>NC_057814.1:272909453-273252515 GCF_018294505.1 Triticum aestivum | reverse complement strand
CAACAACAACAACAACAACAACAACAACAACAACAACAACAACAACAACAACAACAACAACAACAACAACAACAACAACAACAACAACAACAACAACAACAACAACAACAACAACAACAACAACAACAACAACAACAACAACAACAACAACAACAGCAGCAGCAGCAGCAGCAGCAGCAACAACAACAACAACAACAACAACAACAACAACAACAACAACAACAACAACAACAACAACAGCAACAACAACAACAACAACAACAACAACAGCAGCAGCAGCACCACCAGCAGCACCAACATGTTGGATAGCACAAGTAGTATCTCTACTTGGTGCAAAGAATTGGCTAGCAAGAGGGAGAAAGGCAAACTCAACATGTTGGATGATCCATGACAATATACTTTATTTCAGATATAAGAAAACATAACCCATTACGTTGTCTTCCTTGTCCAACATCAACTCTTTAGCATGTCATATTTTAATGAGTGCTCACAATCATAAAAGATGTCCAAGATAGTATATTTATATGTGAAACCTCCCTTTCTTTATTACTTCCTATTAATTGCAACGATGACCAAAACCATGTTTGTCAACTCTCAACAACTTTTAATCATCATACTCTTTATATGTGAAGTCATTACTCTCCATAAGATCAATATGATCTCTTTATTTCTTTTTATTCTTTCTCTTTTCTCTTATTCACTCATAATCATAGAAAAATAATCAAGCCCTTGACTCAACACTAATCTTTATTATATAGCTCACGGACTCGATTACATAAAGGGATCATAAAGCAAAACTCAAAACTAGATCCTACTAGATCAAGATATTACTAAAAGGATCGAACTAAGAAAAACGGTAAAGATAGAGATGTGATGCTGATACGATACCGGGGCACCTCCCCCAAGCTTGGCAGTGTCCAAGGGGAGTGCCCATACCCATGTGATTAGATCTCCTTTGCCGGTGAAGAGGGTGGTGGAGTTGTTGATGATGTGGCCTTGTCGTCCATCTTCCAAGGCATAGGCTCACCATCATAGAAGGATGATCGAGTCTCCGGGATCCTCAAATCTGCAGCCAAACTCATCCTCTTGAATCTATATTCATACTCACAGTTTTGGTTTTGCAGGTCATAGATTTGGGCTTGGAGGTGCTCGATCTTCTCGTGAAGCTTGAAGATGGTCTCCCCAATGTTCTGGGCATCCAGCTTGTGGTTGTTGGTGAACTCCGCGATCATCATATGGTTGGCGTTGAGTCCGCGTTCCGCCATCCCATGGTACTTGAAAACTTGTTGCTCCATTGCTTCGAGCCTCGTCTCCACGCTTCCTGTCCTCCTTGTTCCCTCAACATCGCGGATGTGCAACAACCCATCACGCATCTCAATGGTTTGAGGGTGTTGCAGCACTTCCGCGAGGTAGGGGTTGATGACCTTCTCGAAGAACTTGTCCTTGGGGGCGCTTGGAGACGTCGTGGTGATCTAGATCTATGAGAAAAATAGTTCGAAATGAAAACAGAGGATATTTGCGTGATACAGGAGTCAAAATCTTTGGGAGATTATATAATGAATTTTTACCGACTGAAAGAAGTATCGTGCAAGAAAACAAAGTCCGGAGAGCGCACGAGGTGCTCACGAGGCAGGGGGCACGCCCAGGGGGTAGGGCGCGCCCTCCACCCTCGTGGAGGCCTCGTGTCCTTCTCGGACTGCTTCTTATTTTCCTATTTTTCTAAATATTCCAAAACGGAGAAAATTTGCCATTAGAACTGTTTTGGAGTCGGTTTACTTACCGTACCACGTACCTATTCCTTTTCGGAGTCTGAAACGTTCTGGAAAGTGTCCCTTATGTATTCCTCCGGGGTTACGGTTTCAATAACATCGGTTTCAACATTTATAGGATTACCTGAGATATAATGTTTGATTCTTTGAACGTTCACCACCTTCGGATTTGTGCCCTCGAAGTTGTTGATTTTTATGGCACCGGAACGGTAGACCTCCTCGATAACGTAAGGACCTTCCCATTTTGAGAGAAGTTTTCCTGCAAAAAATCTTGAACGAGAGTTGTATAGTAACACATAATCACCTACATTAAACTCACGCTTTTGTATTCTTTTGTCATGCCATCTTTTAACTTTTTCTTTAAACAACTTGGCATTCTCATAGGCTTGGGTTCTCCATTCATCAAGTGAGCTAATGTCAAATAACCTCTTCTCACCGGCAAGTTTAAAATCATAATTGAGCTCTTTAATAGCCCAATATGCCTTATGTTCTAGTTCGAGAGGTAAGTGACATGCTTTTCCATAAACCATTTTATACAGAGACATTCCCATAGGATTTTTATATGCAGTTCTATAGGCCCATAATGCATCATCCAGTTTCTTGGACCAATTCTTTCTAGACCTCTTTTGCAAAATTAATTTGAGCTCTCTGTTACTCAATTCTGCTTGACCACTAAACTATGGGTGATAAGGAGATGCAATTCTATGATTAACATCATACTTGGCAAGCATTTTACGAAAAGCACCATGAATAAAATATCAACCACCATCAGTCATTAAATATCTAGGGACTCCAAACCTCGGAAAAAAACTTCTTTAAGCATCTTAATAGAAGTGTTATGATCAGCACTACTAGTTGGAATAGCTTCCACCCACTTAGTAACGTAATCAACAACAACTAAAATATGTGTATATCCATTAGAGGCAGGAAACGGTCCCATATAATCAAAGCCCCAAACATCAAATGGTTCAATAACAAGTGAATAATTCATAGGCATTTCTTGACGTCTACTAATGTTACCAATTCTTTGACATTCATCACAAGATAATACAAACTTACGAGCATCCTTGAAGAGAGTAGGCCAATAAAAACCGGATTGCAATACCTTATGTGCAGTTCTGTCTCCAGCGTGGTCTCCTCCATAAGCCTCGGAGTGACACTTGCGTAGGATCTGTTCCTGTTCATGCTCAGGTACACAACGTCTAATAACACCATCTACTCCTTCTTTATAAAGATGTGGGTCATCCCAGAAGTAATGTCTTAAATCATAGAAAAACTTTTTCTTTTGCCGGTACGTGAAACTAGGTGGTATAAATTTAGCAACAATGTAATTAGCATAATCAGCATACCATGGAGTAGTACGAGAAGCATTTATGACATTCAATTGTTCATCAGGAAAGCTATCATCAATAGGTAGTGGGTCATCAAGAACATTTTCTAACCTAGACAAGTTGTCTGCAATGGGGTTCTCAGCTCCCTTTCTATCAATAATGTGTAAATCAAATTCTTGTAGCAAGAGAACCCATCTAATAAGTCTAGGTTTAGCATCTTTATTTTCCATAAGATATTTAATAGCAGCATGATCGGTGTGAATAGTTACTTTAGAATCAACAATATAAGGTCCGAACTTATCACAAGCAAATACAACTGCTAAGAATTCTTTTTCAGTAGTGGCATAATTTCTCTGGGCATTGTCTAGAGTTTTACTAGCATATTGAATAACATTTAATTTCTTATCAACTCTTTGCCCTAGAACAGCACCTACAGCATAATCACTAGCATCACACATAATTTCAAAGGGTAAATACCAATCAGGTGGCTGAACAATGGGTGCAGAGATTAACGCTTTCTTAAGTATTTCAAATGCTTGTACACAATCATCATCAAAGAAAAATGGTATATCTTTTTGTAATAGATTAGTCAGAGGCCGAGAAATTTTTGAGAAGTCCTTAATGAACCTCCTATAAAAACCGGCATGACCAAGAAAACTTCTTATACCTTTGATGTCCTTAGGACACGGCATCTTTTCAATAGCATCAACTTTAGCTTTATCCACTTCAATACCTCTTTCAGAAATTTTATGCCCCAAGACAATGCCTTCATTAACCATAAAGTGGCACTTCTCCCAATTCAAGACAAGATTAGTTTCTTCACATCTCTGCAAAACTCGATCAAGGTAGCTCAAGCAATCATCAAAAGAGGAGCCATAAACGGAGAAATCGTCCATGAAAACCTCACATATCTTTTCACAAAAATCAAAGAATATAGCCATCATGCATCTTTGAAAGGTAGCAGGTGCATTACATAAACCAAAAGGCATACGTATATAAGCAAAAGTACTGAAAGGGCAAGTAAAGGTGGTCTTTGCTTGATCATCAGCTGATAGGTATTTGAGAGAAACCAGAGTAACCATCTAGAAAGCAAAAATGTGTATGTTTGGATAATCTTTCTAGCATTTGATCAATGAATGGCAAGGGGTAATGATCTTTTTTAGTAGCTTTATTTAATTTGCGGAAATCAATTACCATCCTATAACCTGTAATAATTCTTTGCGGAATCAATTCATCTTTATCATTAGGAACGACAGTAATACCTCCCTTCTTAGGGACACAATGGACAGGACCTACCCACTGACTATCAGCAACGGGATAGATTATACCTGCCTCAAGGAGCTTTAGTATTTCCTTTCTTACCACTTCTTTCATCTTAGGATTCAATCGTCGCTGGTGATCAATAGCTGGTTTGGCATCTTTCTCCAAATTTATTTTGTGTTGGCATAGAGTGGGACTAATGCCCTTAAGATCATCAAGAGTATATCCAATAGCAGCTCGGTGCTTCTTCAGAGTTTTCAATAATTTTTCTTCTTCCTGCTCTGAAAGGTTAGCACTAATAATAACAGGATATATCTTCTTTTCATCTAGATAAACATATTTAAGAGTATCAGGCAATGGTTTAAGCTCAAACACGGGATCACCCTTGGGTGGAGGAGGATCCCCTAGGATTTCAACAGGCAAGTTGTGTTTCAGAATAGGTCCCTGTTTAAAGAATACTTCATCTATTTCCCTTCTTTCATTCATAAACATATCATTTTCATGGTCTAGCAAATATTGTTCTAAAGGATCATTAGGAGGCACGGCAATAGAATCAAGACCAATAATTTCATCCTTACTAGGCAATTCCTTCACGGTGTTGTCTATGAAATTTAGAAAAATTAAACTCATGAGACATATCACCCAAACCAATAGTAACAACATCCTTTTCGCAGTCTATCTTAGCATTAACAGTGTTCAAGAAGGGTCTACCAAATATAATGAGACAAAAGCTATCTTGTGGGGAACCAAGAACAAGAAAATCAGCAGGATATTTAGTTTTCCCACACAAGACCTCAACATCTCTAACAATCCCAATTGGTGATATAGTATCTCTATTGGCAAGCTTAATGGTAACATCGATTTCTTCTAACTCAGCGGGTGCAATATCATGCATAATTTCTTTGTATAAGTCAATAGGTATTGCACTAGCACTAGCACCCATATCACATAAGCCGTGATAACAATGATCTCCTATTTTAACAGAAATAACAGGCACGCCTACCACAGGTCTATGTTTATCTTTAGCACTAGGTTTAGCAATTCTAGCAGTCTCATCACAGAAATAAATAACATGCCCATCAATATTATCAGCCAAGAGATATTTAACAATAGCAATATTGGGTTCAACTTTAACTTGCTCAGGAGGTGTATAGGTTCTAATATTACTTTTACGAACCACAGTTGAAGCTTTAGCATGATCCTTTATCCTAACAGGGAAAGGTGGTTTCTCAACATAGGTAGTAGGAACAATAGGATCATTATAAGTTATAGTCTTTTCTTCAACTTTAATAGGTTCAACTACTTTTAGTTCTATGGGAGGATGATATTTAAACCACTTCTCCTTAGGGAGATCAACATGAGTAGCAAAAGATTCACAGAAAGAAGCTACTATCTCAGAGTCAAGTCCATATTTAGTGCTGAATTTACGGAAAACATCGGTCTCCATAAAAGATTTAACACAATCAAACTTAGGTGTTATACCTGACTCCTTACCTTCGTCGAGATCCCAATCTTCAGAGTTGCGTTTAATTCTTTCCAATAAATCCCATTTGAATTCAATAGTCTTAATCATAAAAGAACCAGTACAAGAAGTATCGAGCATGGTGCGATTGTTGTCAGAAAGCCGAGCATAAAAATTTTGAATATCATTTCTCTTGAGACCTCATGATTGGGGCATGAATATAACATTGACTTAAGCCTCCCCCAAGATTGAGCGATGCTTTCTCCTTTGCGAGGCCAAAAATTATATATATAATTGCGATCATGATGAACAAGATGCATAGGATAAAACTTCTAATGGAATTCCAATTTCAACCGTTTGTAGTCCCATGATCCCATATCATCACATAGCCTATACCATGTCAATGCATCTCCCTTCAAAGATAAAGGGAAGACCTTCTTCTTGATAACATCATCGGGCATACCTGCAAGCTTAAATAATCCACAAACTTCATCCACATAGATTAGGTGCTCATCAGGATGTAATGTTCCATCTCCTGCAAAAGGATTAGCTAGCAGTTTTTCTATCATACCCGAAGGAATTTCAAAGTAAACATTTTCATTTTCAGTAGGTTCAGTAGGTTGAGGAGCAACTCTTTGCTCTACTGGTCGAGGTGAAGATACCCCGAACAAGCCCCTCAAAGGATTACTTTCCATAGTAACAAGTGACAGTAAATTTCAGCACACTATATAAAATTTTCCTTACCAAATTCCACCTACCAAAGGCGCTTCACTCCCCGGCAACGGCGCCAGAAAAGAGTCTTGATGACCCACAAGTATAGGGGATCTATCGTAGTCCTTTCGACAAGTAAGAGTGTCGAACCCAATGAGGAGCAGAAGGAAATGATAAGCGGTTTTCAGCAAGGTATTCTCTGCAAGCACTGAAATTATCGGTAACAGATAGTTTTGTGATAAGGTAATTTGTAACGAGTAACAAGTAACAAGTGTAAATAAAGTGCAGCAAGGTGGCCCAATCCTTTCTGTAGCAAAGGACAAGCCTAGACAAATTCTTATATAAAGGAAAATGCTCCCGAGGACACATGGGAATTATCGTCAAGCTAGTTTTCATCACGTTCATATGATTCGCGTTCCGTACTTTGATAATTTGAAATGTGGGTGGACCGGTGCTTGGGTGCTGTCCTTACTTGGACAAGCATCCCACTTATGATTAACTCCTATTGCAAGCATCCGCAACTACAAAAGAAGTATTAAGGTAAACCTAACCATAGCATGAAACATATGGATCCAAATCAGCCCCTTACGAAGTAACGCATAAACTAGGGTTTAAGCTTCTATCACTCTAGCAACCCATCATCTACTTATTACTTCCCAATGCCTTCCTCTAGGCCCAAACAATGGTGAAGTGATGTAGTCAACGTTCACATGACACCACTAGAGGAGAGACAACATACATCTCATCAAAATATCGAACGAATATCAAATTCACATGACTACTAATAGCAAGACTTCTCGCATGTCCTCAGGAACAAATGTAACTACTCACAAAGCATATTCATGTTCATAATCAGAGGGGTATTAATATGCATAATGGATCTGAACATATGATCTTCCACCAGATAAACCAACTAGCATCAACTACAAGGAGTAATCAACACTACTAGCAACCTACAAGTACCAATCTCAGACTTAGAGACAAGAATTGGACACAAGATATGAACTAGGGTTTGAGAGGAGATGGTGCTGGTGAAGATGTTGATGGAGATTGGCCCCCTTCCGATGAGAGGACCGTTGGTGATGACAATGGCGATGATTTCCCCCTCCCGGAGGGAAGTGTCCCCGGCAGAACAGCTCCGCTAGAGCCCTAAATTGGTTCCGCCAAGGTTCCGCCTCGTGGCGGCGGAGTCTCGTCCCGAAAGCTTGCTTTTGACTTTTTCTCGGACGAAAGACTTCATATAGCAGAAGATGGGCACCGGAGGGCCACCAGGGGGCCCACGAGGGAGGGGGGTGTGCCCAGGGGGTAGGGCGTGCCCCCCACCCTCGTGCCCAGGGTGTGGGTCCCCTCTGGTATTTTCTTCGCTCAGTATTTTTTATTATTTCCAAAAATAACTTCCGTGGAGTTTCAGGACTTTTGGAGTTGTGCAGAATAGGTCTCTAATATTTGCTCCTTTTCTAGCCCAGAATTTCAGCTGCCGGCATTCTCCCTCTTTATGTAAACCTTGTAAAATAAGAGAGAATAGGCATAAGTATTGTGACATAATGTGTAATAACATCCCATAATGAGATAAATATCGATATAAAAGCATGATGCAAAATGGACGTATCAGACACCCCGGCGCGACACCCCGACCTCGACACCCCGACACCACATCCCGACCCCGACCATCGACACCCCGACATCTGACACCCCGACCACCGATACCCCGACCCCGACCACCGACACCCCGACCCCGACCCCGACACCCTGAGACCCCAACAATCGACACCCCGACCCCCTCCCCACCCCGACCCCGACCCCCGACACCCTGACACCACCCCGATACCCTGACAGCATACCCTGACCCCGACCCCGACACCCTGACACCCCGATCGACCCCGGACATGATGATGATACAAAAACATCATATATATTTGTGTTGATCGGGTGTATTTCTATTATGTTCAGGATGATGATACACTTAAATTATATACATATTATTATGTCCATGTCAGGTATCCAAATTTTTTATGTTGTACTAATTTCGTTTACTTTTTGTCATTGCAGGTGTTGACAGGATGGTGGGCAAGGGTCCAGAGCGCCCCAATCCTCCTGCGAGCGCTACTGGGAGGGGTGGTTCCATTGTTCCAGCCCACCCCCTCCGGAGAGCGCTGCTAGACAATATGCAGACAACTGCGGCGGACGCTTCTTCTTCAGCTGGGAGAGGTCGGGGGAGGACGAAGAAGGCTGGTAGAGGTGGACGTGGCAGCGGGAGAGGTAGGAAGGCTGTTCCGCCTTCCTCGCCGCCACCCTCAGCTGATTCACCCGACCACAGGACTGCTCCGTCTGACGTGGACCCATCTCGGACTCCGGTCCATGAGCCTCCGGTCGCTGATCCTTCGCCCCACCAGACTCGGGTCGCCGATCCTTTGCCCCATGAAAGTCCGGTCCCAGAGTCTTCGTCCCAGAAGACTCCGGTCACGGGGTCTTCGTCCCAGAAGACTCCGATCCCGCAGTCTTCTTCCCATGAGACTCCGGAGGCTAGTGGCCCGGAGGATAGTAGCGAGGACACCTTTTCAGATGATAGCTACAGCGACGACGAGCTGGTTGAGAAGGGCAAGAAGGTCTACAAGCATGGCTGTACAAAGCTCCCGCCCGTGCCGACGACCCCCGACCAGAGGTGGTTGATTGCGCCTAAAGGGTTGAAGTAAGTGCATTTACTATTTTTTAACCTTTTGCCTTCGTGTTCCTTCAAATTAATATCTAATGCGTTGGCCTTGTCATAGTGCAGGGGCTGGGTACACCCCCGTGGTGTCCGCAGGCCCAACCAGGTCCTTGGTGTGCTTTGCCGGCAACACTTCCCTGGGTGGGTCACGTTGCCCGGTGAGGGTCAGGCTCCACAGCTAGCACTGACCTGGGAGCTGTACTCCGTTGCCCCGGCCCCGCCGGAGGAGAGGGTCGACGGTGTCTTGTGCGAGACGGTGGCCGACATTGTGTTCCGTCGGTTTTGGGTAATTTCTCCTTTATAGAATTAAAAATCAACACTACCTAGTGATTGTACTAATCAGTGTTGTCTTGTTTGATTGTAGACCTTCTACAGGGTTTCAGAGGGAGAGCAGGAGGCCGCATGTATGGTTGTCGAAAATGAGTGCAAGCGCCTACTTCAGAACTTACGGCATGAGGCTCGGGTGCAGGCCGTTCGAGACTACTACGCCTCGAAGGGTATTAGGAGGGGCAAGAAGAAGTGTCGCGGCAAGTTTCTGAGTAAGGAGAAGTACATGCAGGTAATTACCTATTCTTAAAGCCTTGAACTTAGTTTTCTTGATTTGATTCGTAGGCGTAGCGCTGAAATTTCTCTTGACTCACTTAGGTGCCCCCGAGATGGTGTGTGTGGATAAGATGGACTGTTGGGAGGCGTTGGTGGATGCGTGGTGCTCTCCCCAATGGCTAGTCGAACACCAAAGGGCCAAGGATAAGCACAACCAAATGGAAGGTGTGCCACACCATCAAGGGAGCTCCAACCTGTTTGAGTACGGGGATAACTGGGTATGTGGTTTGCTATGTGATTCATGCAATTTCATTCTTCATGCTAGCATTTATCCCTTCCAAAATGAGTTAATATGCTTAGTTAGTTAAAAAAAGGCATAACTACCTTCGATAGTTCATTTATGACATATTTAGCTCTAAAATGACATAATAACCTTTAGATAGCTCTATAAAATGACTTAATATGATTTAGTTAGTTAAAAAATGGCATAATTAGCTCTAAAATGACATAATAACCTTAGATAGCTCTATAGAATGCCTAAATATGTTATAGTTAGCTAAAAATTGGCATAACTACCTTGGATAGCTCAATAATAACATAATTAGCATACTTTGGTCAAAAATGGCATAATAATCTTGGTTACCTCGAAAATGACCTAAACTTAGCTTATTTTCCTCGAAAATGACATAATAACCTTTCTTAGCTCCAAAATGACCTATTTACATTGCAATATCATTCTTCATGCTAGCTTGAGCCCTTAACTAATATTTTGTTCCTCTCTCTCTCTCTCAGACGCACCACCACAAGAAGCTTGTGCCAAGTCTGTTCGACCTCTATGGCATGGCCCATATGGCCCCATACAAGAAGGCCAAGCCATTCACGGAGTCTGACCTAGATCATCCAGAGAGCTTCACCAACATCTCCTCCCACCACAAGCTTGTGAAGTACAGAGACGAGGGGAAGGCGAGGTAAGGGGAGGACTTTAAGCCGAGCCAGGATCCTTGTGATACAGAGCTGGTGATGATATCTGGTGGCGGGAGGTCCCATGGCTCTCAAGCCATTGGTGATGGACTGATACATTGTCCTATGACTCTCCCGCAGATCAAGAAGCGCCTGAGTAGCTCTGATCCTGAGATAACGCGTCGTGCACGGCCCGCTGAGCTCGCCTTGGCGGTTAGTTATACGGACTCTCTCACCTTTCCTCCATTACATTGTGTGTGCGTCCGTTGATGATTACAATGCTAACAAGGAGTGGTGTGTTGTAGGCATTGGTTGAGAAAGAGAGATTGAAGACCCAGGCGCTTTTGGAGGAGGCAAAAAGGGAGGTGGCGGAGAGGGAGAGGCAGCTGGAGGAGAGGACGGCTAAGCTGTTGCAGGAGGAGAGGAACCGGAACGAGGCGTCTAACCGGGCCCTATACGAGCTCATCGTTGTACGTTTCTCGTGCATATTAGCCCAATCATGACTGACTCGTGAGAACCAAATGTGCAGACCATGTGCGAGAAAAACGGTCAGGCCCCTCCGCCGATGCCCCAGATTGCTCCGGCGACCACGGTGAGTTTGTTTTGAATGGTCCTTAGTTACTATTATTCACATTGCAGTTTGCATCATGCTAACGAGACATTATTGGAAATGATCTTTGGTTCAGCATGGCTCCCGACAAGCATCGACCAATCCTTCCGCATTTGCCAATGCCGGAACCCCGACCGGTCCTTCACCTCCGTCTGCCACTGGCGCAGCCCCGACCATTGCTACACCTCCGTGATAACGGTATTTTTCTTCTTATTTAGCATGTTTAGTCCATTTTTGACATAATTTAGCCTATTTAGTCCACAAATGACATAATAAGATGAGGAAAATCAAGGAAGACGAAGGAAAGAAGGAATAGGAAGAAAAGAAGAAGAAGAAGAAGAAAAGAAGAATTCTTTTCTTCTTCTTCTTTCTTCTTCTTCTTCTTTTCCTCCTCTTACTTGTTTTTATTCGTAAATGGCATCATAACCCTGCTAACCTCATAAATGTCATATACTTAGCTTGTTGTCCTCTAAAATGACACAATAAGCTTAGTTAGGTCAAAAATGGCATAATTTGCTACGTTAGATCAAAAATGGCATGTTTCTTCATATTTAGCCTATTTAGTCCATTTATGACATAATTTAGCCTATTTAGTCCACAAATGACATAATAAGATGAAGAAAATCAAGGAAGAGGGAGGAAAGAAGGAACTTCTTCTTCTTCTAGTCTTCTTCTTCTCCTTCCTCTTCTTCTTCTTCTTCTTCTTCTTCTACTACTTCTAGTTTTCTTCTTCTTCTTCTAACTTTCTTGTTTCCCATTTTGTAGATTAAATTCACTATATGGAAGCTTGCATGGATGGAGTGCTTGTTTCCCTGTTCTTCTTTTCGTTTGTATTGAAGAATAATGTGGAACTTGTTATACGGATGCATGGAACAATGTGTTGGATGAACATTGTGATATTAGTGTAAGATGTATGGATGGAACTGTGTTTCTTATGAATGTATGTTGTCATGGATGGAGCTATGTGTTGGATACATCATTTGTCTGTTGTGCCTGTGAAAACAAAATATATATATGTATATATGTGTGTGAATTCCTGTGAAATTAAATGGATATAAATAGAAACAGGGGATATATAGCCTCTTTGCCGTCTACTAGCAGACGGCAAACATCTTTGCCGTCTGCTAGCAGACGGCACAGAGGACACGTGGCAGCTACCTGTAGAAACTGGGAACACTGGTTGCCTATTTGGTCAGTTTGCCGTCTGCTGGCGGACGGCAAAGACCTTTGAATCTTTGCCGTCTGCTGGCAGATGGCATAGCTGGCCACATGGCAGCTTCCCAGTGCTGGCCTAACTGAGCTCTTTGTCGTCCGTCAGCGGACGGCAAAGAGCTTTGACTCTGTGCCGTCCGCTGGCGGACGGTAAAGAGCGCCGTTAACCCCCTAACGGCTCTGACCCCACCCCACTGCCGTCTGTTGTCTTAGCTGTCTGTTGTCCTCAGATGGCGGACGGCATAATACTTTGCCGTCCGTTTCTAAGAAGCGGACGGCAAAGAAGGCCTTTGCTGGCACCTGTTCAAACGGACAGTTTGCCGTCTGCTGGCAGACGACAAAGAAGTTTGCCGTCCGTGATCTATGCCTTTGCCGTCTGCCATGGCGGACAGCAAAGAAGCTGATTCCAGTAGTGTTATATTCATACTTATACACAGAAACCAATATTGATTTATTAACAATATATGCATACAAAACTGCCTTTCCTAGTCATATGAATATATCCATTAGTGCAATCAAACTAAAGATAAAATCATTCTACTCAAGCTGGACTTTGAAAAGGCATTTGATATGTTAAGTCATGATACACTCATTGAGATATTGGAAGCTAAGGGATTTGGTGAGAAATGGATTCAATAGATCAAGATGATATGCAACACACGGCTTTCATCTGTTTTACTCAACAGTGTGCTAGGAAAACAATTCCTATGTAAGAGAGGAGTTAGGCAGGGTGATCCACTTTCCCCACTAATATTTGTTCTTGTAGCTGATTTACTAGTCTGTGCTCAATGAAGCCATGAGGAACTCCCTAGTTATACCCCCGCTGATCCACCACACTAGCCCAGACTTCCCAATTATTCAATATGTTGATGATACCATACTTGTGGTACCTGCAGATGCATGTCAACTTAATCATATCAAGAACCTGTACTACACTATGATGCATACACCTGTTTGAAAGTCAACTATGCCAAGTCCATTATGATCCCAATCGACACACTGGTAAACAAAATGCAAGAACTCTCAGCTCTCTTTGGCTTTTAGATTGGATCCTTTTCGCATACTTATCTTGGTCTCCCACTCAACCTCGGCAAACCTAGACTTGAAATTTTTGTTCCACTACTCAAGAGGGTTGAAAATTGACTCTTGGGGTGTTCCACCCTTTTATATACTGGAGATAAACTTGATACTTATTAAATCTGTTTTCTCTAGCATGCCTATTTTCTTCATGTGCTCACTCATGATCCCAACACAGTGGTTAACCACATAAATTTCTATCTGAAGAATTGCTTCTGGACGAAATTTGGTACTTAGAAATGTGGTGTTGCTTTGATTGCTTGGGACTAAGTTCGCAAGCCCAAAGACCATGGTGGGCGTGGTGTATTGGACATCACAACCCACAACAAGGCTTTACGCATGAAATACCTTCACAAATTTCTCAATAGGATTGATACACCCCGGCTCAATATGATATGGGAAACTGACTACACAAGCTCTTTACCTGGTGAAAGAATGGTAAGTTCATTTTAACGGAAAGTTTGTTGAGGCTGTTGCCTATCTATAAACAATTTGCCATCTGTAAGGCTGGTTCTGGACATACCTCTTACTTCTGGTCTGATGGATGGTGGGATCACCACTTAGTACTAAATTTCCAGAGCTCTTCTCCTATTCAATCAATAAAGATATCTCACTCCATCAAGCCCTTGCCATGCAAGAACCTGGAGATCTTTTTCACATGCCTCTATTTCTACAAGCTTTCCAACAGTTCAACACATTACAAGCTCACCATGCAGACATAACTAACTCAGTGGAGAATGATCTATGAACCTAGCCATGGAATATAAAACTATATTCTTCTATGAATATGTAGAAACTCATAATGGGTGACAGCACAACACATAACATATTCAAGGACCTTTGGAAAACCTCTTGCAGGCTCAGACATAAGATCTTCTTCTGGCTTCTACTTCACGACCGAAAGAATTAACACCAGAAACCTGCTCCAACGCAAGAATATGCATCTAGAAAGCTATAATTGCGTTCTTTGCTCTAATAATACCGAGAAACCTCAACCCATCTTTTTTGGAACTACCCATTTGCGCTCTTTTGCTCGGACCACATCATACCAAACAGAATGTGGGGTATCTCTGCACATGATGAAATACAACTTTCCATTCCTCGCCTACCAAGGGACATTGCACTAGATTTTTTTTAACGGGCAAAAAAGCTTTTGCCTTATATTGATATAGGAGAAGCAAACTGGGGTATGGCAAGAGCCAAAAAACAAAAAAAAATGAGGAAGGGGGCGAGCACCGCCCCCGACACAGGGGGAAGAGGATCAGCCTACAAGTTCCGCCAGATTTTTAGCACCGGCGAGGATCCAGTCCTTCCCCTCTTCCCTCATCTTATGCATGACAACCGAAGGCAGGGAGGACTTATTGTTGAAAACTCGCTCGTTCCTCTCTTTCCAGATCTCCCAAGTGATGAGCGTGATAGCTGAGCGCAAGCCTATTGGGGAGGAGGTGGTGGACTTCGAAACGGCCAGCCAATAGTCCACGACTTTAGGCCTACCCTCCCCGATGCTGTTGATGAGGTCTGGACAAGATAGCCAAGAGGCCGCGGCCGTCCAGATACGTCTGGAGACGCGGCACTCGAAAAGAATGTGCCGTGCTGTCTCAGGGGAGGTACGGCAGAGCTGGCAAGTAGGTTGGTGCGGCCATCCGCGTTTCGCCAAGCGATCAGCGGTCCATAAGCGGTTCTGGACAGCGTGCCAGGCGAAGAAACGGCACTTTGGAGGGGCCCAGGTCTTCCACACGATGTTCCCGAACTGGCAGGGCAAAGAGGCAAGGAACTGCACCTTGTAGGCGAAGCTGGCCGAGTAGCACCCATTAGGGGTCAAGGACCAGGTAATGGAGTCCTCAGTGTCCGGATGAAGCTGGATATCCGACAAGAGCTCCCAGAGGTGGACGTATTGTTCCATGTGATCGGCAGTGAACGCATCCACCGCAATGTCCAAGATCCAGTTGTTATCAGCGAGAGCGTCCTGGACCATCCGATTCTTCCTCTTGGAAGCCTTGAAAATTAGGGGAGCCAAGTCTTTTGGCGGGGCGCCATGGAGCCATGAAGACGACCAGAAGGAGGCCTTGGCACCGTTTCCAATGGTGACACGAGTAGCCGCATTGAAGAGGTCAAGGTCGGAGGCGTCGTTGGGGGTTTCAGAGCCCACCCATGGCTTCTCAGGAGCCTTCCACTCATACCATAACCAGCGAAGCCTCAGGGCCCATGAGAACCTCTCCAGGTCCAAAACCCCCAAACCACCGAGCTCCTTGGGGCGGCAGACCTTTTTCCAGTTGACTTTGCATTTCCCTCCACTAACCGCCTCCTTACAGGCCCAGAGCATGCCACGACTAATCTTCGCAAAGGCCTTGAGGATGCCTTTGTCAGCCTTTAAAGCCGTCAGCAAGAATATTGGCATGGAGGGGAGCACGGACTTAACCAGAGCAGTGCACCCGGCACGATTCAGGAACTTTCCTTTCCACGGGCTAAGACGAGCCACCGCTTTGTCGATGTAGGGTTGAAGGTCCACACGCCTAAGTCTTCCGAGGGAGAGGGGCAACCCCAGATACTTAATGGGGAAGGGGGTCGTAGTCACTGGGAAGTTCGCCAGAATCTCCTCCAAGTTAATGTTGGCGCATTGGATGGGGGCGATGGAGCTCTTGATCACATTTGTCACGAGGCCAGAGACCACCCCAAAACTATGTAGAATGCTAGCAAGGCCTTCCACATCATGTGCCATGGGGGATAGAAAAATGGCAGCGTCGTCCGCATATAGGGAGACCCTGGGGCCCTGAATACCTCCAGGCATAGCAGACAGCAGGCCGGATTCCGTAGCCTTTTCCAGAAGTCTCTGAAGTGGGTTAATGGCGATGTCGAACAGGAGGGGCGAGAGGGGATCGCCCTGACGAAAACCGCGTCCATGCAGGATGTCCCTCCCAGGCATTCCGTTGAGGAAAACCCTAGAGGAGGTCGTGGTGAAGAGAGTCATCAGGAGGGCCCGCCATCTTTGAGGAAAGCCGAGGCATTGCAAAAGATCCAACATGTAATCCCAGCGAACAGTGTCAAAGGCCTTGGCGATGTCCAATTTGATCAGAAGTGATGGAGTTTTGCAGCGGTGTAACCGGCGGGCGGTGTTCCTGACGTACAAGAAATTGTCGTGGATAGTTCTAGACTTGATGAAAGCGCTCTGACTGCAGGAAACAATGTCGTTCATCTTCGGGCTGAGACGTCGTGCCATAGCTTTGGTGATGATCTTCGGAACCACATGGATGAGACTGATGGGCCTGAAATCCGATATGGACTCTGCACCGTCCTTTTTAGGCAGAAGCACGACATTGGTTGTGTTGATGATGTGGAAATTGGACGCAGACAGCTCGGAGAAGGCATTGATGACGGTCATAAGGTCATCCTTGATTATATCCCAGCAAGAGCAAAAGAAGGCAATAGTAAAACCGTCAGGGCCCGGAACCTTGTCCGCAGGCATGTCATCAATAGCCTCCTTTATCTCATCCTCAGAGAAAGGCAGGCCCAGATCCTCCAAGGGGTGGGTGGTGAGGTTCAGGGCATCCCAGTTGAAGTCCAGCGTACGAGGAGGAGGCCGACCTAGAGCGCGGGAGAAGTGGTCAAAGATCAGCCCGGCTTTATCATCGTGAGTCACATCCCAGCTAGTGTTATGCTTGAGTCTCAAGATGTGATTTTTGCGCTTCCTCGCATTAACTCATAGATGGAAAAATTTGGTGTTGGCGTCGCCCTCGCGGAGGTAGCGAATTCCGGAGGCTTGACGTTTGCGGGATCTTTCCAGAACAGCGAGACCCTTAACCCGACGTTTCAGATTAGCATGGATCCATCTTTCTTCCTGGGAGAGTGCGCGGGACTCTTGAGCAATATCCAACTGCAGAATGACATCCAGGGCCATGAGGAGTTGCAGATTGCCATCAGAGAAGAGGCCTTTGCTCCAAGATTTGAGCCCATGCGTCGTGGCCTTGAGCTTGTGATTGATGACATGGACCGGTTGAGAGTGCGAGGAGGGCGCAGACCAAGCTTGTTAGACCACCTCCTTGAACCCCGGCATTTTGGTCCAGAAGGACTCGAAGCGAAAGACAGGCGGTTTTCGCGGGCCACTCTGGTTGGAAATGAGGAGGGGGCAGTGGTCCGAGAGGGATGAGGACAGGGCATGTAGCACATGATTCTCGAACATGAGGTCCCAAGCAGCATTGCAGAAAGCCCGATCCAGACGCACAAGAGTAGGGGTCTCCCTTTCATTGCTCCAAGTAAACCTCCGGTTCTGCAGCTTCAGCTCCTTAAGCTGACAGTTGGTGAGGGCTCTTCTGAAGAGACCCATCAGGCGGAAGTCCAGGTTGTTGTTGTTCTTATCCTCCGCTTGGTAGATAAGGTTGAAATCCCCAATGATGAGCCATTTTGAGTCATCAGAAGGCTTGGCAGCGATAGCTTCTGAGAGAAAGGCTTCTTTCTCGGCGTGATCTGTAGGGCCATAGACCGTAGTGAGCTTGAAGGAGGTACCACATGCGCGAATGGAGATGCTAGCCGAGATCAAGTAAGTGCCGAGGTGAACGTTGGAGACCTCCACATGATCCTCGTTCCAGAGTAAGAGGATGTCGCCCTTGGTGCCGATGGCCGGACGGTGAGCCAAGGAGCGAAGACTATGACCACTGATATAAGAAGCCGTTTGTTGATCGACGTGGTCGAGCTTGGTCTCTTGGATGCAAGCGATATGACAGCGAGTATTGGCGAGGAAGGCGTGGACGGTGTCTTTGCGACCTTGGTCGTTTAGCCCGCGGGTATTCCAGTCAACGATGGAGAGATCAGGTCCGATCATAGTGACAACAACCGAGGTGAGGTGATAGTTTAACAGACGAACACAGAAACTTGTCCACAAAGTGATAAAGACGACGAAACGCAGCAGGAAAGCAAGGAACTAAACAGTCACGTCCTGGGCATCTAGCTCGCACCCTCCTGGACCTCCCATGGCAATGAGCGACTCGTCCGCTTCGGTCATGCTGCGGATGTTGAGCTTGAAGAGCTTGGCTAGAGCTTCAATCGCCTTGTCCGGAAGCGTGGTGCTGAACTTGTCGACGTAAGCCTTCCTCGCATCCAGCAGAGGGACTCCTTCAGTAGCAACACCCATCTTGGTGTTCAGGACATGGACGGCCTTATCCATGGCGTGCATTTGGCTTGTTGATCAAACGGGCACTACGCCTGGTAATAGAAGTGGGCTGCACCTTGGGCAGCTTAGGCGTCAGCAGTGCAGGCGCAGGGCACGGCAGGAGAGGTGCCTGAGGGCGCACAAAAATGTTGTTGCCGGGGGTTGGAGCACGTTCTTCGGCCACGGGGTCACCAAGGACCTGCCTGGTCTCGTCCTCAGCGACGTCCCCAGTGGCGTCTTCCCAAGACTCCGGCACCACAGCCGGTGAGAGCAGCGTAGACCGAGACGCGTGTAGGAGTGGCGAGGCGGGGAGCGCTGCCGAGTCGTCCATCACGTCTTCCAGCCAAGCGCTGGGGAGGGGAGGCTCGATGTGCACTTATGGTGGGGGCGAGGTGAGCCGCGAGAAGCCCATGGTGGAGGCTTGATAGCGGACGTCCAGTCCGTGCAAGCCGCGTCACATGCAATGACGGAGGAGAGTTTCATCCGCGCCGGGGAGTCTCCGGCCAGGCTGCTAGGAGCAGAATTGCGCTGCTCGGTGATGTGGCGTCGGTGAACAACATGGTGGCCAAAGGAACGACCCGAACTGCGGCCATGGGAGCGACCCCTCCCTCCGTCACGGTGATGGCCCGCAGACTTGGCGCGGGAGGAGCGAGAGGAGTTGCGACGTGAGGACTCACGGCGAGGTCCCCGGCGTTCCTCGTCATCGTCGTCTTCCCAGTGGTGGCGTTTGCGCGTCACCCTGTCATCGCAGCGAGAGCCGTGCCGTGAGCGGCTGCGACGACGATCCTTCGTCTCCACAGAGCGTGAACGGCGTCGTTCCGTGGCCCTGGAGAGGGAGCGATGAGACGCGCGTCGTTCTTCCTCCCGTGGCCGTGCGTGAAGCGGTTTGTCATGCTCGTCATGAGCGACAGAGGGGGCCCGCCCAAAACGATCTTCATCGTCGTGGCGTCTATGGTAGGCTGGGCCGAGTTCGCCCAAAGCTGGGATGGGGGCCGGAAGGATGGAACCCGAGCCCTCACCAACGGGCCGGCCGTCAATGGTGCCCAGGTTGCATTGCGGCAGGGAGTGCGAAACGGGCCTGAAGTTGGTGAGCGGCTCACCGCCGTCCAAGACCGGAGCTCCAGTGAAATCCTCCACGCAGTCGACATGGAGTAGGACGCGGAACGAGACGCCTCTCTTCCATTGATCAGGGCGATCCTCCTCGATGCGGACCTTGGAGGAGAGGCCACCCGCACCCTTGTTCACCAGCGTGCACCACAGCACCTTGGGGATGCGATGAGGAGAAGGCGTCCATGCCCAAAGGCCGGAGGAGGAAATATGACCGTTGGAGCTCGACGCTCCTGCGACGCGCTCGCACGGCGCGGCGGCGCCCCGCTGCTGCTCTCCCCCGGCGCCTCTCCCAGCACTGCTCCTATGCCACACCACCTCCCTCCTCCTCCGCCCTTCCTCCCACCAGGTGTCTCTCCAACTTTTTTGGGTCCCTCGTCTTCTCCGACCTCGAGTCACCCCGGTCCAAGATTTGCTGCGTCTGCTCCTTCGGTTGGCCTCCGACCGCCGGCGGGCGATGGCTGGGCACCTCATCGGCTCCGGAGTGTGATCGCCGGGCGCATCCCTCTCGACGAGCCGTCGCGCTGGGAGCGCGATGCCATCTGCGCTTCTGTGTCCGCCTGGCGCCGCGCGGTCTCGTCGCCCACCCCGGCGTCATCTACCGCTCCGGTGGGGATCCTCCGTGCCCATTCTGCTCCAGGGGCTCCGGCGCGGCAAGGCCCGCGCAAAGCTGTGTGGTTCAACCTGCCTCCATCGACGTCTGACAGCTCCCAGGAGGCCCACCTCCTCTCGCGCCGCCAAGACGCTTCGTTTCCTCCACGTTTTTCGGCGTGCATGGACCCGGCCGCCGCTGCCTCGGAAGATGGATGGACTACAGTTATGTCCCGCCGCACGCGACGTGAGGCCCGAAGGGTCGTTGCGCCACTCAGAGGGAGCCGCCGTTGTCTCTTCTCCTCTGCCCGAGGCGCCGGCCCTCCATCTCCTTCGTCTACAAAGGCTGGGGCTAAGGTTTGCCCGCTGCAACTCTTCTAGCCACCTGGTCGCCTCTTGCTCCCGCCCATGAAGCCGTCGCTCCCAGCAGCACCCTCCTCCAGCTAGCAGGACGCGGCAGCCGTGCGCGTCCTCTCCACCTTCGGCGACCATGTCCTTCCTCGGCCACCCTTCCACGCGCGAGGAGGAGGGCTACATCGCGACTTCATACGACCTCGACCGCGAGCGCCTGGACTGGGAGAGCACCGCCATCGTGGCGTGGGTTATCGCTGCGCCGTCGGGGACGGACCGCACCGATGTCGACGACGTCTTCCGCCGCAAGTTCCGCCTGCGGGCGTCGGAGCTGATGGTGAGCTCTCACTTCCCGGAGCAGTATCTCGTGAAGTTCTCCTCCGCCGAGCTGCGCGACGAGGTCATGCGTACGGAGCGTTGCAACTTCAAGCTCGACGGCCTCGACATCCACTTCCGGCCGTGGCGCGCCGTCTCTCACGCCTACAACGCCGACCTCCACTTCCGCGTCCACGTGGTCGTAGACGGCCTCCCTCCTTTCGCTTGGAGGCCGGAAGTGGTGGACCAGCTCGTGGGCCGCAAGTGCGCGGTCCAACGCCTCGACGACGGCTTCACCACCATGGAGGATACCTGCACTGGATATTTGATCATGAGTTGCTGGAGCCTTTGGTCCATTAGAAAGGACAAGATCTTTAACTCTGCAACACTATATTTTGCGGGGTGGGTGAATTATTTGAAAGAGGGCAGATCAGAGCCAAACAGAATAAGGCAGACAAGATTAGAACATGGATAGAACATAACTTGTAACTTGATTTTATGATCATGATCCCTAGAGCTGGTATTGGATGATTGTACCATATTCATTGTACTTGTACATATTTATTAATTAATGAAAATATACCGTAGAGCAATTGTTCTACAGTCACCAGGGTAAGAAAAAACATGGGAACTAGCCAAGAAATTGACAAGGATCTCGGCTATTGCCCGGTGCACCACATGAGGCCTTAGTGTGTTGAAGTCCTCATCTCAGTTCTCTCCCCTTTGTTGATTTGAACATTTGCTTACGATTGATGTAAAAAAAAAACATTTGCTTACGATCAACTGATGGAAATATAGACGACTCGTTCCAAACTAACATGTAGATAAGCAGAGCATGCATGTGCGTGCATCCAGTACATCTTCGATGCCACATAATTCAGATTACACGTAGAAAAATCACCAGGGACTGTACAAGTCAAAGCCAAGCTAGCAGGGGTGGTATGGGGTGTTGGCTTCTACCCTTGATTCCCTAAGGAAATATAGCATGCACGCAAAGGTCAATGAAATCGGATGTTGAGGCATCAATAGTGGACGTCAGCCGAAGGCGAGCCTCCTTGACTGGAGGAAGGTCTTGTGCTTGCCCTCGGCAGAGGCGAGGTAAGCCAGGAAGGTGGCGAAGTCGGTGTCCATATACCGCCGTGGTTCCCCGCCGCGGCCCTGGTCGAGGAGCTCCGCCGCCGGCCCGACCACCCGCTCCGCCCCCACGCTATGGAACGACGCCACCGAGATACGCGGGCGCGTCGAGTTCACGCCCACCCGGTGCAGCACGCTCTTATACCGGCCGTTGCTGTATATCTGTGCACCAAAAATGTCCATCTGTCAGCCATTTGTTCAATGTTTTTTTTTTTGCGATCTACTGTAGCCATTTGTTCAATGTTGATTGCAAGATTAATTAAAAAATCCAGGCCCCTGGCTGCCGTTGGATACTTAAGACTAGGCTGACCCTAAAAAATAAATTTAATTTTTATATGTAAGTATATGTCTAGATTATCAGCGACAACGGAACATGATGGCTCCGCAAAATTGTGAGTACGTATAGCATGTGAAGCGGACGCGCATGCGTGTGGAGGTGTGTCTCAGCTGGACTGATACTAATATTCATTCAGGAAATTAATCAAGGCACCAATACTAATACCTACTGGTAGCTAGGATAAGCTAAAGTATATATCGATACATATATACACCGAGGGCTACAACACCGATCCATCATGCATCTAGAGAGCTACTAGTTGCTAGCAAGGTGCTTGGCTCACTTGTTTTGACTTGCGTTCATAAAAGTACGCAGCCAATCATCGGCATTTGGCATCACTATCTAATTGTATACTGTGTATAAACAGTGTCTTCCGATCACATACTTTAGTTTGATTTCTCGAGAACGTTGACTGCCCCTTAATTGTTTGGCCAGTGTACTAGTATTTGGTTTTGTGTTTGACTAGATCGTGACCCTGGATGCCCTTTCAACCATGCCAATGGTGGCTGAAAAAGGTTGACTTCTTGATTAGCTCTACTGTAGGTCAATTCCATGTACTACTCCTACGTAACGTACAGGATTGCATGCATGTAATAATTTGGCTCGCATTGATGCTTTCAGTAGCTAAGCTAGATAGGCAGGTGTGTGTATACGGTATCATGTACTAGTATGTACCTCGAAGTGGTCGCCGACGTTGACGACGAAGGAACCAGGGACGGGGTCGACGGTGAGCCATTCGCCGCCATGCATAACCTGGAGGCCCTCCACCTCGTCCTGGAGCACCAGCGTCAGGAAGCCGTAGTCGGAGTGTGGCGGCATCCCCAGCGTCAGCTCTGGCTGCGGGCACGCCGGATAGCAGTTCACCGTCATCATGTGCGACCCAGCCGTGGCCAGCTCCTCCATCACGCCGTCACCCCCTCCGACACCCATGGCCTCCAGCGCCGCCTCCACGACCTCAACGAACACCCGCCGGTTCGCCGCGGCGTACTCAGCCGCCACCTCCCTGAGGTCCGCCGGCGAGTCGGGCCACGACGGCACCACGTCCCGCAGCGGCGGTGCGCAGGAGAGCTTGAGGAAGTCGCGCCAGCAGAGGACGGCGTCGTTGGCCTGGTTGAAGCTCGTACCGTACCGAACGGGCGCGCGGACATCAGCGGACATGTAACGCGCGCGCTCCTGGAAGGGAAGCTCGAAGAACCGCTCCGCCACGTCAAGCATCCTGGCGGCCGCCCCATCGACGTCCACGCCGTGGTTCACCACCTGGAAGAAGCCGAACTCCCGGCACGCGGCCTCGAGAGTTTTCAACACGGCGGCTCGCTCTGAGGGCACGCGGAGGCGCCCGAGGTCCACGACGGGGAGCTTCACCCTCGTGCCCGCGCTGACGCTCCGGCCAGGGCGATCCGAGGCCGGCAGGACGTACCTGCCTGGAAGCCTCGTAATGCCGGCGTCGGAGAGGTGCCTCACGCCTTTGAGGCGGTAGTCGGCTGCGGCAGCTTCATCGTCATCGCCGACCGCTCTCTTGCCAGGCAGGCGGTCGCCGGCATTTGACAAGCCCACTATCGCCATGGCCGTAACCTCTATTGGTATTTGGGAATATATAGATAGCTTATTGGATGAGCAAGCTATGCACATGAATGTCGTGGTGTGGAGATGGAAGGAGGTATGTATTTATAGGATGGTTACAGGAGGGCAGAGCATCGGTGCGCGTCGTATTCAGTTGACCAGCTCGTAATTACAAGTTAAATAATGGAACATCATCAGACAAATCGTTTGACAGCTGACACGTGGATGTGCATGCACCTTGACCTAGCTTAATTAGCTAGTGGCCTCTGTTTATACATTATTATTATTTAGTTAATTCGCTCGTTCATTAGAAATTTTGAAGTATTACTACCCTCCGTGTTCCTAAATATAAGACATTTTAACAATTTAATTTAAAGTGTTAAAATGTCTTACATTTAGAAAAAGAGCTGCGAACCAACCTGTGGTTGGATGGTTAGAGGGACAATGCTATCTCAGCCCACTACGGTTTAAATCCTGGGTGCTCGCATTATTTCTGAATATATTTCAGGGTTTTCGTCGATGCACTTTCGATGGGATGAGATGTTGTTTTTGTTAATTCACACGTTCATTCAAATTTTGAAATAGTGCTACACCTTCTCTTTATAAATATAAAATGTTTTGGCAGTTTAATTAAAAATATTAAAACGTCTCGCATTTTTAGAGACAAAGGTAGTAGTACTATTTTAAAGGGTGCTTGGATCTAAGAGACTTATTTTAGTCTGACTAAAAATAGTCATTTTAAGAGGCTAAAGTTTCAAGCATCCCTCACTAAAGAGGGGCTAAAACTAGTCTTGAGACTAATTTTTTTTAGTCAGGGGTACCCCTACTAAAATGTGGATTAGTCCTCTCTCTTCTCATTTAACTCCTCTCCTTTAACACATGCGAGTTCTGGATTGGAGGGTTTGAAGGATAATAAATGCTCATTAACTTGATTTTAGTCTCTTTAATATTTGGATTCAAGCATGGATGGGGGTAGCAAGTTTTAGTCCCACTACTTTTAGTCATGAGACTAAAACGTATCCAAGCACTCTCTTAGTCATTGGACAAGCATATGCACCCCGTCCGAAAGACAGGACGAAGGTGCGACGAAGCTGTCGGTTAAAACTACTCCATGTTTCATCTTGCATTGATTTTAAAAAAAAAGTCAATAGACCAGAGATCACTTAAATTAAGTGACGAATAAAAATTAGTAAGTTGGTGGAGTATGTGTTCACTGGTTCAGTTACAAATGTCGGAAACAGAGGAAACATCAATGAATGCAGAAGAGAGAAATTACATTGTTAAATTTGCGTCCAAGTCTACACTGTCAGATAGGATCCCCAAATTTGTACGACTAGTTTATACAGTTTTGAAACCAGTGTAAGCGATGCATGCACACTGGTATCCAAATAGTGCTTACAATAATGTGAAGTGCCCGGGTAATGGATCTAGCATGGATCTGTATACCAAAACTATATACCCCCTCAAATTTTATTTACTTTGCATATTAGTTTTGTCCTACGTCAAATTATATAAAGTTTGACCAAATTTATAGAAAATAATATGAACATTTACAACAACAAATATATATAACGTGGTAATATATTCAATGACTAATCTAGCGGTATCGATTTGGTATTGTAAGCATTAACAAAAAAATATTGGTCAAATTTTAAAGAGTTTGACTTAAGGCAAAGCTAATTTTCCGAGTAAATAAAAATGGATGAGTATAGTTGTAGTTATGGAGTTCTTATAACATACAGTAGTTAATTAACTAGAAACTGACGGACACAACTACTAAATGATCCGTCATCAAGATGCCGACTGGAACATCGCTACATATCCGGAGTGAAATCACTTATCCCAACCTTTATTGGTCGGGCTTAACGGCGACAAACTTGTGTTGTTACCTTTTTGAAGGTGTTGTCCACTTGTCGTTTTACTGATCTTCATTGGCTGGTCTGGAAAAAAAAAATCTTTGTTCAGGTCGTCTCCGGTCAGATGTGGCGACCATGGTACGAGGACATTTTTCCTTCTTGAAGGTGTTGCTGCAGAAAAAGTCGATTTAATCGTATTGGTTTATTCCATATCTTGTAATGGTTCGTCCATGGTTCCTTCGTTTTACGCTATGTAATTAATAATAATGGTTTTGTGCATCACAATGATGCAGAGGCCAAGGGTTTTAACCTCCTCAAAAATACAATGAGAAACACAATGAGGGTATGAGGTGGAGAAAACTCACTCTAAACATAGATGTGTGTCTATTACTTGGTGGGGTTCCTTTTGACAGAAGATGCATCCATGACATCAACAACGCAGTCGGAAGTTTTGGTAACTTTTTGTCGTGGAATAAAAATAAAAGTACTAGGGCTAATCTGATGATCAAGATGAGGATGGGGGGACTCGGTTCTAGCCAGCATTGTCATAGGGGAAGGTGATGACTTCTGGACTAAATCTCTGACAGTATATATTATCCTTCTCCAACAACACATGTTGTGGGTAGAAGCACCTGATGAAGATCCAATCATAGTTAATGGTAACCCCCACCCCATTTCTCAGCAAGCAAACTTTCACCCAACCAGCATAATAATTTCCTGGGTCCCTGCAACATCATGAGCATGATTACATGCATGTTAACACTATTGACCACAACCAGGTTAATCCACATCTTGATCTGTAGTCGGCTTTTGCCCAACAAAACCCACCAGATAATGACAATGTCAATACATGGACATGGAAGATGAGGAGGTTGATCTCCCAAGCTAGGGGCACTGAGCCATGCCACAGAATAACCCTCAAATTTATTTGAGGAATTTCACAATGGTGAATTCCTTGAACTTAATTGACCTTATGTCGCCACTTAATGGTGATGATGCCCAAGTTATTGAGGAGAATGTGACACCAGGAGATGATAACAACAATCTCAGACTTTCACTTGCTCCATCACACAAAAATGCTGCTACAACTGAGTTTGCTAATGGGCATTTGGAGCCAATTTTCTAGGCCAGCTATATTTGAATGCCATTATTGGGTTGGATGGGGTGCCTCAGTAAGAACACATGGATCCCAATGCTCACGGGCCTTTTCAAATCAGGCCAAGTCTTATTTCACATGCTCCTAATGAGGTAGTGTATAACCACACATCTTCACACTCTATGAAAGTTCCGAACCTACTTGCTATTCTGCAATAGCCTGAACATTTCGACGTGGCTGCAACCCAAGACCCTATGCAACAAGAGCTATTGGCCTCTGCCACTTTTCAGCAGTTGCCGCATTTGACATAAGCTAAGCCATTGGTTACTGAGGTACAGTTAATATTGACAGCACCAATGATGCTACCAATTCTAGCATCTTGCCTACTCATACTGTTGCCATGGGAGATCCTGCTATGCTTCATGAGACTTCGAATGGGACTGATGACATTTG
Source organism: Triticum aestivum (assembly GCF_018294505.1). Lineage (NCBI taxonomy): Eukaryota > Viridiplantae > Streptophyta > Magnoliopsida > Poales > Poaceae > Triticum > Triticum aestivum. The sequence continues at coordinate 273,224,930 of NC_057814.1, read as the reverse complement.
CAACACTAACCTCTTATTATGATAGAAGAGAGGTCTGATAGTGAGAAAATTACTAAAAAGTTGCCCATGTTCTTATACTTGAAACTCATATTACAGGTTAGCAATCTCAGTCTAAACTTTCTTCTCCGCATGGCTTTCCTAATCCCATTTATAAAGGGCATTGTCAAAATATTCAAATTGGATGCGTCCATCTCCCAAATCCTATCGTTGATCTAGTTCTCTTGGAGAAAGCTCCCTTACCCGCTACATCTGATGATGCATTGCTTCGTAAAGAGGGGGCCTTCGTTTGGCAAAAACACTTTGCTCCACACCCTGACAGTAAGGAGGTAATCCATGTCTCCATTGAATGGGTCAAATTTCTCACAGTCACCCTTTTTCTCCAGATAAATTTGAATGGGCTAAGGAGTTTATTAGAATTCCAATCAAAACAAAAATTACCAAGTCTCTAAAGTTCTGGATGTCATTATTCAAGGCTCTAATAAATCCATCTTTAAGCCATTTGCTATTCTTGATTGTTGCCCATCTGACTAGGCTCCCAACTGCTCTACGAAACTCTATCAATAAGGCATGTTGGACCATGAAAACATCTCCACTCCCACTAACATGTCTACCTCTATGGTAGAGAACACTGCATCTTCCATTCATATTAAGATGAAGAGAAAGGATAAAATCCCTCTGGTGGAGATAGAGGTAAGGAGGAGTTGCAGATTCCAGTCTCTTAATAAGGGATTAAAAAACCTGTATGTGTGGTTGCATTTCATGCCATTCTACCCCCTATTTCTGATAAAGTAGTTAAGAACTTGAATACTACATTTTGCAAGGTCAATGTAAAGAAAGAAACCTCTGAGGACAAGCTTTCCACAAGATCCAACAAGATGAAGGGCGCAACTACTACAAAATATAGCTCCAGGAACTCCAAAGGGCATAGCAAGAGCGAGAACTAGTTATTAGATTTGTCAAGCTAATGATCTTGCACTTTTTTATGTCTATAATAAGGGTCTACTCAATTTCTATGGTTGACTATTCTATTTTAGCACCATTGCTTGTCATGGCACTATTATTCTATTAAGCGGACATGGGTATTAGATGTACTAGATGTTGCCTCTAGACTACCTGTATTATGCTCTTATTGATCATGGCTAGAACTTGGAACACATTAAACATGAATATCAGAGGAATCAATGATGATAACAAATGGACAATTTTCTCTAATAAAATTGATGAATATGCATCCTTTATTATCTGCATATAGGAAACTAAGAGAGAACATTTTTCCAGTACTTACCATAAAAAATTGTCCTAGAAGAATACACAAATTTGACTTCCTTCCTTCTATGGTGCTTCTGGGGTCTGTTAGTTGCTTGGAATGAGCAGATGTTTCACTAAGCAGACTTTTCATAAGACTGACTTCTCTTTGTCTATCAAATTCGCTTCCACTCATTCAGGGAAACATTCTATAATAACTAACATATATGGACCTGCCATCAGGCTAGACTGAACTTTATCAATTGGTTTCAAAATATTCAATTGGTTGATGATGTGAACTTGTTGGTACAAGGGGATTTCAATTATGTCAGGTATCCACATAACAAAAATAGAGAAGGAGGTAGTATTCAAGATATGTTTTTGTTCAATGAGGCAATCATCCAGCTTACTCTTGTAGAAATTCCTTTTAAAGGAAGAAGTTGTACCTGGAATGATATGGAAGATGCAACACTTTTGGAGAAACTTGATTGTTGCTTTACATTTGAAGCCTGGACTCTCACATATCCTTCTACTTTTGATGTTCTCGTGGCTAGACTACATCTGGCCATATTCCAATTGTGATCAAGATTGACACTTCAATTCCAAAATCACACATCTTTAGGTTTGAAATCTATTCGTTAGAGCTTAGCCAATTTAAAGATATGGTCACGAATAAGCAAGATGTTCATCAATCAGATAGTGTTAAAGTTCAAGAGGCTCGGGAAAGGTCTTAAGCTATGGATTAAGAATCGTTCTCGTATTAAGCAAATTATAAGTGATAATAATTTCCTGATTCTGTTTTATGACACTATTGAAGAATACATTGAGGAGTACAATGGTGAGAATTCTTATTGCACATCTTGACAAAATCTTGGCCCATTAGAGAATTTTTAGATGCAAAGGGCTACCACCAGAGTGATTAAAATGGGAGAAGCCAACACTGAATTTATTAAGGCCAAAGTTACTATCAAATTCAGGCAGAATCAAATTGGCTCAAGGATGAAACGGGTTTTCAATATCATGATCACTAGTCCAAAGTTGCTATTCTTTGTAGTGCATTTAAAGATGGATTTGGTACCACTATTGAAACTCATAATCCTCTGCTCCTACAAACTCTGTTGCAACATCAAGGGGATCTTCATGATTTAGAAGCACCCTTTATTAAAAAAGAGATAGATGAGGTGTTTAAGAACATGCCCGGTGACAAATTTCTAGGTCCTGATGGGTTTAATGCATTTTCGTTAAAGCATGTTGGGAAATTGTGGCTCCTAACTTCTACAAGTTAATGGAAGATTTCTATCATGAGTATGTGAATATGCAACACAAAAAACATTCTACTACCACTCCTGGGGATCTTAGGCCTATTTCCCTCAATTGCACCTTGAAGATCATTACTAAGATGTTGGCTAATAGGCTTCAAAATATCATTCTCAAGCTTGTCCACAATAACCAGTATGGTTCTATCAACAATAGATGTATTCCAGACTGTTTGGCTTGGTCATTTGAGTGTATACATCAATGTAGCCAGACCAGAAAATAGATTATTCTTCATAAATTGGATTTTTAAAAGCTATGTTGAATCATGACAAAGTTATTGACATCTTGCAAGATAAGAGCTTTGAAGCTAAATGGATTAATTAGATTAAGATGATTTATAACACTGGATTTTCCTCTGTTCTTCTCAATGGATTCCGAGGCAAACAATTTCTATGTAAGTAAGGAGTGAGACAAGGTGAGCCCTTATCACCTTTGATTTTTGTCCTCGCTACTGACCTTTTGCAGTCCATACTAAATGGGGCTATGCTAAATTAACTAGTTGAGACACCCTTGCACCATTACTCATGCTTTGATTTCCCTGTCATCCAATATGTCGATGACACAATTAAGGTGGTCCTTGTTGATGCCCTACAACTACAACATGTCAAGAATTTGCTAATCCATTATACTGTGTACACTGCTTGAAAGTTAATTTTGTCAAGTCCATCATGATCCCAATCAACAAAATTCAACAAAGATTTTTAGAATTGTCTAAGTTCCTTGGATGCCAAGTGGGATCCCTACCTCTTACCTACTTTGGACTTCCATTAACTTTGACCTAGCCTAAAACTAAAAGTTATGTATCCATGCTAAAGAGAATTTAGACTAGATTAATGGGGTGCTCTAATCTGCTTTCCTTTGGTGATAAGCATACTCTCATCAAATCTATCTAGTCTAGTATGCTTATTGTCTTCACACCCACTCTTTCAGTCCCTGTGTTTATGGTCAAGGAACTTAACATATATCTCAAACATTGTTTTTGGAGAAAATATGGATCTCAATAGAGAGGAGTTGCCCAGATTGCATGGGATAAGGCATGCCTACCCAAATCACATGGGGGCCTGGGGGTTTTGGACATCACCACTGGTAATCAAGCATTATTGCCGATGAAATACTTGAATAAATTTCTCAACAAGGAAGACACCCCACGGGTGAATATCATTTGGGAATCACACTACAATAACTCTCTGCCTAGTGACAAAGGTGAAGGAAATATGCCCGAGAGGCAATAATAAAGTTGTTATTTTATATTTCCTTATTCATGATAAAGGTTTATTATTCATGATAGTATTGATCGGAAACTTAAATACATGTGTGAATACATAAACAAATACCCTCTCCCTAGTAACCCTCTACTAGACTAGCCCGTTGATCAAAGATGGTTAAGGTTTCCTAAGCATAGACATGTGTTGTCATTTGATAACGGGATCACATCATTAGGAGAATGATGTGATGGACAAGACCCATCTGTGAGCTTAGCATATGATCGTTCAGTTTATTGCTATTGCTTTCTTGATGTAAAATACATATTCCTTTGACTATGAGATCATGCAACTCCCAGATACCGGACGAATACCTTGTGTGCTATCAAACATCACAACGTAACTGGGTGCTCATAAATATGCTCTTCAGGTATCTCTGAAGGTGTTTGTTGAGTTGGCATAGATCGAGATTAGGATTTGTCACTCAGAGTATCGGAGAGGTATCTCTAGGCCCTCTCGGTAATACACATCGTAAGAAGCCTTGCAAAAAAGTGACTAAGGAGTTAGTTGTAAGATGATGTATTACGGAATGAGTAAAGAGACTTGCCGGTAACGAGATTGAACTAGGTATGAAGATACCAACGATCGAATCTCTGGCAAGTAACATACTGATGGACAAAGGGAGTTACGTATGTTGTCATAAGGTTCGACCGATAAAGATCTTCATAGAATATGTAGGAGCCAATATGGGCATCCAGGTTCTGCTATTGGTTATTGACCGGAGAGCTATCTTGGTCATGTCTACATAGTTCTCGAACGCGTAGGGTCCGCACGCCTAACGTTCGTTGACGATATAATGTTATATGAGTTATATGGATTTGGTGACAGAATGTTGTCGGAGTCCCGGATGAGATCACAGACATGAAGAGGAGCTCCGGAATGGTCTGGAGGTAAAGATTGATATATAGGACGATGATATTCCGACACCGGAAGAGTTTCGGAGTGCACCGGTTAGTCATCGGGTCACCGGAAGGGGTTCCGGACACCCCTGGTAGGTTTATGGGCCTAATGGGCCAAGGGGGGACAGACCAGCCCACAAGGGGGCTGGTGCACCCCTTCCCTGGCTGGCTGGCCCTAGGGGAAGGAAAGGGGAGGGGTGGCCCCTCCTGCCTTTCCCTCCTCGTGTGAGAAACGAAAGGGGGGCGCCACCCTCCCATGCCTTCCTCCCGCACCTATACATGGCAGGGGGGCGCGACTTGGGGCAGGACCCCAAGTGGGATTCAACTCCACTTGGGGCGCCTCCAGGCTACCTCCTCCCTCCCCCACCAAGATATACATGGGAGGGGGGCACCACACATAACCACGACAATCTCTTAGCCGGGTGCGGCGCCCCCCTCCGCAGTTTTGTACCTCGGTCATATTTTCATAGTGCTTAGGCGAAGCCCTGCAGAGATAGAATCACCACCACCATCACCATGCCGTCGTGCTCCCGGAACTCATCCACTACTTCCCCGTCTTGCTGGATCAAGAAGGCGAGGACGTCACCGAGCTGAACGTGTGTTGAACGCGGAGGTGCCGTATGTTCGGTACTCGATCGGTTGGATCGTGAAGAAGTTAGACTACATCAACCGGGTTAACAAACGCTTCCGCTAACGGACTACGAGGGTACGTAGACACGCTCTCCCCTCGTTTCTATGCATCTCCATGGCTTGCGTGTGCGTAGAATTTTTTTTGTTTTCCATGCAACATTTCCCAACAGTGGCATCAGGGCCAGGTCTATGCGTAGATGATATGCACGAGTAGAGCACAAAGAGTTGTGGGCGGTGATAGTCATACTGCTTACCACAAACGTCTTATTTTGATTCAGCGGTATTGTGGGATGAAGCAGCCCGGACCAACCTTACATGTCCACGCACAAGAGACCGGTTCCACCGACTGACATGCAACTAGTTTTGCATAAAGGTGGCTGGCGGGAGTCTGTTTCTCCTACTTTAGTTTAATCGAATTTTGACTACGGATGGACCTTGAAGAAGGTTAAAATAGCAAACTTGATAATCACCATTGTGGTTTTTGCGTAGTTAAGAACGGTTCTTGCTAGAAGCCCGTAGCAGCCACGTAAAACTTGCAACAACATAGTAGAGGACGTCTAACTTGTTTTTGCAGGGCATGTTGTGATATGATATAGTGAAGATATGATGTGATATATGTTGATGTATGAGATGATCATGTTTTGTAATATCGACAACCAGCAGGAGCCTTAGGGTTGTCTCTTAATTATTGTATGAAATGCAAGCGCCATGTAATTGCTTTACTTTATTGCTATACGTTAGCAATAGTTGTAGAAGCAATAGTTGGCGAGACGACCCCGACGCAACAATGGATATCAAGGTGTCGAGCCGGTGACGACGGAGATCATGACGATGCTTTGGAGATGGAGATCAAAAAGGACAAGATGATGATGGCCATATCATGTCACATATTTTGATTGCATGTGATGTTTATCCTTTATGCATCTTATTTTGCTTAGAACGGCGGTAGCATTATAAGATGATCCCTTCACTAAATTTCAAGATAAAAGTGTTCTCCCCGAGTATGCACCGTTGCCAGAGTTCGTCATTTCGAAGCACCTCGTGATGATCGCGTGTGATAGACTCTACGTTCACATACAACGGGTGTAAGACAGTTTTGCACATGCAGAATACTTGGGTTAAACTTGACGAGCCTAGCAAGTACAGACATGGTCTCGGAACACTGGAGACCGAAAAGTCGAACATGAGTCATATAGTAGATATGATCAACATAGAGATGTTCACCATTGATGACTACCCCATCTCACGTGATGATCGAACATGGGTTAGTTAATTTGGATCATGTATCACTTAGATAACTTGAAGGGTATTTATTTAGGTGGGAGTTCATTAGTAATTTTATTAATTGAACTTAATTTATCATGAACTTAGTCTTAATAGTTTTGCATATCTATGTTATAGATCAATAGCTCGCGATATAGCTCCCATGTTTTCGATATGTTCGTAGAGAAAACTAAGTTGAAAGATGATGGTAGCAATAAAGCAGACTGGGTCCGTGATCTGAGGATTATCCTCATTGTTGCACAGAAGTATTATGTCCTTGATGCACTGCTAGGTGACAGACCTATTGCAGGAGCAGACGCAGACGTTATGAACGTTTGGCAAGCTCGATATGATGACTACTTAATAGTTTAGTGCGCCATGCTTTACTGCTTAGAACTGGGACTTCAAAAACATTTTGAACACCACAGATCATATGAGATGTTCCAAGAATTGAAATTGGTATTTCAGGCTCATGCCCGTGTTGAGGGGTATGAGACCTCTGACAAGTACTTTGCCTACAAGATGGAGGAGAATAGCTTAGCCAGTGAACATGTGCTCAGAATGTCTAGGTACTAGAATCGCTTGTTAATCTTCCAGATAAGATAGTGATTGACAGAGTTCTCCAGTCACTATCACCAAGCTACTAGAGCTTTGTGATGAACTATAATATGCAAGGAATGACTAAAACAATTTCCAAGCTCTTCGCGATGCTAAAATCGGCGGAGGTAGAAATCAAGAAAGAGCATCAAGTGTTGATGGTTAATAAGACCACTTGTTTCAAGGAAAAGGGAAAGGGAAAGAAAGGGAACTTTAAGAAGAATGGCAAGCAAGTTACCGCTCCCATGAAGAAGCCCAAATCTAGACCCAAGCCTAAAACTGAGTGCTTCTATTGCAAAGGAAATGGTCACTGGAAGCGGAACTGCCCCAAATACTTGGCGGATAAGAAGGATGGCAAAGTGAACAAAGGTATATATGATATACATGTTATTGATGTGTACCTTACTAGTGTTCGTAGTAGCCCCTGGGTATTTGATACCATTTCAGTTGCTAAGATTAGTAACTCGAAATAGGAGTTGCAGAATGAATAGAGATTAGTTAAGGGCGAGGTTACGGTGTGTGTTGGAAGTGATTCCAAGGTTGATACGATCACCATCGCACACTCCCTCTACCTTCGGGATTAGTGTTGAACCTAAATAAATATTATTTGGTGTTTGTGTTGAGCATTAATATGATTAGATCATGTTTATTGCAATACAATTATTCATTTAAGTCTGAGAATAATTGTTGTTCTGTTTACATGAATAAAACCTTCTGTGGTCATACACCCAATGTGAATGGTTTATTGAATCTCGATCGTAGTGATACACATATTCATAATATTGATGCCAAAAGATGCAAAGTTGATAATGATAGTGCAACATATTTGTGGCACTGCTGTTTAGGTTATATTGGTGTAAAGCGCATGAAGAAACTCCATGCGGATGGACTTTTGGAATCACTTGATTATGAATCATTTGATACTTGCGAACCATGTCTCATGGGCAAGATGACTAAAACTATGTTCTCCGAAACAATGGAGCAAGCTAATGACTTATTGAAAATAATACATACCGATGTATGCAGTCCAATGAGTGTTGAGACACATGGCGGGTATCGTTATTTTCTGACCTTCACATATGATTTGAGTAGGTATGGGTATATCTACTTGATGAAACACAAGTCTGAAACATTTGAAAAGTTCAAAGAATTTCAGAGTGAAGTGTAGAATCATCGTAACAAGAAAATAAAGTTTCAACGATCTGATCGCGGAGGCGAATATTTGAGTTATGAGTTTGGCCTTCATTTAAAACAATGTGGAATAGTTTCACAACTCACGCCACCTGGAACACTGTAACCGTACTTAATTAGATATGGTGCGTTCTATGATGTCTCTTACCGATTTACCACTATCGTCTTAGGTTTATGCATTAGAGACGGTCGCATTCACGTTAAATAGGGCATCGTCTAAATCCGTTGGGACGACACCGTATGAACTGTGGTTTGGCAAGAAACCTAAGCTGTTGTTACTCCAAGTTTGGGGTTGCGACACATGTGAAAAGGCTTCAGCCTAATAAGCTTGAACCCAAATCGAAGAAGTGCATCTTCATAGGACACCCTAAGGAAACAATTGGGTACACCACAGATTCGAAGGCAAGATCTTTGTTGCTAAGAATGAATCCTTTCTAGAGAAGGAATTTCTCTCGAAAGAAGTGAGTAGGAGGAAAGTAGAACTTGATGAGATACTTGTACCTTCTCTCAAATTGGAAAATAGCACATCAGAGAAATCCGTTCTCGTGATGCCTACACCAACTAGAGAGGAAGCTAATGATGATGATCATGAAACTTCGGATCAAGTTACTACTGGACCTCATAGTTCGAACAGAGCACGTTCCGCACCAGAGTGGTATGGTAATCCTATCCTGGAAGTCATGTTATTAGACCATGGAGAACCTACGAACTATGAAGAAGCTATGATGAGCCCAGATTCCGATAAATGGCTTGAGGCCATGAAATCCGAGATAGGATCCATGTCTGAGAACCAAGTATGGACTTTGGTGGACTTGCCCGATGATTGGCAAGCCAGTGAGAATAAATGGATCTTTAAGAAGAAGACATACATTGATGGTAATGTAACTATCTACAAAGCTTGACTTGTCGCAAAAGTTTTTCGACAAGTTCAAGGGGTTGACTACGATGAGACTTTCTCACCCATAGCGATGCTTAAGTCAGTCTGAATCATGTTAGCAATTGCCGCATTTTTATGAAATCTGGCAAATGGACATCAAAACTGCATTCCTTAATGGATTTCTTAAAGAAGAGTTGTATATGATGCAACCAGAAGATTTTGTCGACCCTAAAGGTGCTAACAAAGTGTGCAAGCTCCAGCGATCCATCTACGGACTGGTGCAAGCATCTCGGAGCTGGAATATACGCTTTGATGAGGTGATCAAAGCATATGGTTTTATGCAGACTTATGGTGAAGCCTGTATTTACAAGAAAGTGAGTGGGAGCTCTGTGGCATTCCTGATATTATATGTGGATGACATATTATTGATTGAAATGATATAGAATTTCTGGATATTATAAAAGGATACTTGAATAAGAATTTTTTTAATGAAAGACCTCGGTCAAGCTGCTTACATATTAGGCATCAAGATCTATAGGGATAGATCGAGGCACTTAATAGGACTTTCACAAAGTACATACCATGGCAAAGTTTTGAAGAAGTTCAAAATAGACCAGTCAAAGAAAGAGTTCTTGCCTGAGTTACAAGGTGTGAAGTTGAGTAAGACTCAAAGCCCGACCACGGTAGAAGATAGAGAGAGAATGAAAGTCATTCCCTATGCCTCAGCCATAGGTTCTATAAAGTATGCCATGCCGTGTACCAGACCTATTGTGTACCTTGCCATGAGTTTGGCAAGGGGGTACAATAGTGATCCAGGAGTAGATCACTGATGTTTGCCTGAACTACGTCAGTATTTCCCCAAAGAGGAAGGGATGATGCAGCACAACAACGGTAGGTATTTCCCTCAGTGATGAGACCAAGGTTATCGAACCAGTAGGAGAACCAAGCAACACAACATAAATAGCACCTGCACACAAATAACAAACACTTGCAACCCGACGTGTAAAAGGGGTTGTCAATCCCTTTCGGGTAACGGCGCCTAGAGATAGGAAAAGGGACGTGAGAGAGTTGTAAATATTGATAGCTCGAACGCCAAATAAAATAAATTACAGCAAGGTATTTTTGTATTTTTGGTTTAATAGATCTGAAAATAAAAGGCAAATAAAATAGATCGCAAAGGCAAATAATATGAGAAAGAGACCCAGGGGTCGTAGGTTTCACTGGTGGCTTCTCTCGAGAAAATAGAAAACGGTGGGTGAAAAAATTACTGTTGGGCAATTGATAGAACTTCAAATAATCATGACGATATCCAAGCAATGATCATTATATAGGCATCACGTCCAAGATTAGTAGACCGACTCGTGACTACATCTACTACTATTACTCCACACATCGACCGCTATCCAGCATGCATCTAGTGTATTTAGTTCATGGAGAAACGGAGTAATGCAATAAGAACGATGACATGATGTAGACAAGATCTATTTATGTAGAAATAGACCCCATCGTTTTTTCCTTAGTAGCAACGATACATACGTGTCAGTTCCCCTTCTGTCACTGGGATCAAGCACCGTAAGATCGAACCCACAACAAAGCACCTCTTCCCATTGCAAGATAAATAGATCAAGTTGGCCAAACAAAACCCAAATATCAGAGAAGAAATACGAGGCTATAAGCAATCATGCATATAAGAGATCAAAGAAGACTCAAATAGCTTTCATGGATAAAAAGATAGATCTGGTCATAAACTCAAAGTTCATCCGATCCCAACAAACACACCGCAAAAAGAGTTACATCATATGGATCTCCAAGAGACCATTGTATTAATAATCAAAAGAGAGAGAGAGAGAGAGAGAGAGGAAGCCATCTAGCTACTAAATACGGACCCGTAGGTCTACAAAGAACTACTCATGCATCATCGGAGGGGCAACAATGGAAGTGGTGAACCCCTCTGTGATGGTGTCTAGATTGGATCTGGTGGTTCTGGACTCTACGGTGGCTGGAATTGATTTTTGTCAACTCCCCTAGGGATTCTAGAATATTGGGGTATTTATAGAGCAAAGAGTCGGTTCAGGGGGCACCCGAGGTGGGCACAACCCAACAGGGCGCGCCTAAGCCTCCTGGCGCGCCCTGGTGGGTTGTGCTCCCCTCAGAGCACCGCCCCAGGCACTTCTCCGGCCCACTGGATGTCTTCTGGTCCAAAAAAATCCACAAAAAGTTTCGCTGCGTTTGGACTCCATTTGGTATTGATTTCCTGCGATGTAAAAAACATGCAGAAAATAGGAACTGTCACTTGGTACTATGTCAATAGGTTAGAACCAAAAAATGATATAAATGACTATAAAATGATTATAAAACATCACAGGATGATAATATAACAGCATGGAACAATCAAAAAATTATAGATATGTTGGAGACGTATCAACATCCCAAGCTTAATTCTTGCTCATCCTCGAGTAGCTAAATGGTAAAAACAAACTTTTTATGTGGAATGCTGCCTAACATATCATCACATATTCTTTTCTTTATAGCATGGACATTTGGACTTTTATGTGTTTCAAAGCAATAGTCTAGTTTTGACATGAGATTTAAATACTCAAGCATATCAACAAGCAACCATGTCTTTCAAAATATCAACGCTAAAATAAGTTATCCCTAGCCCATCATGCTCAACCATTGATCCATTCATGAAACACACTCGCATATTAACTACACCAATACTCAAGTACGATCATAGTGCCTCCTAGTTGTGCTTTTATAAGAGAAGATGGAGACTCAAATTGAAAAATAAAAATTGCATAAAGTAAAGGAAAGGCCCTTCGCGGAGGGAAGTAGGGATTTTTAGAGGTTCTAGAGCTCAAAGCAAAAAATATAGAGATAAAAACATTTTGAGAGGCATACTTTTCCTACCAACGAAAACGACTTAGAGCTCCCAACACTTTCCATGCTAGATATATCATAGGCGGTTCCCAAGCAGAAAATAGAGTTTATCCTTTTTCCACCATACTTTCACTTTCCATGGCTAGCCGAATCCATGGTTGCCCTCCATACCAACACTTTCCAAGGAATTTATTATTTGAAAACATAAAGTAAATTCATTTTTCATTTCAGGACTAGGCATCCCTAATACCTTTGCCTTACTCTCGTGCAATGACAAGTGAATAAACACTCATCGTGAGAATAACACATCTAGCATGGAAAATGTTGGCCACCCCTCACCGCCTCGCAGGCGGTATGAGCACACAAAAGAGAAATTTATTTTGAAGATTAGAGATGGCACATACAAATTTGCTTAGAACGGCAAAAGAATACCGCATATAGGTAGGTATAGTGGACTCATGTGGCAAGACTTGTTTAAAGGATTTTGGATGCACAAGTAGTGATCATACTTAGTGCAAAATGAAGGCTAGCAAAAGATTGAGAAGCGACCAACCAAGAAACAAATAATCTCATAAGCAAGCATTAAGCATAATTAACACCGAATAATGCACCACAAGTAAGATGTAATGTCATTGCATGACTATTGACTTTTGTGCTTCCATAGGGAATCACAAACCTTAACACCAATATTCTTACTAAAGCATAATTACTCATCAACATGACTCACATATCACATCATCATATCCCAAAAACTATTACAAAAAATCAAGTTTATTTTGTCCAATGATCTTGATGAAAGTTTTTATTATATCCTTCTTGGATATCTATCACTTTGGGACTAATTTTCTTGTGTTGCTTTTGATAAGCTCAAACAAATATAAGTGAAGATCATGAGCCTAATATTTCTTTCTCTCAAATTAATTTAAGTGAAGTAAGAGAGTATTTCTTAAAATTTTACTAACTCTCAAATAAATCTAAGTGAATCAAGAGAGTATTTCTTCAGAAATAACTAAGCACACTGTGCTCAAAAAGATATAAGTGAAGCACTAGAGCAAATCCATAGCTCATAAAAATTTAAGTGAAGCATAGAGAGCAATTCTAACAAGTCATGGCATAATTTTGGCTCTCTCAAATAGGTGTGTCCAGCAAGTATTCATGACTTAGAACACAAAGCAAAACAAACAAAGACTCAAGTCATACAAGACGCTCCAAGCAAAACACATAGTATGTGACGAATAAAAATATAGCTTCGAGCCAAATACCGATGGTCGTTAGAAGAAAGAGGGGATGCTGCTCGGGGCATCCCCAAGCTTAGTTGCTTGCTTATCTTTGGATAATAGCTTGGGGTGCCACGGGTATCCCCAAGCTTAGGCTCTTCTTACTCTGTATTCCTTCATCCATCGTAAGGTAACCAAAACCTTGAAAACTTCAATCACACAAAACTCAACAAAACCTTCGTGAGATCCGTTAGTATAAGAAAACAAATCACTACTGTAAATACTGTAGCAATCCAATTCATATTTTATTTTTGCATTATATCTATTGTATTCTAACTTTTCTATGGCAAGAACTCATTAAAGAAAACCATAGAATCATCAAAACAAGCACACAACGCAAAGAAAACAGAATCTTTCAAAAACAGAACAGTCTGTAGCAATCTGAATATTTCGAATACTTCTTAAACTCCAAAAATTCTGAAAAAATAGGACGGCCTGAGAAATTTGTATATTAATCTTCTGCAAAAAGAATTGGTATTTTATCACGCTCTGGTTAAAAATGAGAATTGTTTTCGTGAGCGCGGAAGTTTCTGTTTTTTCAGCAAGATCAAACAACTATCACCCAAGAAGATCCTAAAGGCTTTGCTTGGCACAAACACTAATTAAAACACAAAAAACACAATCATAACAGTAGCATAATTTTGCAAACACTCAAGAACAGAAATCAAAAAGTAAAAATAAATTTTAGATATTGATTTGCCTCCCAACAAGCGCTATAGTTTTACGCCCTTAGCTAGGCATAAAGAAAGGATCTAAGTTTTGTCATCCGTAGTTTTGGCAACCTTTGTGAGGGTTTTCTCAAACCCGAGCGGCTCTTTGCGCTTCCCTAAATTTTCAAGAAAAGATACCATCTTGAGATCCAAAATATCCAATTAAGATGTTTGAGGGGTTCATTATACTTTTGCAATTGATACTACCATTAAGATGTTTGAGGGGTTCATTATACTTTTGCAATTCAACCATATGTTTGTGTAAATCACCAAGTTTGTCCAACATTTGAACTCCCTCTGGGGTAAAAGAAAGACCCTTCTTTAAATGTGGAACACGCAAAATTCCTTCTAGTAATTCATAGGCAGCATTAGCATCAAGCTCAATAAAATTCCCTTTAGCGGCAAAATCTAAGAGTTGTATATGATGCAAGGCCAATCCTATGTAAAATTACGAAGCAAGATCTTAGCGCCCCCCTTTAAATTGCAAATACGACTGGATTCCAGAAGCCTATACCAAGCATCTTTCAAGATTTCTCCTTGTCTTTGCTTGAAGTATAGAATTTCAAAATCTGGTGACAAAGGAGGGGTACTCCCTCCGTCCCATAATGTAAGACGTTTTTTAACACTGCAATAGTGTCAAAAAGCGTCTTACATTATGGGACGGAGGGAGTAGACACAATAGCCATCAGGACTAGGAAGCAAGAAAATGGTGGACGAAAAAGAGGGCAAATAAAACGGCAAATTTTCTGAAGTGGGGGAGAGGAAAACGAGAGGCAAATGGCAAATAATGTAAATTGCAAGGAGATGATATTTGTGATTAAGAACCTGGTATATGTTGAAGATCCTCCCCGGCAACGGCACCAGAAATTGGCACGAGGCCGGGAGACTATCTTGACTTGATCTTCCCCAGCAACGGCGCCCGAAATTCCTGTTGATGTTTGCCTAAACTACGTCGGTATTTCCCCAAAGAGGAATGGATGATGCAGCACAGCAACGGTAGGTATTTCCCTCAGTGATGAGACCAAGGTTATCGAACCAGTAGGAGAACCAAGCAACACAACGTAAACATCACCTGCACACGGATAACAAATACTTGCAACCCGACGTGTAAAAGGGGTTGTCAATCCCTTTCGGCTAACGGCGCCTAGAGATAGGCAAACGGACGTGAGAGAGTTGTAAATATTGATAGCTCGAACGCCAAGTAAAATAAATTGCATCAAGGTATTTTTGTATTTTTGGTTTAACAGATCTGAAAATAAAAGGCAAACAAAATAGATCGCAAAGGCAAATAATATGAGAAAGAGACCCGGGGGGCGTAGGTTTCACTAATGGCTTCTCTCGAGAAAATAGCAAATGATGGGTGAGCAAATTACTGTTGGGCAATTGATAGAACTTCAAATAATCATGACGATATCCAGGCAATGATCATTATATAGGCATCACGTCCAAGATTAGTAGACCGACTCCTGCGTGCATCTACTACTATTACTCCACACATCGACCGCTGTCCAGCATGCATCTAGTGTATTAAGTTCATGGAGAAACGGAGTAATGCAATAAGAACGATGACATGATGTAGACAAGATCTATTTATGTAGAAATAGACCCCATCATTTTATCCTTAGTAGCAACGATACATACGTGTCGGTTCCCCTTCTGTCACTGCGATCAAGCACCGTAAGATCGAACCCACTACAAAGCACCTCTTCCCATTGCAAGATAAATAGATCAAGTTGGCCAAACAAAACCCAAATATCGGAGAAGAAATACGAGGCTATAAGCAATCATCTATACCATTATATAGTGTGAGAATAACTTTGAATGTGAACCATCCGATCTGCGCATCCAATGGCCAGAATATGGCAAATCCCTACAACATGAGCCGTCGATCTCGGCATCCAACGGCTGAAAGGCGTACCTGCCTCGCTCTCCTATCATGCTCGCGTTCCTCCTAGTCCGCGGCCTTGCCTCCCCATGCACAGACCACTGCCTTTTCTTTGTCACTTCCAGGTTCCAGCCTCCTCGCTGTCCCCCATCTGAACAAATAAATATAAATACTCCTGCGTGTAGACAGAACAGACGGGAGAGTTCGGGAGAAAAATTGGGAAAGTTCGAGAGATGCGTAGACTTTCTCAGAGATGTGTGTACATGGACGTGTTGCAGACCAAGAAAGCAAGGCGTTCATGGGACTGCTCAGATGATTAAGTTGGGCATATTGAAATTCTCTTCTACATGACCGTGCGAGGCTTGAACGGATGGCCTAAATGAGTGCTCACGTACCTCTAAAACGGAAACTTATATATGCCTAAAAAGAATATAGAAACGGAAACACTAACGCCCACACATGTGGGCGTTTCTCAACTCACCCACACGTCTGGATCGTCGTTCACTGTCTTTTGCACGAATCTTGACATGAACAGGTAGATTTGGTGTGCCAGGTAGGATGGGGCTGGTGTGTGGGCGTTGGAGAGTTTGCCCACACGCCCGCACCACACTGTTTGCTAGCTGCGCTGTGTGGGTGAACTAGTGCATATAAGAGATCAAAGAAGACTCAAATAACTTTCATGGATAAAAAGATAGATCTGATCATAAACTCAAAGTTCATCCGATCCCAACAAACACACCGCAAAAAGAGTTAAATCATATGGATCTCCAAGAGACCATTGTATTGATAATCAAGAGAGAGAGAGAGAGAGGAAGCCATCTTGCTACTAACTACGGACCCGTAGGTCTACAAAGAACTACTCACGCATCATCGGAGAGGCACCAATGGAAGTTGTGAACCCCTCCGTGATGGTGTCTAGATCGGATCTGGTGGTTCTGGACTCTGCGACGGCTGAAATTGATTTTCGTCGACTCCCCTAGGGTTTCTGGAATATTGGGGTATTTATAGATCAAAGAGTCGGTTCAAGGGGCACCCGAGGTGGGCGCAACCCACCAGGGCGCGCCTGGGCCTCCTGGCGTGCCCTTGTGGGTTGTGCTCCCCTCGGAGCACCCCCCCAGGCTCTTCTCCGGCCCACTGGATGTCTTCCGATCCAAAAAAAATCCACAAAAAGTATCACTGCGTTTGGACTCCGTTTGGTATTGATTTCCTGCGATGTAAAAAACATGCAGAAAACAACAACTGGCACTTGGCGCTATGTCAATAGGTTAGTACCAAACAAATGATATAAATGTTGGGAACGCAATAATTTCAAAAATTTCCTACGAACACGCAAGATCTATCTAGGTGATGCATAGCAACAAGCGGGGAGAGTGTGTCCACTTACCCTCGTAGACCGAAAGCAGAAGCGTTAGGTAACGTGTGTTGATGTAGTCGAACGTCTTCGCGATCCAACCGATCAAGTACCGAACGCACGGCACCTCCGCGATCTGCACACGTTTAGGTCGGTGACGTCCCTCGAACTCTAGATCTAGCTGAGGCCGAGGGAGAGTTTTGTTAGCACGACGGCGTGGTGACGGTGATGATGAAGTTACCGACGCAGGGCTTCACCTAAGCACTACGACAGTATGAACGAGGTGGAAATCTGTGGAGGGGGGCACCGCACACGGCTAAGAAATCAATTTGTGTGTCTTGGGGTGCCCCCTTGGCCACGTATATAAAGGAGGGAGGAGGAGGAGGCCGGCCTAGGAGGGGCGCGCCTATAGGGGGAGTCCAACTAGGATTCCCAATCCTAGTTGGAGTTCCCTTCCTTTTCCAAGAGGGGAGAGAGGGAAGGAGTAGGAGAGGGAGAAGGAAAGAGAGGGGGCGCCGCCCCCTCCCTAGTCCAATTCAGACTTGCCATGGGGGGCGCGTGGCCACCCCTTGAGGCCCTTGTCCCCTTTCCCGTATGGCCCATTAAGGCCCACTACTTCCCCCGGCGAATTCCCGTAACTCTTCGGTACTCCAAAAAATACCCGAATCACTTGGAACCTTTCCAATGTATGAATATAGCCTTCCAATATATCGATCTTTACATCTCGACCATTTCGAGACTCCTCGTCATGTCCGTGAGCTCATCCGGGACTCCGAACAACCTTCGGTACATCAAATCACATAACTCATAATAGAAATCGTCATCGAACGTTAAGCGTGCGGACCCTACGGGTTTGAGAACTATGTAGACATGACCGAGACACATCTCTGGTCAATAACCAATAGCGGAACCTAGATGCTCATATTGGCTCCTACATATTCTACGAAGATCTTTATCGGTCGAACCTTATGACAACATACGTAATTCCCTTTGTCCATCGGTATGTTACTTGTCTGAGATTCGATCGACGGTATCATCATACCTAGTTCAATCTCGTTACCGGCAAGTCTCTTTACTCGTTCCGTAATGCATCATTCCGTAACTAACTCATTAATCACATTGCTTGCAAGGCTTATAGTGATGTGCATTACCGAGAGGGCCCGGAGATACCTCTCCGACAATCGGAGTGACAAATCCTAATCTCGATCTATGCCAACTCAACAAACACCATCGGAGACACCTGTAGATCATCTTTATAATCACCCAGTTACGTTGTGACGTTTGATAGCACACTAGTGTTCCTCCGGTATTCGAGAGTTGCATAATCTCATAGTCATAGGAACATGTATAAGTCATGAAGAAAGCAATAGCAACAAACTAAACAATCATAGTGCTAAGCTAATGGATGGGTCTTGTCAATCACATCATTCTCTAATGATGTGACCCAGTTCATCAAATGACAACTCATGTCTATGGCTTGGAAACTTAACCATCTTTGATTAATAGGCTAGTCAAGTAGAGGCATACTAGTGACACTCTGTTTGTGTATGTATTCACACATGTACTAAGTTTCCGGTTAATACAGTTCTAGCATGAATAATAAACATTTATCATGATATAAGTAAATATAAATAACAACTTTATTATTGCCTCTAGGGCATATTTCCTTCAGTCTCCCACTTGCACTAGAGTCAATAATCTAGTTCACATCGCCATGTGATTTAACACCAATAGTTCACATCTTTATGTGATTAGTTCACATCTCCATGTGACTAATACCCAAAGGGTTTATTAGAGTCAATAATCTAGTTCACATCGCTATGTGATTAACACCCAAAGAGTGATCATGTTTTGCTTGTGAGGGAAGCTTAGTCATCGGGTCTGCCACATTCAGAGCCGTATGTATTTTGCAAATTTTCTATGTCTACAAAGCTTTGCATGGAGCTACTCTAGCTAATTGCTCCCACTTTCAATATGTATCCAGATTGAGACTCGGAGTCATCCAGATCGGTGTAAAAGCTTGCATCGACATAACTCTTTACGACGAACTCTTTATCACCTCCATAATCGATAAAACATATCCTTATTCCACTAAGGATAATTTTGACCGCTGTCCAGTGATCCACTCCTAGATCACTATTGTACCCTCTTGCCAAACTCATGGTGAGGTACACAATAGGTCTGGTACACAGCATAGCATACTTCATAGAACCTATGACTGAGGCATAGGGAATGAATTTTCATTCTCTTTCTATTTTCTGCCGTGGTCGGGTTTTGAGTCTTTACTCAACTTCACACCTTGCAACACAGGCAAGAACTCCTTCTTTTACTGTTCCATTTTGAACTACTTCAAAATCTTGTCAAGGTATGTACTCATTGAAAAAACTTATCAAGCGTTTTGATCTATCTCTATAGATCTTGATGCTAAATATGTAAGCAGCTTCACCGAGGTCTTTCTTTGAAAAAACTCCTTTCAAACACTCCTTTATGCATTCCAGAAAATTCTACATCATTTCCGACCAACAATATGTCTTTCACGTATACTTATCAGAAAGACTGTAGTGCTCCCACTCACTTTCTTGCAAATACAGGCTTCACCGTAAGTCTGTATAAAACTATATGCTTTAATCAACTCATCAAAGGGTATATTCCAACTCCGAGATGCTTGCACCAGTCCATAGATGGATCGCTGGAGCTTGCACATTTTGTTAGCACCTTTAGGATTAACAAAACCTTCTGGTTGCATCATATACAACTCTTCTTTAATAAATCCATTAATGAATGTAGTTTTGATATCCATTTGCCAGATTTCATAAAATGATGCAATTGCTAACATGATTCGGACAGACTTCAGCATCGCTACGAGTGAGAAAATCTCATCGTAGTCAACACCTTGAACTTGTCAAAAACCTTTTGCGACATGTCTAGCTTTGTAGATAGTAACACTACTATCAGTGTCCGTCTTCCTCTTGAAGATCCATTTATTCTCTAGGGCTTTGCCGATCATCGGGCAAGTCCACCAAAGTCCACACTTCGTTCTCATACATGGATCCCATCTCAAATTTCATGGCCTCAAGCCATTTTGCGGAATCTGGGCTCATCATCGCTTCCTCATAGTTTGTAGGTTCGTCATGGTCTAGTAACATGACTTCCAGAACAGGATTACCGTACCACTCTGGTGCAGAACGTGCTCTGGTTAACCTACGAGGTTCGGTAGTAACTTTATCTGAAGTTTGATGATCATCATCATTAGATTCCTCACTAATTGGTGTAGGCATCACTAGAACTGATATCTGTGATGAACTACTTTCCAATTCAAGAGAAGGTACAATTACCTCATCAAGTACTACTTTACTCCCACTCACTTCTTTCGAGAGAAACTCCTTCTCTAGAAAGGATCCATTCTTCGCAACAAAGATCTTGCCTTCAGATCTATGATAGAAAGTGTACTCAACAGTCTCCTTTGGGTATCCTATGAAGACACATTTCTCCGATTTGGGTTCGAGCTTATCAGGTTGAAGCTTTTTCATATAAGCATCACAGCCCCAAACTTTAAGAAACAACAACTTAGGTGTCTTGCTAAACCACAATTCATATGGTGTCGTCTCAATGGATTTACATGGTGCCCTATTTAATGTGAATGTAGCTGTCTCTAATGCATAATCCTAAAACGATAGTGGTATATCAGTAAGAGACATCATAGATCGCACCATATCCAATAAATTACGGTTATGACGTTCGGACACACCATTACGCTGTGGTGTTCCAGGTGGCGTGAGTTGTGAAACTATTCCACATTGTTTCAAATGAAGACCAAACTCATAACTCAAATATTCACCTCCACGATCATATCGCAAAAACTTTATTTTCTTGTTACAATGATTTTCCACTTCACTCTGAAATTCTTTGAACTTTTCAAATACTTCAGACTTATGTTTCATCAAGTAGATATACCCATATCTGCTCAAATCATCTGTGAAGGTCAGAAAATAATGATACCCGCCGTGAGCCTCAACATTCATTGGACCGCATACATCAGTATGTATTATTTCCAAAAAGTCAGTTGCTCGCTCCATTGTTCCGGAGAACGGAGTCTTAGTCATCTTGCCCATGAGGCATGGTTCGCAAGCATCAAGTGATTCATAATCAAGTGATTCCAAAAGCCCATCAGCACGGAGTTTCTTCATGCGCTTTACACCAATATGACCTAAACGACAGTGCCACAAATAAGTTGCACTATCATTATTAACCTTGCATCTTTTGGCTTCAATATTATGAATATGTGTATCACTATGGTCGAGATTAAATAAACCATTTATATTAAGTGTATGACCAAAGAAGGTTTTATTCATGTAAACAGAACAACAATTATTCTTTGAGTTAAATGAATAATCATATTGCAAAAAACATGATCCAATCATATTCATGCTCAACGCAAACACCAAATAACATTTATTTTAGGTTCAACACTAATCCCGAAGGTAAAAGGAGTGTGCGATGGTGATCTTATCAACCTTGGAATCATTTCCAATACATATCGTCACCTCGTCCTTAACTAGTCTATATTTATCTTACAGCTCTTGTTTTCATGTTACTACTCTTAGCAACTAAACCAGTATCAAATACCGAGGGGTTGCTATAAACACTAGTAAAGTACACATCAATAACATGTATATCAAATATAGCTTTGTTCACTTTGCCATCCTTCTTATCCACCAAGTATCTAGGGTAGTTCCACTTCCAGCGACCATTCCCTTTGCAGTAGAAGCACTCAGATTCAGGCTCGGGTCTAGCTTTGGGTTTCTTCATGGGAGTGGCAACTTGCTTGCCATTCTTCTTGAAGTTCCCTTTCTTTTCCTTTGCCCTTTTACTTCAAACTAGTGGTCTTTGTTAACCATCAACACTTGATGCTTTTTCTTGATTTCTACGTTCGCCGATTTCAGCATCGCGAAGAGCTCGGGAATCATTTTCGTCATCCCTTGCATATTATAGTTCATCACGAGTTCTAGTAGCTTGGTGATAGTGACTAGAGAACACTATCAATCACTATATTATCTGGAAGATTAACTCCCACTTGATTCAAGCGATTGTAGTACCCAGACAATATGAGCACATGCTCACTGGTTGAGCTATTCTCCTCCATCTTGTAGGTAAAGTACTGTCAGAGGTCTCACACCTCTTGACGCGGGCATGAGTCTGAAATACTAATTTCAACTCTTGGAACATCTTATATGCTGCATGACGTTCAAAACGTTTTCGAAGTCCCAGTTTTAAGCCGTAAAGCATGGTGCACTAAACTATCAAGTAGTCCTCATATCAAGCTTGCCAAACGTTCATAACGTTTGCATATACTCCAGCAATAGGTCTGTCACCTAGCGGTGCATCAAGGACATAAATCTTCTGTGCAGCAACGAGGATAATCCTCAGATCACGGACCTAGTCCGCATCATTGCTACTATCATCTTTCTACTTAGTTTTCTCTAGGAACATATCAAAAATAAAACAGGGGAGCTATACGCGAGCTATTGATCTACAACATAGATATGCAAAATACTACCAAGACTAAGTTCATGATAAATTAAGGTTCAATTAATCATATTACTTAAGAACTCCCACTTAGATAGACATCCCTCTGGTCATCTAAATGATCACGTGATCCATATCAACTAAACCATGTCCGATCATCACGTGAGATGGAGTAGTTTTCAATGGTGAACATCTCTATGTTGATCATATCTACTATATGATTCATGTTCGACCTTTCGGTCTCAGTGTTCCGAGGCCATATCTTCATATGCTAGGCTCGTCAAGTTTAACCCGAGTATTCTGCGTGTGCAAAACTGGCTTGCACCCATTGTATGTGAATGTAGAGCTTATCACACCCGATCATCACGTGGTGTCTCGGCACGACGAACTGTAGCAACGGTGCATACTCAGGGAGAACACTTATACCTTGAAATTTAGTGAGGGATCATCTTATAATGCTACCGCCGTACTAAGCAAAATAAGATGCATAAAGGATAAACATCACATGCAATCAAAATATGTGACATGATATGGCCATCATCATCTTGTGCCTTTGATCTCCATCTCCAAAGCACCGTCATGATCTCCATCGTCACCGGCTTGACACCTTGATCTCCATCGTAGCATCGTTGTCGTCTTGCCAACTATTGCTTCCACGACTATCGCTACCGCTTAGTGTTATAGTAAAGCAATTACATGGCGATTGCATTTCATACAATAAAGCGACAACCATAAGGCTCCTGCCAGTTTCCGATAACGGTTACAAAACATGATCATCTCATACAACAATTTATATCTCATCACGTCTTGACCATATCACATCACAACATGCCCTGCAAAAACAAGTTAGACGTCCTCTACTTTGTTGTTGCAAGTTTTACGTGGCTGCTACGGGCTTCTAGCAAGAACCGTTCTTACCTACGCATCAAAACCACAACGATTTTTCGTCAAGTGTGCTATTTTAACCTTCAACAAGGACCGGGCGTAGTCAAACTCGATTCAACTAAAGTTGGAGAAACTGACACCCGCTAGCCACCTGTGTGCAAAGCACATCGGTAGAACCAGTCTCATGAACGCGGTCATGTAATGTCGGTCCAGGCCGCTTCATCCAACAATACCGTCGAATCAAAGTAAGACGTTGCTGGTAAGCAGTATGACTATTATCGCCCACAACTCTTTGTGTTCTACTCGTGCATATAACATCTACGCATAGACCTGGCTCGGATGCCACTGTTTGGGAACGCAGTAATTTCAAAAATTTCCTACGAACACGCAAGATCTATCTAGGTGATGCATAGCAAGGAGCGGGGAGAGTGTGTCCACGTACCCTCGTAGACAAAAAGCGAAAGCGTTAAGTAACGCGGTTGATGTAGTCGAACGTCTTCGCGATCCAACCGATCAAGTACCAAACGCACGGCACCTCCGCGATCTACGCACGTTCAGCTCGGTGACGTCCCTCGAACTCTAGATCCAACTGAGGCTGAGGGAGAGTTTTGTCGGCACGACTGCGTGGTGACGGTGATGATGAAGTTACCGACGCAGGGCTTCGCCTAAGCACTACGACAGTATGACCGAGGTGGAATTCTGTGGAGGGGGCACCACACACGGCTAAGAAATCAATTTGTGTGTCTTGGGGTGCACCCTTGGCCACGTATATAAAGGAGGGAGGAGGAGGAGGCCGGCCTAGGAGGGGCGCGCCTATAGGGGGAGTCCAACTAGGATTCCCAATCCCAGTTGGGGTCCCCTTCCTTTTCCAAGAGGGGAGAGAGGGAAGGAGTAGGAGAGGGAGAAGGAAAGAGAGGGGGGGCGCCGCCCCCTCCCTAGTCCAATTCGGACTTGCCATGGTGGGGGGCGCGGCCACCCCTTGAGGCCCTTCTCTCCTTTCCCGTATGGCCCATTAAGGCCCACTACTTCCCCCAGCGAATTCCTGTAACTCCCCGGTACTCCAAAAAATACCCGAACCACTCGGAACCTTTTCGATGTCCGAATATAGCCTTTCAATATATCGATCATTACGTCTCGACCATTTCGAGACTCCTTGTCATGTCCGTGATCTCATCCAGGACTCCGAACAACCTTCGGTACATCAAATCACATAACTCATAATACAAATCATCATCGAACGTTAAGCGTGAGGACCCTACGGGTTCGAGAACTATGCAGACATGACCGAGACACATCTCCGGTCAATAACCAATAGCGGAACCTGGATGCTCATATTGGCTCCTACATATTCTACGAAGATCTTTATCGGTCAAACCGCATAACAACATACGCTATTCCCTTTGTCATCGGTATGTTACTTGCCCGAGATTCGATCGTCGATATCATCATACCTAGTTCAATCTCGTTACCGACAAGTCTATTTACTCGTTCCGTGATGCATCATTCCGTAACTAACTCATTAGTCACATTGCTTGCAAGGCTTATAGTGATGTGCATTACCGAGAGGGCCCAGAGATACCTCTCCGACAATCGGAGTGACAAATCCTAACTCAATCTATGCCAACTCAACAAACACCATCGGAGACACCTGTAGAGCATCTTTATAAACCCAGTTACGTGTGACGTTTGATAGCACACCAAGTGTTCCTCCGGTATACGGGAGTTGCATAATCTCATAGTCATAAGATCATGTATAAGTCATGAAGAAAGCAATAGCAACAAACTAAACGATCATAGTGCTAAGCTAACGGATGGGTCTTGTCAATCACATCATTCTCTAATGATGTGATCCCGTTCATCAAATGACAACTCATGTCTATGGCTAGGAAACTTAACCATCTTTGATTAACGGGCTAGTCAAGTAGAGGCATACTAGTGACACTCTGTTTGTCTATGTATTCACACATGTACTAAGTTTCCGGTTAATACGATTCTAGCATGAATAATAAACATTTATCATGATATAAGGAAATATAAATAACAATTTATTATTGCCTCTAGGGCATATTTCCTTCAATAAAATGACTATAAAATGGTTATAAAACATCCAAGAATGATAATAAAACAGCATGGAACAATCAAAAAAATTATAGATACGTTGGAGACGTATCAATCACTGAACAACGGTCAAAATTATCCTTAGAGAACTAAGGAAATATTTTCTCGATTATGGAGGTGATAAAGATTTCGTCTTAAAGAGTTACGCCGATGCAAGCTTTGACACCGATTCAGATGACTATGACTATAAATCTGGATACATATTGAAAGTGGAAGCAATTTGTAGAGTAGCTCCATGCAGAGCATTGTAGACATAGAAATTTGCAAAATACATACGGATCTGAAAGGGATAGACCCGTTGACTAAACTTCTCTCACTAGCAAAACATGATCACACCTTAGTACTCTTTAGGTGTTAATCACATGGCGATGTGAACTAGATTATTGACTCTAGTAATCTCTTTGGGTGTTGGTCACATGGCAATGTGAACTATGGGTGTTAATCACATGGCAATGTGAACTAGATTATTGACTCTAGTGCAAGTGGGAGACCGAAGGAAATATGCCCTAGAGGCAATAATAAAGTTGTTATTTTATATTTCCTTATTCATGATAAAGGTTTATTATTCATTCTAGAATTGTATTGATTAGGAAATTAAATACATGTGTGAATACATAAACAAATACCCTGTCCCTAGTAAGCCTCTACTAGACTAGCTCATTGATTAAAGATGGTTAACGTTTCCTAACCATAGACATGTGTTGTCATTTGATAACGGGATCACATCATTAGGAGAATGATGTGATGGACAAGACCCATCCGTTGCTTAGCATATGATTGTTCAGTTTATTGCTATTGCTTTCTTGACGTCAAATACATATTCCTTTGACTATGTGATCATGCAAATCCCGGATACCAGAGGAATACCTTGTGTGCTATCAAACGTCACAACGTAACTGGGTGATCATAATGATGCTCTTCAGGTATCTCCGAAGGTGTTTGTTGAGTTGACATAGATCGAGATTAGGATTTGTCACTCCGAGTATCGGAGAGGTATCTCTGGGCCCTCTCAGTAATACACATCATAAGAAGCCTTGCAAGAAAAGTGACTAAGGATTTAGTTGCAAGATGATGTATTACAGAACGAGTAAAGCGACTTGCCAGTAATGAGATTGAACTAGGTATGAAGATAGCGACAATCGAATCTCAGGCAAGTAACATACCGATGGACAAAGGGAATTACGTATGTTGTCATAAGGTTCGACCGATAAAGATCTTCATAGAATGTGTAGGAGCCAATATGGGCACCCAATTTCTGCTATTGGTTATTGACCGAAGAGGTGTCTCGGTCATGTCTACATAGTTCTCGAACCCGTAGGGTCCGCACGCTTAACGTTCGTTGGCGATATAGTGTTATATGAGTTATATGGTTTTGGTGACCGGATGTTGTTCGGAGTCCCAGATGAGATGAAGGACATGCAAGGAGCTCTGGAATGGTCCGGAGGTAAATATTGATATATAGGACGATGATATTCGGACACCGGAAGAGTTTCGGAGTGCACCGGGTAGTCATCGGCTCACCGGAAGGGGTTCCGGACACCCCCGGTAGGTTTATGGGCCTAATGGGCCAAGGGGGGGGACAGACCAGCCCACAAGGGGGCCGGTGTGCCCTTCCCTTGCCGGCCGGCGCTAGGGGAAGGAAAGGGGAGGGGTGGCCCCTCCTGCCTTTCCTCCTCATGTGAAAAAGGAAAGGGGGGCACCCTCCCCTGCCTTTCCTCCCGCACATATACATGGTAGGACCCCAAGTGGGATTCGGCTCCACTTGGGGCGCCTCCAGGCTACCTCCTCCCTCCCCCACCTATATATATGTCGGAGGGGGGCGCCACACATAACCACGACAATCTCTTAGCCATGTGCGGCACCCCCCTCCACAGTTTTGTCCCTCGGTCATATTTTCATAGTGCTTAGGCGAAGCCCCGCGGGAATAGCATCACCACCACCGTCACCACGCTGTCGTGCTGCCGGAAATCATCCACTACATCGCCATCTTGTTGGATCAAGAAGGCGAGGACGTCACTGAGCTGAAAGTGTGCTGAACGCGGAGGTGCCGTACGTTCGGTATTCGACCGGTTGGATCACGAAGAAGTTCGACTACATCAACCGCATTAACAAACGTCTTTGCTTACGGTCTACGAGGGTACGTAGGCACACTCTCCCCCTTGTTGCTATGCATCTCCATGGATAGATCTTGTGTGTGCGTAGAATTTTTTTGTTTTCCATGCAACGTTTCCCAACAAAAGGTGTTGGTTATTTATGGTGGAAAATTGCCCTCAAACTCTTTCCTATTTATAAGGAGTATGCCATTTGCAAAGCTGGTAAGGGGAATTCTACTCTATTCTGGATTGATAAGTGGTTTGAGCAACCACTTAATTTGGCATACTCTGAGCTCTTCTGTTACACAAACTAGAAGGAAATTTTTGCAAGTTGTGATAGACTTAGATGATCTTGAACATATACTTTACAGACCCCTCTCTCATCAAGCATATCAGCAGTTCAACCAAATTTAGTCTATTCTTACTAACAAGTCTCAACAGGACCAGAGCATTCAAAGGATTTACCCATGGAAATGATACCAATATTCTTCCATGAAAATGTACAAGTTTATGTAGGTCCAAACACTACCCACAACATATTCAGACAACTCTCGAAATGTTCCTCCAGGCTTAGACACAAGATCTTTTCGGGTTGTTGCTTTATAGCAACCTCCATACAAGGAACCTATTACATCGAAAATCCCTGGAGAGCTATAATTGTGCACTTTGTGCATAAAACATTGAGGAGTCACACACACCTCTTCTAGGATTGCCCTTTTCTCGTCACCTCTTGGGATCATATCATGCACACTAAGAATAGAGGTATATCTTGCTATGGTGAAATCAATCTATCTATTCTTATTCTTTCGAGAGACATTGCATTGAACATTGTGATCATGGGCTGTTGGGGTATTTCTCTTTAAGGAATGACAAGATCTTCAGACATGCAACACCTCACGTTCAGAGATGGATACATTATCTTAAGGGAGGGAAATTAGCAGCAGATATCAGAGCAAGGCCTATTATAGGAGAGAAGTTCAAGATTTGGATGGAGCAAAACTTGAAATTCCAGTTGCTCCCTGTTGCCTAGACTGGTATTGGTTGAGATGTTAAAACATTTGGTTGTCGTTGTACATATTACAATGAAAGAAAATTACCATAGAATGATTGTTCTATTGTTTTAGGGTAAAAAGGGGTTAAACCTCCTTTTTAAAAAGAAACAAATTAATAAGAAGCTATTTAGCACAAAGAATATACTCTTGCATCATGGTTGGAGGTGTAGTCCTATATAGGACCTCCTGCATCCAAGGCAACTCTTTATTTAGTTATTTTGTAACAAAATGTTTTTACGCTTTTCCCAAACTTTTTTGGTTGTGTGCATCTTATTATGAAGAGGCCAAGTGTGCAGTCGTTGATGTTGTATCCAATCGATGTAGTGTCTGAATGAAAATGCTCTTTTAACTATGAGAGGCAGGCCCATTTACCTATTTGAGGCAAAGTTGCTTTTAGTCAAATGGCTACTTTAAATTTTGCATGTCAAGTTTACATATTTTTTTAGAGAAAAGACGTCTGCATGACTTTATGTCTAAGGCTAAACATGGCAAAGAAAACCACACAAACACAACATACCACAAAGCAAAGGTTCAAGGTAACAATACCGGAACAAGTTCAAGCCAACATGGAAATAAAGGGCCCCATTCCACATATAAGAATTATGAGCAAAATAAAGAGGGGACAACTAGCCTGGCGCGTATGTCAAAGAAGTAGAAGATGCACACATGTTGGATATCATGAGGCCCATGTCATAAATGTCTTGCGATTTAGCAAGTAGCCGCCATTGTTGTGAGATAGCAACCAATATGTTTGGCAGGGAAAATAGGCTCAATTGTAGAGTAGTCCATAAAGACTAAGCAATAGCAGCAAAAGCAACCAAATAGAGACATGGAGAAAGGAGTGGGATAAATAACCCACAATTGGAAAATATTGGGGTCCCAATCGATGTTGAGCGAAGACAATACACAACTCCACATGAACATAGGCAAGAGACAGTTAAACAAAATGTGCTCCACATTCTCAATCTCTCCACAAAGAGTGCGGATAAATCTTATTTTTCAAAGGAATGCGAACCTTCTAAGTAATTATATCTATATAAATTCCTTTCCTCCATTACTAAGTACTCCCTCCATTCCTAAATATAAGTCTTTGGAGTGGTTCCACTATGGACCACATACGAAGCAAAATGAGTGAATCTATACTCTAAAATGCATCTAGATACATCCGTATGAGGTTCATAGTGAAATCTCTACAAAGACTTATATTTAGGAATGGAGGGAGTACTTGTCACTGTAGCATCAAAATATTACTCATGCAACAATGCCACACTTGACTACTACAAGAAAAGCCAAGCAATAGGAGTACTAAGATCACTAATCCCATTTTCTCCCCTAACATTCGTCTCTAAGTGTTAGTGTCGACCAAACCTCCCACATTAGGATTGCCTGTTGATACTCCCTCCGTCCGAAAATACTTGTCATCAAAATGGATAAAATACGTCTAGATACATCCCCTTTTATCCATTTTGATGACAAGTATTTCCGGACGGAGGGAGTAGTTGATAAAGCTTGATGGAATCTTTTTTTTGGTTTTCAGTCAAGGGTGATATACCAACATCGAGAAGACATTAATTGCACCCGATCTTTGTGCACAATGTCAAGAGCTACTCAAGAGAACGAGGATGCACACAACCAAATTGTTAAAAAAATAGTGATCCAAAACAAACAACAAACACCGAGCATCCCTTGATATTGCGTAGGGGGTGCAATAATGGTTCTCCAAAAAGTAATGCCTCTTGAAAGGAACAACACGCAAGCGTCGCCATTGCTAAATCCAATCAGTTGAGGGCAAATTATGGGTTTCCTGAAGATCAACTCCAATCAAACTCTAAACAATGCCTTCAACAAGGAAGAGTGCAAAAACTATCATTGCGAGATACAACAAATTATGTTTAAATATAGGGTTTTCACTCTGGAGCTCGAGAGAGGTACTCAATAAAACACCACCAACATGAAGTCACATGAGTTGTCACCATCACTTCCTAACCCGACCAAGATGAAGGTGACACACACAATCTCGTGCTGCACAATGCCACGTGACTTATAACCATGCGCACATGAGCTAACATGCCAACCATGACAAGAGCCACCTGCACAAGCATGAACATCCAACGACACACACGCAATGTGGATGACAGACCGTCTGACGAGAGAGAAAGGTCACCGGCATCGCTTAAAATCGCACATTAGGGATGCTCAAGTAGCATCTGACCTTCGCCTTCGGTGATAGCTGGTGGTAGATTTGGGCAAGGTGTGAACCCCCACATAATATGCCACGCTCTGCCGCTCTCACAACCACGACCTGCCACTTCTATCTCAGTTGCAATGCCTCTGTCACCACCGAAGCACCTCGCACTGACACAAGATGATCAGCTCAAGCAAACAGATGTTGGGGGAGTCCACACATGTGGTCAGCCACATCGTAGGGAATCCAAATCCACATACCAAGCAGTCGGGCCATTGGTCATCGAACTGCGGCCGCGTGATGTCTCCACCATGCCACCTGCCATCGTTGATCCACCCTACATGTCGCTGTTATGCACTGGCGGAGCGTCGGCGGGACCAAGGAGCCCCCCCCCCCCCCCCCCCCGCCCTTCGAGTGAAAAATTGCAAGGATGTGCTCCTGCTAAGCCTAAACTCCCTCTAATCTCCTAGCCTCTCTAATCCCACTGCTGCTATGCATCACATCGCCCCAATCCCTCACACCGCCACAACAGACTATCGCCCTTCCAAGTGCTACTCGGCTGCCTCCATGAGGAGCCCCGCCGCCCCCTCGCCCGACGGTTGCTTCTGGAGGTGGTGAGGAGAGGAAGGAGTTAGGGAAAGGGGCGGCTATTGCAGTGCAGGGTTCGCCACCGAGTAGCCTTGAGGAGGGGCCGGGTGGGAGGGGGGGGGGGCATTGTGTGCATGCAATGCCTTCCTATGTAGATTTCAACCTTGGAAAAAATTGCGAGGAAATGTAGAATTCAATCTTGGAGTGAAGAAAAAAAAAGAATGCAGCCATACGCGTACATTATCCCCAACACCTGGGCATGCATGCAACAATTATTAGATAAAGCAGCTTTTGGTAGCTCGAAAGACAATGCTAGTTGAAATCAAATCAAAAGGACGTACGTACGTACCTTTGTTGGTCTGGCTGATGGGCCTGATATATTCCGGCTCGGGATTTTGTGTCGGACAATCTTACACGCAGTGGTACGCTGATCGACAAGTGTCGTTTGGCGGCAAAGGAAAAGGCCATGACGTGGCGACCGATGTCGATCCATGGCATCGATCGATCTGAGCTGATATGAGATGGACGGCCGGACAGGCTGGAAAGGAGATCGATATTGGTACGTACGTACGTTGCTACTTTCTTTTGCTTCCCACCATTTCCGTGAGTGCTGCTGCTTTGCTTCAGCTAGCAGAACAACACGTGCCTGCAGACTCACACACATGCTGACATGTCGAACTCAATTTCACAGATAATAATGAGATAAAGCAACATCACTGTACTACCAAAGGAGCTTGCATGCATGCATGCCAGAGCGCGCGCGAGAGAGAGAGAGAGACCCCAGTCAGTTCACAGCCATTCTTTCGATCAAACACACATATGTGTGGAGTATATAATTTCGGCCGTGCTAGCTATAAACGAATCGTTGAAACAATCCAGCACAAGATTGATCTGTTGACTGGGGAGACACGTGTGCAGTGGCATCTATTATTGGGTGGCTCCATGGCAGATGCAGGGCAAACCTGTGGTGGGCGTGCAATGCCTTTGTGCCGCCGCATCACCTCCCTACACGTCCTACATTCCCGGGCCGAGCCCCTGTGTGCGTGCTGGCCAGCTCCATGCTATAGCTTGCAAACACTAATGCGTGCTTGCTTTCGGCCACCTTTTCTTCAACAGGAAAAGAAAAGAAGACAACATGCAATCGATCGAATGATCGATTAGATTTAGGTGTTTGGCTTGCTAGCTCAAGTCGAATATCCAGCTTTTATGGAAAATGCAATTTCACCGTGGCTTTACAAATGGAAACTAGCCGATGGAAAAAATGTGTTCGGGAGACCATGGTGATGATAAAGAACAAACTCTCACTGTCGCAGAAAAACATATTGATTTTTTTGACTGGAAATAGTAGGAGAGGCTCCTACTGTGCTATACCAATACATTCCTATAATAGATATTTACATGGCTGGGAGAAAAGTCCCCACAGAAATAAATGAAAAAACAAGAAGAGACAAAGCAGACTCTAAAGTGAGTTTACAAAATCACTGACATCAGAGGACACTATGTATTTAAGCCAGGTAAGATTAGCCTTAGATCTCTCAAGCCAAGCTCTATATGAAGGACTGATCTTGTTGAAAATGAAGTTATTTGTCTCCTTCCAAATATTCCAGGCAGTTATGGTGAAGATTTCAAAGAAAAGCCTACCAGAATAATTTTCCTTTGCCATGATCCTTGAGATGCCAGAAGTGTATGAGATACCAATCTTTAACCAGCAAGTTTGGCTAGAAGAGCAACTAAAAATCAAGTGATCAATGGTCTCTTCCTCTTGAGAAGTGCACAGTAGCATGAGTCAATATTTCCAACCTGAAAGTGTCTTCTTTTGAGTATGTTCCTTGTGTTCAGTCAGTCTGCTAAAAGAAGCCACATGAACACCTTCAATTTCATTTGCAGTTTTGATTTCCATATCCATTTGAAATGCTCCTGACAAATGAATTGTCTATGAAAGTGAATGTAGATTTTTTGGGTGAATAAACATGGCCCCATGGGTTGGACCAATGATCAAGACTTTCCGACTCATAAATTTGTGGCAGTTTAAGTCTGCCAATAGAGTGCAACTCACTGAGCCTCGGGAGACATCAACAAATGAAATAGCAGACTTAAATCATTAGTATCATAGTACAAATGAACTAAAATATCTCCAGTCTTGGTATGAGTAGAGGCAGGCAAATTTTCATAGAGAGTCAGACCATTCCAACCGTCGTGCCACATGGATACATGTAGACCATTCCCTACCGCACATTTGGCGACTCCTCTATAGACAGACATAAATTTAACCAGAGTCTATCACCAAAAGGAACCGCATTTAGGAAGAGCGGATGGACAATACCAGTATAGTATGATTCCCAAAGTAATTTGACCCATTGAAGATCTGCATGATTATAAAATTTATCCAAGAACTTCAGGAGGAGAGCTTGATTATGAACTTTAATTTTGATCAATCCAAGACCTCCCTTATCTTTCGGACATCACACTCTTTTCCAAGCGACCCAGGAATTAAAAGATTCACCATGTTCATATCTTTTTGTCCATAAATATCTTCTCCGGATCTTGTGGAAAGATTCATGAAATTTGACCGGCTGCTCCAAAGTGCAAGATAAAAATGTGATCATCGAGGACTAGCGAATTTATCAGTTTGATTTTCTGACCATGTCACATAAGAGCCGTGGTACTGGAGATGTGACTCCACCCGATCAATTAAGGGAATAAACTCAGTCATCGTGGGTTTAGTAGTACCAAGCGGTAATCCAAGATAAGTAAACAAAAGGGAACCCAGAACACAACCAAAGACATTAGCTAGGTCTGAAGCCTTCTCACCAGAAATATTGATAGGAATTAGATTTGACTTTTGGAAGTTAATCTTTAGCCCAGTCAAGATGAAAAATTCATTAAGAACACCTTTAAGATTTGCAAGTTAAATTGGGCAAGCTGGCATAATTAAGATAGTATCGTCAACGTATTGCACAATAGGATGCGCACGGAATCGAGACATGGGAAGCTGAAATCTACATTCAGTGTGCTCATTATTAATTATGTATTGCATAAGATACATAGCCAAGATGAATAAAAGCGGCGAGAGTGGGTCCCCTTGGCATACACCACGCTTGCAATGAAAACTCTTTACATGGATAGCTGTTAGGAGAACAGAAGAATGACTAGAAGAAAAGATACAATTTATCCAATGCCTCCATTTCAAATCAAATCCTAGTTTCTCAAGCATCATTAATAGGATATCATGTTCAATCAAATCAAACACTTTTCAAAATCTAGCTTGAGAATGATCACTTCATTTCTGTATTTCTGACACTGAAAAATGTACTGAAGGCCCATGCCAGACACTCATTAATTGTTCTCCCTTTAATAAACCTGTATTGGTTCGCATGTAACACAAACAAAATAACTTTCCGTAGATGGTCAGCTAACACTAGTACATGAACCCCCTACTAGCCGCGTGTAGGATAGCCCACCAACCGCGTTCTGAGTGGATGCCACCAGTGTGATGCTGCTGGTAAGGCAAGAGTGGCAGCGTGTGTCCTGCAGGCAGCTACTGTGCTACTTACTAGCAGTGTGTTGTCTCTTGGAACACTGCTAGGTTGTATAGGACTGGCGACATTCTATTTCCTTAAACGCCGCTGATGTCAGAGCTAGTCCTAGCGTGCCATTTATGCGAATGCTTCTAGTTTGGGATAAAATTTGCAGCATCCTGCTAATAACAAACGCGACTAGCTCATTTTGCAGGATAACAGAAATACTACCACGGTAGTGTTTTTTGCTATAACATTTGCAGATTTCATACATACATAAATAATAAGGATTATGCAATTAAATAGTGAATGTTATTATGCAATACATTTTACATGAATCTAACATATATAGGAAGATTTCATAGCAAATGATGGCAACATTTATGAACCAGCAAAGGGCTATTTTTTTGCCCACGACAGCATCTATGAGCCAAAGGGCTCATTTTGTTGTCATGCTAGAGTCATCGTGTCACGGTAGGTGTAACAAGCTTAAGTTTCGACTTACACAAAATGTACGGTAAGGGCTACATAGTCGAGGTGTTGAAGTCGTTATGCTGTCGCTCCATGCTACCTATCTCACCGCTTCTCGAGGGGTTCTTGTGAGTCATCATCATACATCCCCTTCTTGTTGACAGCATGGTTGTTGATGATGGATGGAAGGGTGCTCTGCATCTGTCTAAACTCGACTCGAATATCATCTGCTGCGAGAATGGCAAGCCCCCCCCCCCCAGTTAGTGATGTCATCCTTTCTTGTGAAGGTTGTATGCTTCCACATGCAATCAACCATGTGGTTCATGATGTAGCAGGCGGACGTATGACTTGTCTCATTTTTTTGTTGCATGCAAAATAAGGTTGTGTTGTGGGCAAAGCGTGCCAAGCCCAAGCTGTTTTTCATTTTGAATTCTGGTTTTATCGGTCCTACATTATTCTCAAACTGTAGGAGAGTGTCATCAATAACTGACCTCAGATTGTTGTAGTCTTTTTTGATCCTTTGATGCGAATTCAAGACATACGAATTGCAAGTCTCTAGGGATAGAACAAAGAGGACTCAATGCTTGTCAAGGAGTAACTATCGTCAATATTTGTATGATGAGAGGTTATATACTATACATCCACTACAAAATATTCTCAATTCAGTGACAAAAACCCCGGTGACAAAACATGAAACATTGCCTAAAATCATTTTCTGTGATGGCCGACCATCATGAGGTGTTTTCCTCCCAGGGAAGCGCCCTCGACAACTTTGGCGACGTTCTAGCCTGATTTTGGGCGACCTTTTTATTCGTCGCTAAGCCTGAATATTGTCTATGATGGTTATTAGTGTCACAGAAATTATTGGAGCGGCGCTATCAGGAGTTATTTCAGGATATTAGCAAGAAAACGACACGTGTCAGCGTCTGTGCAGGCTACGTTCAAGCGGCGGCCCAGATGCGTGTTTGTAGGCCGCTTGGAGGCGTGTTTACGGGGAGCATTGAGGCATGCGAGCAGGCCGCGTTAGAGATTCCTATAAAAAACGTGCATTTAACCAGTGGCCGCCGCGTTGTCCTGGTAGTCTGTGCGTACTAAAGGAGTGGGATGAGGTCACGACAACCTTTGACCACCCCTCTGGTTGCCTATCCAACCACCTCTCCTTAATGGCAAGCTC
Organism: Triticum aestivum; assembly: GCF_018294505.1. Lineage (NCBI taxonomy): Eukaryota > Viridiplantae > Streptophyta > Magnoliopsida > Poales > Poaceae > Triticum > Triticum aestivum. Next base: position 273,187,936 of record NC_057814.1, on the reverse strand, counting down.
ACCTACGACGGGCTATAAGGTAGCGGCCGTCCCTTCTGTCGCACCATTCCCATCGCTAGTCCAGCACAAACACCTCGTCCATGGCGCACCCCTAGTCTTCTATTTTGGTGTCGTTGAGGAGGTGGAGGAGAAAGAGAATCCTATGCCCCCCCTAGGGGGCGGTGGACAAGGCGCTGGAGGAGGTTGCACAGATGGAGGCGGAGGTTGCGCAGATTGGCGCGCCCGTGCCGGCGCCAACTCCGGTGCCCATGCCCGTGCCACTACATGTGCTCGCGCCCGCGCTTAACGCAGATGATCTTCTCAAGTGGTTTGAGGCCGCCCAAGCCGCATTGTACGACATTGAATTGGGCAGACATGGCGGTGGTGCCGGTCATGGCGCCGGACGTGGACGTGGCGGCGTCCATGGATCGACGGGCTTCTTGGCCATGGCCACGGCTGCAACTAGGTGGTGACCATGGCCGCAACCAGAACTAGGTGGTGACTGTGGATGTGGCCACAATGATGCAGTGACCATGGCTGTGGCTAGAACTACGCGGTGACCGTGGTCCTGGCCACAACTACGCCGTGGCCATATGGCTATATTAGTTTGTTATAATAGTTTGTACTATTAGGTGTTGTTTTAGATGGTGTCGCAGTGCGATAATTTTGGGAGGAATTCAACTATGTTCGGCTTTATCTTAGCAACGATTTTAAAATTATGTGACAAAAAGGTTACTAAGTTTCTGTGTACTGCAATGTCTGAAATTCAAGCAAATTTCAGTGAAAGTGAAATCGATATTGTGTACCACTGATACTTTCCACTTATAAAGGCATATGCGTTGTCAGCATTTTCAAGTCATGCATCATTAGTTGTTTTTATTTGCAAGAGTGTTGCACTATGACCGTGTTCACAAGAATGACATGCGTATCGTACCATATAGTTAAAATCATTTCAGTACGGAAGCAAATAATTAACACGATACTTAGCATGCAGTACTTCACAATCTCATCATCCACATATACTTATGTGATACTCCACATACACTATTTGACATACAGTACTTAACAATCCGGATTCTAGGAAATCATTGGCTGGAACTGCATCACACCATGTCGTCAATTAACAGGAAAAGCCCTTTAGTTCTTTCGTACAACATCATCATAACATTGGCTCCCTTTTCAAATGTGGACGCACTGCCATCACAACCTCCCACTACTAGGGAAATGCCTAACAGTAGCGCTGGTTTTTCGGCTAGCAGTAGTGCGGGAGACCGCGCTACTGCTACGACGCTATAGCTAAATGGTAGCAGTAGCGTTCGTTCTCCTGCGCTACTGCTATATCTACTTAGCAATAGCGCTTTTTTAAGAACGCGCTACTGGTAGTTAGTAGCAGCGCCGCTCTACCCATGCTACTACTATTATTATGTATTCTATTTCTTTTTATTTTATGTCGTACTCATACACCATTATACAAGTTTTCATACAGTATCAATTTAGAGATTGTTATTACATCATAACGAGTTATTACATCATTGGGTGAAAGAACCGCGGATTAGGAAAATTGAAACTAATCCGCAGTTCTTTCACCCAATGATATAATAACTCATCATCATCATCATCGTAATATCATTAACAACTTATCATCATAATACATCATTGTCATATAGGCAAAACTGGAGGCATATCCACATCCACCCAGATGTCGATATCATCATCATCATCTTCTTCGGGACGAATATCAAATGTTATTTGCATACCCTCGTCAAATCCATATGCCTTGCAGAGAGATTCCCAATTAGAGCAACCGAAATGGGAGTGATTGGCCGCATTCACTGGTGCGCGTCGGTTCTAAACAAACGGTTTTTTACCCATTTCCGCGACGGCATTTGGAACCGTCGCCAAGTGAGTGTGGGTGATAGGGGGGTCCTTCCCACACGACCCAGAAACCGTCAGGGATAGGGAGCCTTGATGCATACAGTTGTCCCTATATAACCGTTTCCGATATCTCGAATATCCCAAACGCTTCATCCTTGCTACTCGTTTGTGCTTGCATTGCCATCGCAGTCGGAGTTTTGTGGTTCTGCCTAAAACCAGGCAGATTCTAGGCACGGGAGCTTTCCAGGCAGATTCCAGACACGGGAGATTTACGATGCCTGGCACATCACAAACAGTTCATGATTATAAACCGTGTACGATAGGTAGATAATCACACACATTTAGTTTTCCCGCATCGTATGTGATAGTGTCTGACATCACACACGCTTTGCGAACGGCAACTGTGTGCATGGTTGCACACGTTTCCTCTCTGTGAACCGTCTCGGATTATGGTGTGTATCGCAAACGTTTGTGTTACCAATCGTGTGTGCCGTAATGACCTGCACAACGTAATTTCGCCCTAATTTAATTGTTGCTATTTAAAATTGTACCTAATTTAAACTTGAAAGTAGGCTATAGCTTTATTCATATCCGTCAGGTTCAAACAACCAATGCATTATTCGATTCATAGGTACATATGTTTAAGAATTACATAAGCACCAAATAAAGAATGATGTACCAAGGTTCTATACTCGTACTATTATAGATGGTAAAGAAAGAGGCGACAGACATTCCAGTTGCTGAACAAGGTGAAGCGGAATGGCCCTATTGTGCTCTCCTGGATGCAGAAGGCATGCAGGACTCTAGTCCAACCCATTGTGATGGCCGGCCACCAATCATGTAGTTTGAGAGGTAATCTTGAGTAAACTGCTTCAGGATCTACTGCAAAAGAAAAAATATCCAGATATTGTCATCTAACACAACTCATTACGAGCAGTAAAAAGAAGGCTACAGGGTTCTTACTTGCCATCCTGCAGTTCACTGTTGTCTTGCATAAAGTGTAAACAAATAGTTCGATTGACATCTTTTGACCCATTTTAGTAACAATCTTTATCAGTTTCCTCACTTGATGTTGGTTCATGAATATCTCATTGCCCCATGCGCAGAAAGGGTCGAAGTGTGGATCTTTGGCCATGATATGTGTACCTAAAAGCACCAAGTTAATATTAGAAGCTAAACAACAATTGAAAAATGATGTAGTACAACATTCCATCCATCCCATTATATAAGATTTTATTACATGTATATCTAGACATCATCAGAACATTAAGGTAACACTCTTCCTTGTTGCTATGTAGCCTGGGATTGCATATTTAGTCATTCAGTACAATGCATGTAGCTAAACAAAAATTGCAAAAGGAAAAGGCATGTTAACTACAATATCCTTAACAGCAACCAAATATCGTAATTCATAGTGGTATTGTTGAAACTGTTATTAATGAAATTAAACTGCACAGCAAATAGTTGCACATATAGAGCATCACATTGTGAAGAACTAAAATAAACAAGTCATAAGGACATCTGTAGGCGATCCTTAAAAAGTTAAAAGGACTAAAACCCTTAGTGGATATATATATATACTCCAGCAATTTTTGGCCTTTTCTAGTCGATCCCCTAAACTTAAGGTTGTAAACTTCAAATTGATCAAGTTCAAAGCAGGTTCAACCGAAAATAGCATGCATTCAAACATAAACATAGATAGTTTTGCATAACCGAACATAAAACATAAATTTGAACTAAGCTAAACTACTTTCGGCCAAAGTAGAGGTCGAGCCAATCCTTCCTCGTCATGTACGGTGTGCCGCGAGCCGGGTCCGGGCCAGTACCGTCGTCGGGGTCGTTGGGGAAGGCACTCCTCCACTTGTCGACGTCGAACTCCTCATCCTGGGGCCCACCTCGACGCCCTCCGCGCCGCCGTCACTGCCGCCTTCGACCTCATCATCAGAGGAGAGCGCGATAACCTCGCCGCCCTCCGCGCCGCCATCCTTGCCGCCTTTGACCTCGTCATCGGAGGAGAGCGCGATAACCTCGCCGCCCTCCGCGCCGGCAAAGATCGCCCGCTCCGCCTCCACGAGCTCCGGGTGCTACCGGCGGAGCTCTTGCATGTAGGCCTCGTCGGCGGCCTCGGCCTCGAGACGCTCCCATGCCTCACGGTCCTCCCGCGCCATAGCCGAGCTCACCACCCCTGGCTCCAGCGGAACGAGGTGGACCGGACGTGTGCCGAAGGGGAAATTGAGCCTAGCCGCCGCGCCGTGGTAGCGGACCTGCCAGCGGTCGTACTCCAGGGCTGCGAGCTCGGCCATGTGGAAACTACCGAGCCACCGGTGGGTGTGGGTCTCTCGATCTGTAATCTCGGCGACCCACGTCCCCCACCGCCGCTGCCGGACCCCGAGGTAGGACTTTGTCGGTTGCCGGGTCCGGGGGAGGACGGGGAAGTCCTCGAACCGGCGTAGGGGCGCGGCGACGGGCGGATCGGGGGACCGGCGATGGCGGATCAGGCCCGCGGAGGACGACGGTGACACCTCAGTGGCCACCTCGCCGACGTCGGGCTCCCCGACTACTCGAGCTCCCCGGCACACAGGTAGAGGTTGAGGACGGAGGCGCCGGCGATGGCGGCGACCTACCAATGGTTTTGAGGGTTGTGTGTGTCTGTGTCGGCGGAGGTTGTGTTTGAGGAAATACTGCGGCAACTGAAAATTTTACTAGGCGGGAGTAACAAGGCGGGGCTATTGAAAATTTGGATCAAGGGCGAGCAGATATTTTTGAGATTGCGAGGGATGTAGAGGCGGGAGTAAAATGCCGGGGCTACTGAAATTTTGAATCAAGGGACAGAAGTAGAGAGGGATGCAGAGGCGGGAGTTTTGGGGGAGGGAGCTAGTGTGCTTGACACGCCGGCTGTGGACTGTCGCCGACGCACCTTCTCGCGTAAGCCATAGGCATACTATACACCGATGGTGCTCTAAGATATTTTGTAATACATCTCACACGGTTGGTGCGAATAAACTGTGTGGGATCTACTTGATTTGAATTACAAAATGGGGTCACAGCGGCAATGGACGGTGTTTGAATTGCTAGACCTTTTATCTGCAGTGAACATGCAACTGTATGTGTGTCATAAAAGAATTGGAATTATTCCGGGTTCGTTTGGACATTTCATAAATTAAACTTGTTTTCTAGCCATTTCAGGTGCACAATTCAAAATTAAACTACATGCACATGCTCCGGTGCATACAAATTGGTTGAAAAATCAAATATGTGTCCTTCAGTGCATGCTTAGGTCCCATGGAAGAAATGGGAATGAATTTTTTGGGGTTCGTTTGGCCTTTTTATACATTAACTGGGTTTTCTAGGCATTTTATGTGCATAATTCATATTTGAACTACAAGCACATGCTCTAATATGCACTAAAGTTGGTTTAAAAATCACATGTGTGTCCTTGGGTGAATTTCTAGGTCCCATGCAAGAGATGGGAATGAATTTCAAACACCAGGGCACTGTTGATTGCTGGCAAAACGTTGAGATACCTGGTTTTTAAATTCTAGGAAATCCAAAACTCGTCTGAAATTCATGAAACTTGGCATGCTATCATGCAGCGGCATCAACATGCTGTGGTGAAAATTTTGTCCCATTTGGGGCAGGTTTGGGTATAAGCTTCTCACAACCCAGAGCTTCTCACAACAAGCATGATGGTTTCGATAGGGAACGTACCACCTTTGGGGACCAGACGATATCCGTTGCCTCTTATTGCTTTGAAAAAATTTCTAGTGTAAACATAGAACAACAGGAGTGTTGTGTTCAATCTTGGAATTTTTCGGGGTTCGTTTGGCCTTTTTTATACATTAACTGGGTTTTCTAGGCATTTTATGTGCATAATTCAAATTTGAACTACAAGCACATGCTCCAATGCACCAAAGTTGGTTGAAAAATCGCATGTGTGTCCTTGGGTGAATTTCTAGGTCCCATGCAAGAGATGGGAATGAAATTCAAACACCATGGCACTGTTGATTGCCGGCAAAATGTTGAGATGCCTAGTTTTTAAATTCTAGTAAATCCAAAACTCGTCTGAAATTCATGAAACTTTGCATGCTATCATGGAGCGGCATCAACAAGCCGTGGTGAAAATTTTGTCCCATTTGGGGCAGGTTCGGGTATAAGCTTCTCACAAACCAGAGCTTCTCACAACAAGCATGATGGTTTAGATAGGGAACATACCACCTTTGGTGACGGGACGATATCCGTTGCCTCTTATTGCTTTCAAAAAATTTCTAGTGTCAACATAGAACAACATGAGTGTTTTGTTCAATCTTGGAATTTTTCGGTGTTCGTTTGGCCTTTTTATACATTAACTGGGTTTTCTAGGCATTTTATGTGCATAATTCAAATTTGAACTACAAGCACTTGCTCCAATGCACTAAAGTTGGTTGAAAAATCACATGTGTGTCCTTGGGTGAATTTCTTGGTCCCATGCAAGAGATGGGAATGAAATTCAAACACCAGGGCACTGTTGATTGCCGGCAAAACAATGAGATGCCTAGTTTTTAAATTCTAGTAAATCCAAAACTCGTCTGAAATTCATGAAACTTGGCATGCTATCATGGAGCGGCATCAACATGCCATGGTAAAAAATTTGTCCCGTTTGGGGCAGGTTCGGTGATAATTAAGCTTCTCACAAACCAGAGCTTCTCACAACAAGCATGATGGTTTCGATAGGGAACGTCCCACCTTTGGGGACGAAACGATATCCATTGCCTCTTATTGCTTTCAAATATTTTCTAGTGTCAACATAGAACAACAGGAGTGTTGTGTCAATTTTTATGATTTTTCGGGGTTCGTTTGGACATTTTTATGCATTAACAGGGTTTTCTTGGCATTTTATGTGCATAATTCAAATTTGAACTACAAGCACATGCTCCAATGCACTAAGGTTGGTTCAAAAATCTAATATGTGTCCTTGGGTGAATTTCTAGGTCCCATGCAAGAGATGGGAATGAAATTCAAACACCAGGGCACTGTTGATTGCCGGCAAAATGTTGAGATGCCTAGTTTTTAAATTCTAGTAAATCCAAAACTCGTCTGAAATTCATGAAACTTTGCATGCTATCATGGAGCGGCATCAACAAGCTGTGGTGAAAATTTTGTCCCATTTGGGGCAGGTTCGGGTATAAGCTTCTCACAAACCAGAGCTTCTCACAACAAGCATGATGGTTTGATAGGGAACATACCACCTTTGGTGACGGGACGATATCCGTTGCCTCTTATTGCTTTCAAAAAATTTCTAGTGTCAACATAGAACAACATGAGTGTTTATTTCAATCTTGGAATTTTTCGGTGTTCGTTTGGCCTTTTTATACATTAACTGGGTTTTCTAGGCATTTTATGTGCATAATTCAAATTTTAACTACAAGCACTTGCTCCAATGCACTAAAGTTGGTTGAAAACTCACATGTGTGTCCTTGGGTGAATTTCTTGGTCCCATGCAAGAGATGAGAATGAAATTCAAACACCAGGGCACTGTTGATTGCCGGCAAAACAATGAGATGCCTAGTTTTTAAATTCTAGTAAATCCAAAACTCGTCTGAAATTCATGAAACTTGGCATGCTATCATGGAGCGGCATCAACATGCCATGGTAAAAAAATTGTCCCGTTTGGGGCAGGTTCGGTTATAATTAAGCTTCTCACAAACCAGAGGTTCTCACAACAAGCATGATGGTTTCGATAGGGAACGTCCCACCTTTGGGGACGAAACGATATCCATTGCCTCTTATTGCTTTCAAATATTTTCTAGTGTCAACATAGAACAACAGGAGTGTTGTGTCAATTTTTATGATTTTTCGGGGTTCGTTTGGACATTTTTATGCATTAACAGGGTTTTCTTGGCATTTTATGTGCATAATTCAAATTTGAACTGCAAGCACATGCTCCAATGCACTAAGGTTGGTTCAAAAATCTAATATGTGTCCTTGGGTGAATTTCTAGGTCCCATGCAAGAGATGGGAATGAAATTCAAACACCAGGGCACTATTGATTACCAACAAAACATTGAGATACTTGGTTTTTAAATTCTAGTAAATCCAAAACTCGTCTGAAATTCATGAAACTTGGCATGCTATCATGGAGCGGCATCAACATGCCGTGTTAAAAAATGTGTCCCATTTGCGGCAGGATCGGGTATATGCTTCTCACAAACCAAAGCTTCTCACAACAAGCATGATGGTTTCGGTAGGGAACGTCCAACCTTTGGGGACGAAACGATATCCATTGCCTCTTATTGCTTTCAAAATATTTCTCGTGTCAACATAGAACAACAGCAGTGTTGTGTCTATTTTTGGGTTTTTTCGGGGTTCGTTTGGACATTTTTATGCATTTACTGAGTTTTCAATGCATTTATGTGCATAATTCAAATTTGAACTACATGCACATGCTCCAGTGCATATAAATTGGTTGAAAAATCAAATCTGTGTCCTGGGGTGCATGCTTAGGTCCCCTGCAAGAAATGGGAATGAATTTCAAACACCAGGGCACCGTTGATTGCCGACAAAACATTGAGATGCCTCATTTTTAAATTCTAGTAAATCCAAAACTCGTCTGAAATTCATGAAACTTGGCATGCTTTCATGGAGCGGCATCAATATGCCCGGGTAAAAAATTTGTCCCGTTTGGGGCAGGTTTGGGTATATGCTTCTCACAAACCAGAGTTTCTCACAACAAGCATCATGGTTTCGGTTGGGAACGTCCCACCTTTGGGGACGAAATGATATCCACTGCCTCTTATTGCTTCCAAAAATTTTCTCGTGCCAACATAGAACAACAGGAGTGTCGTGTCAATTTTTGTGATTTTTCGGGGTTCTTTTGGACATTTTTATGCATTAACTGAGTTTTCAATGCATTTATGTGCATAATTCAAATTTGAACTACATGCACATGCTCCAGTGCATATAAATTGGTTGAAAAATCAAATCCGTGTCCTTGGGTGCATGGTTAGGTCCCATGCAATAAATGGGAATGAATTTCAAACACCAGGGCACCGTTGATTGCTGACAAAACATTGAGATGCCTGGTTTTTAAATTCTAGTAAATCCAAAACTCGTCTGAAATTCATGAAACTTGGCATGCTATCATGGAGCGGCATCAACATGCCGTGTTAAAATTTTTGTCCCATTTGGGGCAGGATCGGGTATATGCTTCTCACAAACCAGAGCTTCTCACAACAAGCATGATGGTTGCGGTAGGGAACGTCCCACCTTTGGGGACGAAATGATATCCATTGCCTCTTATTGCTTTCAAAAAAATTCTCGTGTCAACATAGAACAACAGGAGTGTTGTGTCAATTTTTGGGTTTTTTCGGGGTTTGTTTGGACATTTTTACGCATTAACTGAGTTTTTAATGCATTTATGTGCATAATTCAAATTTGAACTACATGCACATGCTCGAGTGCATATAAATTGGTTGAAAAATCAAATCTGTGTCCTCGGGTGCATGCTTAGGTCCCACGCAAGAAATGGGAATGAATTTCAAACACAAGGGCACCGTTGATTGCCGGCAAAACATTGAGATGCCTCGTTTTTAAATTCTAGTAAATCCAAAACTCATCTGAAATTCATGAAACTTGGCATGCTTTCATGGAGCGGCATCAACATGCCCGGGTAAAATTTTTGTCCCATTTGGGGCAGGTTTGGGTATATGCTTCTCACAAACCAGAGCTTCTCACAACAAGCATCATGGTTTCGGTTGGGAACGTCCCACCTTTGGGGACGAAACGATATCCACTGCCTCTTATTGCTTCCAAAAATTTTCTCGTGCCAACATAGAACAACAGGAGTGTTGTGTCAATTTTATTGATTTTTCGGGGTTATTTTGGACATTTTTATGCATAAACTGAGTTTTCAATGCATTTATGTGCATAATTCAAATTTGAACTACATGCACATGCTCCAGTGCATATAAATTTGTTGAAAAATCAAATCTGTGTCCTTGGCTGCATGCTTAGGTCCCATGCAATAAATGGGAATGAATTTCAAACACCAGGGCACCATTGATTGCCGACAAAACATTGAGATGCCTGGTTTTTAAATTCTAGTAAATCCAAAACTCGACTGAAATTCATGAAACTTGGCATGCTATCATGGAATGGCACCCGACATGATGTGGTATATTTCATGTCCATTTTGAGAGAAGGCGCACTCGAATAATGACAGACAACAAAGGCATTTTGAAAAAGGGACAATTCCATTTCTCCCCCTAACTTGAACCCACATCTGGCATTTACCCCTAATTTTCGTGTATGCTCAAAAATACCCCTCTTCCGTCTAGTGCCGTTATAGGAATGCCCTTCCGTGCCGTTTCCGTCAGGTCAAAGGGCTTTGACCGTCTCCGTGGCGTTTCTTGGACAATTATACCCCTCCTTACAAGTGGGGCCTATCAGTAAAAAAATTGAGGCCCACCGTACCGGTTCGCCCATCTTCAACCTCCCGCCGCACACAAAACTGAAGAGAGGAGCTCGGGCTCCGGCCATCGCCGGAGACTCGCGGCCATGGAGTGCTCCCAGAGGACCATAGAGAGACCACGACGTCCTGCCGCACCTTAGAGAGATGAGCCCTACGCTCGGGGGCCAAGGGAGGCATGGCCCTGCTCAACAGATGCGCGGCCATGGTGGGGCGCTGTCGGGGTCCACCCCACGGCCAACCATTTGTAGAGGGATAATGCTTCGCCACGAGGAGGGATGTGCTCTGGCGGAAGGAGTCAGAGAGGGGAGGCCCCAAGGCTCAGCATCGACGGCGCACTTCTTCTCTTTCCCAACTCCGTCGGAAGGAAACGGACTCCCAGAGCTCAAAAATTGCGTCCATGATCTTCACCATAGTCTAATTTGTCTTCTCGCCGAAGGGGTTGGCCCGTGATAGCCCTAATCGCTGGCGCCCCTTTCCTTCTTCCTCGGCTCCGGTCCACCGCCGTCGCGGCCGATCTCCGGCCATGGTGAGCCCCCGGTCTCTACGCCATATTTCTTGCGTTCCTTGGGGTTTCCTGAAGTCATTCTTTGGAGCCGCACGACCCCGAGCACGTCGTCCTGCAAGCTCCAAGCTCCGTCGCCCGCTGACCTCGTCGCCGCTGCTCGAGCTCACTGATGCCCGTCCCCCCGGTCACCCCACGCTCTCCGTCCACCTAGGTTCACTCTGGATTCGCGCCAACAGCCTCGCAGGACCACTCTACAGCACCTAGACCACCGGCATCCTCGTGTACGTCGCCACCGTGCCTTCGTGCACGCGCCGGTGTTTAACCACTATCATTAAAAATTTGTTTAATTAGTCTAACCCTCTATGTTAATTATTACACTCACCGCATGGGCCCTCTAGTTACAAAAACAGATAATAAATATCTTAAAGAGACAATGATTACACTGACCCATGGGCCCTCTAGTAACCAAAATAGATAATAAATATCTTAAAGACACAATGACATGTGGGCCCCCAACTCTAATTTGACTAGTCCCTGTTGACAAGTCTTTTTTTCTACTGATTGGCCCCACTTGTAAGGAGGGGTATAATTGTCCAAGAAACGTCATGGAGACGGTCAAAGCCCTTTGACCGGACGGAAACGGCACGAAAGGTCATTCTTATAACAGTACTAGACGGAAGAGGGGTATTTTTGAGCATACTCGAAAATTAAGGGTAAATGCCAGGTGTGGGTTCAAGTCAGGGGGAGAAATGGAATTGTCCCTTTGAAAAAATAGCTGCCACTTAATATCTCAAACGTTTGTATAATTCAAAACATGTGCGTTCTGTTAACCATTCACGTGACACCACGTGTCTTGGTTTTAATGGCTGTAGGAGGTGTCGTGTGGACAGCTGCTTGACCTTGACTGAACGGGAGGCGTGCGAGCGCAGTCCGGTGCGCAGGCTGACCGAGAGGCGTGCAAGCTGTCCTCCAATGCGCAGGCTCCCTGAGAAGCGTGCGAGCTTTATGCTGCGCAGGCTCACTGGGAAGCGAGAACTTTGACTTCCATGGCCGCCCGCCTTCCTCTCCATTAATGGCGCCCGAGCCGCTGTTTAATACGGGCGGCCTTACTGTTCGCCTCCCATTCCCCTCCCCCCCCCCCGCAGACCTCCACCGCCATGGCGCAGAATGATCATCTGCCACTAGTCTTCAAGTTTGGTGAAGTCGACTTCGAGCCGGAGGAGATAGAAAATAAGGAGGAATGGGGCCTCATGGACATGGCCCAGAATGAGCTGGCCGCGGCGGTTGCTGCCCCCGCTCCCGTGCCAGCTCCCATCCACGCGCCCGTGCCAGCGACCATCCCCGTAGCATTGACGGGCTGGTCGCCGAGCACTATCGCAGAGCTGGAAGCCGCGGGCGTCAGCGAGGTCTCCGCGGACCCGCGCGAGCTCGTGTACATGCCAGTGCCCGTGCCCGTGCGCCCCCCTCCACCCATCGTGCCACCGGCCCCATGCGTTTGGCTGCACCGGCCGCGCCCGTGCGCACTCCTCCACCCATCGCGGCACCAGTCCCCGTGCGTTTGGCTGCACCCACCGCGCCCGTGCCCGTGCCCCCCCCCCCCTCAGCGGCATGGGACGCTGCCGTCGACCGCTACCTCTCAGTGGCGCCAGTTGCCATCTTCCCGCACCCCGCCCGTCGATGGCGTGACGAGATGATGTTTGATTTACAAGTGAAGAACATTTTGTGCTGCCTTGAAGACTTCAACAACGGCGTCCCGGAGGACGACAACGACGGCGCGGCACGCCGCCGGAAATAGTTTTTTTGGGGTTTAATACTGTATCTCGAATTCTCGATCATATGAATATAAATTCGTAGTGTGACTGAATGAAAGATATGGTTTGAACGAACTTGCGTTTTTCTCTCTTAATGTACAGACTTATCAAACGAATTTCTTCTGAAAAAAACGTCAAAGGTTTTTAAATGTAAAACACTCATCGCAAACGTTTTAGTTAGAACACCCGTATGCAAACCGACAGCTTCCCTGTAGCGACCCGACCTCAAACGGTCAAGTCTCTGTGCTTCAGTGTCATCCCTGGATCGGTAATGCTGACACACACAGTACTCGAAGGATTTATAACAGAGTAGAAATCACACACTTATTACATCGAATGTCTCCAAAAGAGAACTTATTACAATAAATATGACTTAAGGCCATCTAATACGATAACAGCGGAAGACTTGGAAGATAAAGTGAGTCCATCAACTCCAACGACATAGCTGAGTGCATGACAACGACCTATCGCACCTTACTCTTCGTCTGAAAAGTCTGCAACATAATACGTTGCAGCCCGAAAACAGGTCAGCACATGGAATATGCTGGCAATATAACACAGTAGAGCAATGAACAGATAAATGCTTCACTATATGCATATATGGCTGGTGGAGGCTCTATGGTTATATGATTTTGCGAAAAGCCAATTTTTCCCTACAACAAACGAATAGATTTTATTTAACTATCATGGTAGTTGAAACATCATTGAGAAGGTTCCTCCAACTCAATCCCAATTAAAGGTAATTATCAACCCAACAAATTATATTAGAGTGATGAGATGCAATAGGATAATCCAAGTACTAGATACTCAAGATGTCCATAACCGGGGACACGGCTAACCATGATTAGTTTGTACACTCTGCAGAGGTTTGCGCACTTTTCCCCACAAGACTCGATCGCCTCCGTTGGATTTCTCACACTACATGGTGTTTGAGAAACGGATGACCGAGACATAGTCTTTCAGAAGCATTAACTCTTTACTCTGGGTGGACAGTTACACCTACTTTCCCTCTACATCTGCTAGCCCACCACTGAAAGAGGTCACACAAAGTACTCAACTATGCCAGAGCCCATAATGGCTTGTGGCTGCACACGGAAGTTTCTAGCATGAATAATCTTATGATCCCTTTGAGCCTGGGTGGCGGACCGTAGGATGATCACACGGGTACTCCGGGATATCCTAGGACAACACTAGATTCTCCAGGTGCCCAAACAAGCTATCCACCCAGATGTGTATTAAAGTTGCCACCTTAAGTTGAACCATTAATTAACAACTCACATATGTCATGGATACACTCAAACCCAATCCACATCTACGAGCATAGCATAGCAATATAAGCATAACGTAGAAATAACTACCAAGGGTTTGATATTAAAAACAGGTAATAGGTTCTACCTCATCATCTACTTCCCAAACCCACATGTTAAGCACATCCTAATCATGCAATATTTGAGGATTGTAACTAATGCATAAAAACTGGGTAATAAAGGGTATGGTCAATGTGTTACTTGCCTTGATGACGATCCGCAAAACCTAGTGACTCGTAGTAGCATGCTTCGCACTCCGGGAATTCTATCGCAAACAAACAATAACATACATAAGCAATCAAGAAAAGATGCACGGGTAAAACTCAAATAAGAAGATCTAACCAGAAAGTTCAACTTAAGAACTCCGGTTTGCAAAAAGAATCAAATCAAACGGAGCAACGAAACTCAAACGGCGAAAGAAACAAGATCCGATTACTAATCTGGACTAAAGTCAATTTTTTACAGTATCAAAATCTTGTTCAAGTTGGTTTAACAGAAAGAGGGCTGCGAGACAAAGATCTAGGCGCTTGAATCGCCTGATTCCAATAAACGAGCGAAAAGAAAAACTAAAACGAAAATCGAATCAGAAATCGCGATCGGAAATAATAGCGAAAAACCCGAGAAAAAGAAAAACTGACGAACAGGCTAACGAACGAACGTTTGCTGTCTGTGACTAACGGGTGAACGGCGTTCATTTAAACGAACGAACGGGCGAACGTCCGTAGAATAACTAAACCAATGGAAAAACCGATCTAACGAAAAAACCGGAAAAATAAAAAATCGGGGTTTAACCAAAGAAAACCGACCGGTCAACGGCGACAAGATCCGGCAGGCGGCGGCGGCGGCGGAGGCGCGCTAAGGCGGCGACGGCGCTAGGGTTTGGGCGCGGGGTGGGCTGGGCGGCGGCGGTGGGCTGCGGGGCAGGGGCGGCTTATAAGGAGGGGCCTGGGGAGGAGTCCGGGCCGGATACGGCACGTAGGTCAGTTCCCTTTTTTTAAATAATCCGGACAAGGTGAACATTTATTTGGGCCTATAATGCAATTTCGAAAAACGCGAATTTTCCTAATTCAAATAAAATAGCAATAAAATCCGAATAAAACCAAATATTTGATTTTAATATTTTCCCTCCAATATTTCATCTATTTTTGGAGAAGTCATATTATCTCCTCTCATATATTTTAATATGAAATATTTTCGGAGAGAAAATAAATTAAAACCAAAGTGATCCTTGTTTCAATATTTGATAAAACTCAAATATGAAAACAGTGAAATCCCCAACTCTCTCCGAGGGTCCTTTAGTTGCTTAGAATTTCGAGGATCGCGAAACAAAATGCAATAAAATATGATATGCATGAATGACCTATGTATAACATTCCAAATTGAAAATTTGGGATGTTACAAACCTACCCCCCTTAAGATGAATCTCGCCCTCGAGATTCGGGTTGGCTAGAAAATAGGTGCGGGTGGTCTTTGCGCAGATCATCCTCTCGTTCCCAAGTGGCTTCATCCTCAGTTTGGTGGCTCCACTGTACTTTGCAAAACTTGATAACCTTGCTGCGAGTAACTCGGCTGGCAAACTCTAGAATCTTGACAGGTTTCTCCTCATATGTCAAATCACTATCCAACTGAATCGCTTCCAGGGGCACTGTATCTCTCAGATGAATATCGGCCATCTCTGCATGGTACTTCTTCAACTGGGAAACATGAAACACATCATGCACTCCCGACAGTCATTCGGGTAACTCCAACTTGTAGGCAACCTCTCCCATGCGTTCCAAAACACGGTACGGTCCCACAAATCTCGGGGCTAACTTTCCTTTAACTCCAAAAATGTTTAACTCCTCGAAGAGGTGACACTCCCACATACGCTCTGTCTCCGATTTCATAGACTACCTCCTTGCGTTTCGAATCTGCATAACTCTTCTGTCGGGACTGAGCTACCTTCAGTCTATCCCGAATCAGCTTAACCTTCTCTTCAGATTCCTTAATCAAATCCGGTCCAAACAACTGGCGGTCTCCAACTTCATCCCACATCAACGGTGTTCGGCATCTTCTTCCATACATGGCTTGGAAAGGTGTCATCTTCAAACTGGCCTGGTAGCTGTTGTTGTACAAGTACTCCGCGTAGGACAAGTTGTCATCCCAACTAGATCCGTAATCCAGCGCACAAGCTCTCAACATGTCCTCCAGAATCTGATTGACTCTCTCAGTCTGTCCATCTGTCTGCGGGTGAAATGTTGTACTGAACTCTAGTCTGGTTCCCAAAGTCTGGTGCAGCTGATGCCAAAACTTTGAGGTAAACTGTGTTCCTCTATCTGATACGATGGTCCTCGGAACTCCGTGCAGACATACGATCCTGGTCATGTATATCTTGGCCAACTTCGCACTTGTATAGGTGGTTTTCACTGGGATAAAGTGGGCTACTTTGGTCAAGCGATCCACTACTACCTAGATAGAATCATATCCCGATCGGGTCCTGGGCAATCCGGTGATAAAATCCATGTCAAGCTTATCCCACTTCCATTCGGGTATTGGCATAGGCTGCAGTAGTCCTGCTGGCTTCTGATGTTCTGCCTTCACTCTCTGACATACATCACATACGACTACGTACTCGGCAATATCTTTCTTCATACCAGTCCCCAAGAAACGCTCCTTCAAATCCAAATACATCTTAGTGTTTCCGGGGTGTATCAAGTAGGGCGAGTCATGAGCTTCCTGTAGTATCAACTTCCTGATCTCCATATTATTGAGCACATATATCTGGTCCTCAAACCATAAAGTGTCGTGCTCATCCTCACGAAAACCTTTGGCTTTCCCTTCACTCATCTTCTCCTTTATCTCGGCAATCTCCTTGTCATCCTTCTGAGCTTCTCGAATTTTTCCCAACTATGTAGACTGAACTTCCATTGCGGCAACATAACCTATGGGAACAATCTCCAAACGTAGCTCCCTGAGATCCTCGGCTAACTCCTTTGGCATCCCTCCGCTTACGAGGGTGTTAACATAACTCTTTCGACTCAAAGCGTCTACTACGACATTAGCCTTGCCGGGATGATAGTGCAGCTTCATGTCATAATACTTTATGAGCTCCAACCATCTCATCTGCCTAATATTAAGCTCCTTCTGTGTGAAGATGTACTTCAAACTCTTGTGATCCGTGCACACATCGCAACGGGTTCCAATAAGAAAATGTCTCCAGGTCTTGAGCGCATGCACCACAGCTGCTAACTCCAAATCATGCGTGGCATAATTCAACTCGTGCGGTTTCAGTTGTGGTGAGGCATACGAAACAACTCTCCCATCTTGCATAAGTACTCCTCCAAGTCCTAAGCGAGATGCGTCGCAATACACTTGGAAATCCTTGCGTATATCCGGCAGAATCATCACTGGGGCTGTAGTCAAACATTTCTTCAACTCCTGGAAACTTGCTTCACATTCATCAGTCCAATGGAACTTAGTGTCCTTCTTCAACAATGCCGTCATAGGCTTTGCAATCTTAGAGAAATTTTCAATAAATCTCTGATAGTATGCCGTGAGTCCAAGAAAATTGCGGATCTCTCCGACTGAGGTGGGTGCCAACCACTCAGTGACTGACTGAACCTTGGTGGGATCCACTGCTATACCTTCTCCTGATATAACATGTCCAAGAAATCCAACTTCCTTCAACCAAAACTCACATTTGCTGAACTTGGCATACAACTGGTGTTCCCTGAGCTTCTCGAGAACCAAACGCAAATGTTCCTTGTGCTCCTCTTCATTCTTCGAGTATACCAAGATATCATCTATAAACACCACGACAAACTTATCCAAGAACTCCATGAACACTTTGTTCATCATACTCATGAAATAGGCAGGGGAGTTAGTCAATCCAAATGACATAACCGTATACTCATACAGCCCGTACCTTGTGGTGAAGGTTGTCTTAGGTATATCCTTCTCCCGAATCTTCAACTGGTGATATCCTGATCGCAGATCAATATTCGAAAACACCTTAGCTCCTTGCAACTGGTTAAACAAATCATTGATCATCGGCAGTGGATACTTGTTCTTGATTGTTACTTCATTCAAAGCATGATAATCAATAACCATCCTTAAGGATCCATCCTTCTTCTCAACCAAGAGCACCGGGGCTCCCCATGGTGATGAACTTCTTCGAATGTAACCTTTCTCCAATAACTCCTTAATCTGCTTCTTAATCTCCTCTAGATCGTTTGCGGGCATCCGGTATGGTCTCTTCAATATAGGCCCGGTGCCTGGCAACAGCTCTATCAAAAACTCGATATCTTGATCTGGTGGCATGCCTGGTAACTCCTCCGGAAATACATCCGGGTAATCCTTAACTACCGACACTTACTCCTGAACTACTCCCGTGAGAGAATTTAGTTGGGTCCTCCTTGGCGAATGCCTGGATACATACTTGATCCTTTTTCCCTCCGGGGTAGTGAGCAAAATTGACTTACTCGCGCAATCGATGTTTCCTCCATACATCGATAGCCAATCCATTCCCAGTATCACATTCAAACCTTGTGACTCCAAAATTATCAGATCCGAGGGGAAAACATGGCTTGCAATGGTCAATGGCATCTGAAAACATCCTTGACTTGCCATATATTCTGCTCCTGGCGAGCTTACTAACATTGGTGTCCTAAGTACCTTAGTGGGCAACTTATACCTATCCATGAATCCCCTTGATATGTATGAATGCGATGAACCAGTATCGAAAAGAAAAATTGCAGTAAAAGACTTAACCAAAAACTTACCAAAAACTGCGTCAGGCTGCTCCCCAACTTCCTCCACGTTCATGTGGTTCACTTGTCCCCTATTGAAAAGGTTGGGCTTCTTCCCAACGCTTCCATTGCCATTGCTATTCTTTGCTTCCGGGCACTCAGTGGCATAGTGTCTAGTCTTCCCGCACTTGAAACAAGTAATGTGACTTAGGTCCTTGGCGGGTGTGGCTGGATTAGAGCGGTTCTGATTGCTGCCTGCTCCATTCCCGTTTCCATTCTTGGAGCCATTGTGGTTGTGGGAACTCCCTCCATTGTGATTGTGACCTCCATGGTTATGGACAAGTCCTCCCGAGTTCGGGGTGAAACGAGGCTTCTGCTGAGCTCCAGAATTGAACTTTCCTTGTCCATACTTCCTCTTGCGGCTCTCAATCTGCTGCTGCTTCCCTTCAATCATAAGAGCCTTGTCTACCAACTCCTGGTAGTTGTTGAATGTTGCCACCATCAACTGCATGCTCATCTCATCATTTAGCCCTTCCATAAACTTCTCCTGCTTCGCGGCATCCGTGGCCACATCATCAGGGGCATAACGAGATAGCTTACTAAACTCATCTACGTACTGAGCCAGAGTACGATTCCTCTGGCGTAAGTTGCGAAACTCACGCTTCTTCATACTCATAGCTCCAGTTGAGACATGGGTTGTGCGGAATGCTTGCTGAAACTGATCCCAGGTAACATTGGCTATGGGAAAAGTGGTTGTGTAATTCTCCCACCATGACGCTGCTGGTCCATCTAACTGATGTGCGGCAAAACGCACCTTCTCTGCATCCGTTCAACCTGCGGTGGTCAACTCCCTTCCAATCCTGCGTAACCAGACATCCGCAACTATTGGCTCAGTGCTACTGGAAAACACCGGCGGCTGTAACCTCAGAAAACGGGCTAAGTTGTCAACTGGAGGAGGGTTGTTGTTGTTGTTGTTGTTGTTGTTTTTGTTGTTGTTGCCTTGGTTCTGGACTAATATCTGCATCAAGGCATTCTGCTGCTAGATCCACTGGGTGATCTCCGGTGGGAAGACAAATTTGGTGTCACGTCTCGGAGGCATCTGATGGGTTTAGAGGGAAGAGATTAGAATAGAAATTAGGTCTAGTGAGAAAACACTACCCACATGCACATGAGACAAACACAAACATATCACTCAATCAATCAAGCAAGGGCATACAATCGATCTAAATATCATTACAGTGCTCGGACTATACTATTTACATGGAGGAAATACTACTGATCATATGGTGGTCTACTAGAAATTTTGATCGGTGGAAGACTCCATGATGTCCGCTCCAGCTTCATCTTCAAAGTCATCATCACTATCGTCGGGTTCGGAGTCGGTGTTGTCGATGATGATGTAATTCTCCGGGCAAGTGGAATCGCCATCTTCTCTTCCTGGCGCGGGATCTCCCATGAATACTCCGATCTTCTTTATCAGGTCGTCGTTCTTCTCCAATAGTGTCGCGATTTCCTCCTCATATCCATCGCGTGTAGACTTGAGTTCCTCCTCTAACTCGGTGATCCTTGTCATTGCCTTCTTCAAATCTATCATGCCTACGCACATCTGGTTCTCCTGGCGTCGAATGTGCTGGTTTAACTCCTGGATGAATGCTGCAATGGACCTGTCCTTCCTGGTGCTGACTATCTCCCATTGCTCATCTCGGCGCCCACAAATCTGGTAGATAGTATCCTTGAGATCCTTGTGGTAAACTTCTCCAATGCGTCCCATGGTGATGTGGGCTGCCATGCTCTTGCCTAGACTCCAGGTGGGTGCATCAAAGGAAAACTCTATGGGCTCCGTGACTAGCGTGAATGTCCTTCCTAGAACTTGAACTTGAAGTGTCGTCCAAATGGGGTGTCTTCATCCGGTTGTGCAAACTTGTTCCTCGAGTCCGCCATCCTGAAGAGTAGAAAATGGAGAGGAGTCAGAAATGAGTAGAGAAGAGTGGCCTATGGCTTTTCTTAGTGGTCGTGTCCTACATTCAGCGTGTGCTCTGATACCATCTTGTAGCGACCCGACCTCAAACGGTCAAGTCTGTGTGCTTCAGTGTCATCCCTGGATCGGTAATGCTGACACACACAGTACTCGAAGGATTTATAACAGAGTAGCAATCACACACTTATTACATCGAATGTCTCCAAAAGAGAACTTATTACAATAAATATGACTTAAGGCCATCTAATACGATAACAGCGGAAGACTTGGAAGATAAAGTGAGTCCATCAACTCCAACGGCATAGCTGAGTGCATGACAACGACCTATCGCACCTTACTCTTCGTCTGAAAAGTCTGCAACATAATACGTTGCAGCCCGAAAACGGGTCAGCACATGGAATATGCTGGCAATATAACACAGTAGAGCCATGAACAGATAAATGCTATCACTATATGCATATATGGCTGGTGGAGGCTCTATGGTTATATGATTTTGCGAAAAGCCAATTTTTCCCTACAACAAAGGAATAAATTTTATTTAACTATCATGGTAGTTGAAACATCATTGAGAAGGCTCCTCCAACTCAATCCCAATTAAAGGTAATTATCAACCCAACAAATTATATTAGAATGATGAGATGCAATAGGATAATCCAAGTACTAGATACTCAAGATGTCCATAACCGGGGACACGGCTAACCATGATTAGTTTGTACACTCTGCAGAGGTTTGCGCACTTTTCCCCACAAGACTCGATCGCCTCCGTTGGATTTCTCGCACTACATGGTGTTTGAGAAACGGATGACCGAGACACAGTCTTTCAGAAGCATTAACTCTTTACTCTGGGTGGACAGTTGCACCTACTTTCCCTCTACATCTACTAGCCCACCACTGAAAGAGGTCACACAACATACTCAACTATGCCAGAGCCCATAATGGCTTGTGGCTGCACACGAAAGTTTCTAGCATGAATAATCTTATGATCCCTTTGAGCCTGGGTGGCGGACCGTAGGATGACCACACGGGTACTCCGGGATATCCTAGGACAACACTGGATTCTCCAGGTGCCCAAACAAGCAATCCACCCAGATGTGTATTAAAGTTGCCACCTTAAGTTGAACCATTAATTAACAACTCACATCTGTCATGGATACACTCAAACCCAATCCACGTCTACGAGCATAGCATAGCAATATAAGCATAACGTAGAAGTAACTCCCAAGGGTTTGATATTAAAAACAGGTAATAGGTTCTACCTCATCATCTACTTCCCAAACCCACATGTTAAGCACATCCTAATCATGCAATGTTTGATGATTGTAACTAATGCATAAAAACTAGGTAATAAAGGGTATGGTCAATGTGTTACTTGCCTTGATGACGATCCGCAAAACCTAGTGACTCGTAGTAGCATGCTTCGCACTCCGGGAATTCTATCGCAAACAAATAATAACATACATAAGCAATCAAGCAAAGATGCATGGGTAAAACTCAAATAAGAAGATCTAACCAGAAAGTTCAACTTAAGAACTCCGGTTTGCAAAAAGAATCAAATCAAACGGAGCAACGAAACTCAAACGGCGAAAGAAACAAGATCCGATTACTAATCTGGACTAAAGTCAATTTTTTACAGTATCAAAATCTTGTTCAAGTTGGTTTAACAGAAAGAGGGCTTCGAGATGAAGATCTAGGCGCTTGAATCGCCTGATTCCAATAAACGAGCGAAAAGAAAAACTAAAACGAAAATCGAATCAGAAATCACGATCGGAAATAATAGCGAAA
Source organism: Triticum aestivum (assembly GCF_018294505.1). Lineage (NCBI taxonomy): Eukaryota > Viridiplantae > Streptophyta > Magnoliopsida > Poales > Poaceae > Triticum > Triticum aestivum. The sequence continues at coordinate 273,165,526 of NC_057814.1, read as the reverse complement.
AACCCGACAAAAAGAAAAACCCGAGAAAAAGAAAAACTGACGAACAGGCTAACGAACAAACGTTTGCTGTCTGTGACTAACGGGTGAACGGCATTCATTTAAACGAACGAACGGGCGAACGTCCGCAGAATAACTAAACCAACGGAAAAACCGATCTAACGAAAAAACTGGAAAAATAAAATCGGGGTTTAACCAAAGAAAACCGACCGGTCAACGGCGGTCAACGGCGATCCGGCGGGCGGCGGCGGAGGCGCGCTAGGGCTGCGGCGGCGCTAGGGTTTGGGGCGCGGGCTGGGCTGGGCGGCGGCGGTGGGCTGCGGGGCAGGGGGCGGCCTATAAGGAGGGGCCTGGGGAGGAGTCCGGGCCGGATACGGCACGTAGGTCGGTTCCCTTTTTTTAAAATAATCCCGACAATGTCGGGTGGTTGGTGCGACATATGCCAAGGGATGGCTTATCATTGTGGGAGCCAATAAAACGTCGCCGGTGCCCGGAAACGGGATGAGGCGAAGACATGCACGCCGGCGGATCTTACCCAGGTTCGGGGCTCTTCGAGGAGATAACACCCCTAGTCCTGCTCTGCGGGGTCTCCGCATGATCACTAGATCGATAAAGGGTAGCTACAGTCGCTCCTAGAGCTGTTGAGGTCAAGGGAGAAGAAGAGCGAGGCTAGCTCCTGCTTCTCTCTATCTATGGTGTGTGTGCTATGCTTGGGTGCGAACCTAGAAGCGAACCCTTTGCATGGGTGCTCCGGGGGGTTTATATAGGCCTACCCCCGGGGGTACAATGGTAATCCGACTGGGAACTGGTCCCAGTCGTCAGTGTCTACGCTCGCCGGCTTCTCCGCCGGCTGCTGGGTCCCGCCGGCTGCTGGGTCCCGCCGGCTGCCGGCTACTTGGTCGACAGGCCGGTCCCGCCGCCTAGGGTCTTGTCGGCGGCTGCTTACTGTAGCCGCGCCTCTGATGATGAGGGCTTTGTCGAGGTGAGCGTGGCTACAGTGGGCCGCCTCGGGGGCTATCACTGTAGCCTCACCTCGTCTTGTCTCCTTAATGGGGCTCCTGCTTCGAGGAAGGGAGTGGCCGGCTTCTGGAGACCGGCTATACTCTTCGTCGACTAGGAAAAGCCGGGCCGCCTTCACGCCTCTCTCTGGCTGAAGGGGCCCGCAGTCCTTGGGCCGTACAGGAGTGGGTCGTGGATGACGTCGAGGCTAGCGTGGCTACAGTGTCGAGCCGCACGGGAGACGTCCCTCCCGTACGGCCTCCTGTAGCCATGCCCCCCTCGGGCTTCGGGGGTCGTGGGCCGCACTGTGGTCACACCCCGTCACGTCGCCATTTATGGAGTGGTTGTGATCTTGGCCGGCTCCTAGGAGTCGGCGTCCTTCTTGGCCGGCTTCTTGGAGTCGGCCAACCCGTAGTCGTCCTGGGGAGGAGTCGGTGAGGCTGGGTTGCCTTCCGGGAGTCGGCTTTAGTGGCAGTCGGCCAGGGAAGGCGGCCCAAATGCTTGGAGTGCTTGAAGGCCCAAAGGCCTGATAAATTTTCCGAAGAGCCAGGGGTAGTCGGTTAGGCTACCCGTGGCCATTTACTCCGACAGTAGTCCCCGAAGCTGGTTGGGCTTCGAGGTGGAGTGGGGTTCAAGAAGCTCGATCAGCTTCCTATCGTGACAAGCCGGCAGCTGGGAGCCGGCCTTGGTCAGGCGCGCCGCCTTAGTCGAAATCTTCTGGAGTCGGGAGGCGGGAACCCGCAGGCACGTGCATCGGGCCGCGGGCCGGCCTCGGGCCGTCGGCGTGCCACGTGGCCGGAAAGCCTGCCAGCCCACGCGCGCGACGGGACGTCGTCGCAGGGAGGGGGCCCGCCACGTCTGCGCCCCGGCCCAGGCGCGGATCCTTTGCATCCCGCAACCGCCCGCACGTTTCGTGCGGCGGTTTCGGCTCGCACTTATGCGTAATAAACGTGAGACGTGGGAGGAGTGGGCGCAGTTAATCCCACGTCTCCCCCCACGTCCGGCCTCTTCGGCCGCGTGAGGCTATAAGTAGGGGGAGGTGGAGGGCGGCAGGCCCTCGCACGCTCCTCCTACTTCCACCGTCCTCTTGCCTTGCTCGTTCTCGCGACAGCGCCTCGCCGCCGCGCTCTTCCTCCGCACGCTCCTCCGCCGCCGTGCTAGCTTCCGCTATGCCTCCCCACGTAGAGCAGCTTGGCGGGGATTGGGACGGCTCCATCGTCCATGACGACCACATCGACTTCCTCCGCGACACCCAGCGTCTGCCCAGCGCGGACAAAGTGGAGGTCCGCCTCGCGCCGGAGAAGGAAAACAGGCCGGCCCCGCGGGAGGGCGAGCGGGTGGTCTTCCGCTCGCACTTCTTGCGCAGCTTCGGCCTGCCAGTGAGCGCCTTCTTCCGCTCTTGGCTGGAATTTTATCAGCTCCAGCCGCACCACCTCACCCCCAACGCGGTGGTGCTGTTGTCGGCCTTCGTCACCCTATGCGAGGGCTATCTCGGCGTCCTCCCCACCCTCAAGCTCTGGGGGGAGTTCTTCCAGTCGAAGCTGGGCACGCGCGTGCGAGGCGTGCCGGCTCAGACTGGCGCCTTCATCGCGTCGTGGAGATCAGGCGCCGACAACCCCTTCCCCATCATCACGCTGATCCAATCGGTGAAGAAGTGGCAGAAGTCCTACTTCTACGTGCGGAGCATCGCTCCCCGGGGCGACTAACTCAACTTGCCGGCCTACGTAGCCGGCCCACCGGCGGGCAGGCTGCCCCAGTGGTCCTTCCGGGCCGTGACGCTGTCGCAGGCAGGAAACGCCGCCATCGCCCGACTGCGGGTGATGGTCCAGTCGGAGGGCCTGACGGGGCCCGACCTCCTGGCCGCGTTCGTCACGCGCCGGGTTCTTCCGCTCCAGAGCCGACCTCATCTGATCTGTCAGATGAGCGGCCAGCTCGACCCGAGCCGAATGTGCACCAAGGAGATGCCGCAGCACGACGCCGCCTCCATGGTGAATTACCTCGCCAACTGCCAACTTTCCGAAGACTGGCAATTCGGCAAGGAGCCATATAGCCGTGCCAATCCTCCGCCTATGGTACGCTCCCCTCGTTTCTTTTTCTCTCTCTCTCTCAGCCTTGTCGCCGAGTTCCTCTGGGCCGACTCTAGCTCAGTCGGCTTGCTCTTTTGACAGAGTCCTCTGCTTCGGCCGGCCGGCGGGACAGACGTGGAGCGCCACTTCGTCCCCGACCGGACCGAACACGACCAGGAGGACCCCGACCTGGGGGCGGTCCATATGGAGGACGCCGTCGAGCCGGCCGGTGGCCAAGCCGGCGGCGAAGCAGGCGGCTCCGGGTTCACCGCTACCTTTGACGACTGGCCGGACGATAATGAAGCCGAAGCCGTCCCGCACCGCCAGCCGGCATCCGGACGCGGCGCGGGCTCCTCCGGCGCGCCGCCTGCTCGGGGTAGAGGCCAGAAGCGTCGCGCCGCCCAGGGCATGTTTGGCAGCCGGACGAAGAAGCCCAGGGGCGGGGCGGCAGCCACCAGGCGGGAAGAGGCGGCCGTGAAGGCGGCTCGCTTCCGCAAAGTGGTGAAGCAGCCGCAGACTGTGTCGGCGTAAGTTCTCTCTTTCTATGTACTCTCCTTCTTTCTTTTCTTGGGTGGTTCTTGAATCTTCGTCTTCTTTTTCAACGGTCAGAGCTCCGCTGTCGCTTGAGCGGGCGGCTGCCGGCTCCGTCGTCGAGTCGCCAGGGGGCTCTGTGAGCACCACCCACCGCGTAGATCCCCGCGCCGCCCTCCTGGAGGCAACGGAAAGGAACGCGCGGGAGGTGCGGGAGGAGCAGGAAGCGCGGGAGGCGGAGGCACGGAGGGCAGCTGCCGCCCAGGCAGCTCGGGAGGAGGAGGCGGCGAAGGCGCTCGCTGAGGCCGCAGCCAAGGCCCAGGCAGAGGCCGAGGCCGAGGCGGCGGCAGGGAAGGCTTTGATGGTCACCCCCCTGCGCACCATGGTGCCAGGGGACGTGGATCCCTCGCCAGGGGGAGCCAGCGGTTCCCAGCCTCGGCTGGGAGGAAGCGGCGACGATGTCATCATCTTGGGGGAGGCGCCGGGGCCGACTCCTCCAACTAGGGCGACTCAAGGCGGTCAGCCTGAGCCTGCGCCCGCACAGTCGGCGGAGGGCGAGCCGGCCGCGGGAGCTGAGGTGGCGGTCCGGGTTCCGCCAAGCCGGCGTGCAGGGAAGGCCGCGTCGGAGCCGCAGAAGGCTGCGTCGGAGCCACAGCCGGCCGTGGGCTCCAGCTCGTCGGCCCGAGACGCGGAGGCGGCCAGCGCTACCTCGGGGTGGACGCTGGGCGGAGGGACAGCCGTGGTGAACGTCGCTGCACAAGACGTCCGGACCCGGCTCCAAAGCCAAGCCGCGGCGCTGAGGCAATTCACCGACGAATTCCTCGCAACGCGGGCAGCCATCCGGGTTAGTATTCTCATCTTGTTCTTTCTTGATCTTGATTTCTCTCGTGGGGGCGCGTCAGCGCACCCACTGGGTGTAGTCCCCGAGTTCCGAGTCGGCTGCTGAGCAGGCGGCTTGGAACTTCTTGGAGATTTTGTCTTTGCTGCTTTTGTTCTCACTTCGGTCTTCTGTCCGTCTTGCAGGACTACCACAACCTCCGAGCGGCCGCCTTCAACTCCCAGGCTCGGGAGCTGACTCAGAAGACCGCCGATCTTACTGAGAGCCGAGGTATGTGACTTGATCTTTATCTCATGTGGGGGCGCGTCAGCGCACCCACTGGGTGTAGTCCCCGAGATTCGGGCCGACTGCTGAGCAGTCGGCTCGGATCTTCCTTGATGATTTCTTATTGTTCTTCTTCTTCTTCTATCTCTGCAGCGGCCAACGCCAGTCTGAGGGCACAGCTGGGGGAGTCCCAGACTGCTCTTCGTGCCAAGGACGCGGAGCTCGCCGCCTTGGTGCAGGAGCGCGACCGCCTGGTCAAGAAGCTGGCCGACCAGGAGGAAGGCCACAAGGCGGCGCTGAAGGCTGCGCAGGATCGCGAAGCCACCCTCCAGGCCGAGTTCGAGACGGAGGCGGCCGGCTGGGCAGAGGCCAGGCAGACTCTGGTCTCCGGCTATGGCCAGATCGAGGATCTGGTTGACGGTAAGTCGTCTACCCCTTCGTCCTTTCTTGCCATCTGCCACTTTGACTTGTTTTTCTGATTTTGGTGTTCTTCTTTTCTTTTCTTCTTCGCGCAGAGTACTTCCCTGGCTATTCAACTGCCGCCAACCAGGCCATCGAAGCCCGTCGCCAGGCGAAAAGGCAAGCCGGCTTCGAGATCTCGCCCACCGCCGGCCGCTCGCTGGAGGAACAGCTCCTGGCGATCCAGGCTCGCATCCAGCCGGCTCACAGGCTGCTCCGCCGGCTTCAGCGTGCCGGGTCGCAGGTCTTGGCCGCCCTCTGGCCCGGCCAAGTGGTCCCTCGCACCCCCAGTCGGACCGCCGACTGGCTGGAGGTGGCAGTCGGCCGCTTCGAGGCTTGGAAGGCGTCAGCGGCTCGCTCCGGTGCCAGGCGGGCGCTGGAGTTCGTCAAGGCCTGGTATCCCGGCCTGAACCTGGACCAGCTGGCTACCTGGCGGCAGCAAGCCGACACGGAGCTGGAGCCGGCGCGGCCGGCCATCATTCGGCGGGCTTCAGCGATCGCCGACTACACCGACACCAACGTCTTCGCCCCCGAGGTGGACGACAATGGAGTCGCCCAGCCGGAAGATTGGTTCGGGCTGGACCCGGCGTACGGCGAGGACTCGGCGGAGGAGATCGACTCCAGCGACGAGGGCGAAGAGGAGGAGGAGGAGGGTGAAGACGCCGAGCCGGCTGGTGGAGTAGCCGGCCAGCCTGACCGCGCCTCCAGCACTACGTCGCGTGCGAGTGCGTCTCCTGCCGCGGGAGGTGGTCAAGCCGGGACCAGCTAGGCGGCCACTCCTTCAGCCGGCGAGGCCGCCTTCACCGACCAGCTCGGCCTTCCTGTCGCGCCTTAGTCTTCTTTCTTTTGTTTTCCTGTCTTGTTACTTTTGAACAATGTTTGGTTAAGTCTGCACAATTCCACCCACTGGGTGTATTCAAACTCAAGTCTGTTGCCGGCCTGTGGGCGGCTTTATGTATATAAGTTATGCAATCGGTCTTTCCTTGTACTTTCGCTTTTTGTCCTTCTGCTTTTTTCCTTTGCCGCCCTCCCTTGGTTGCCGCCTCCCCAGTCAAACAGTTGCTCTGCAATCTGTAGCCGGGGAGTGCCTGGCCGATTGGGGAGGGGGAAGTACTTTTAGCTCTGCCGGACTTAAGCTAAGTTTTTTAGGAAGCCGGCCAGCCGGCTGCTTTGACAGCCGGCAGGCATATTTGGAGGCCGTCTCTTTGCTATATAGGTTAGTTGTTCCTTAGCCGTTTTTCGTGTGGGCGTCCTTTCTGTCTTCTCTCTTGCTAGTCGGACAGTCAGTTCTTTGAGCTGCGACTTTCAACAAGAGAGGACTTGGGAGCCGGCGCACTACTTTGCTGACTTCGGGAAGAACTTTGAATATAGCTCAAGGCGGCCAGTCCCCGGGCCGACTAGTCGGACCCGGTGCCGGACAAGAATTTCGAAATGTAATAATACATTCATGGATATGACACTCGTCATTCATAGATAAATAAAAGGCAGTCCCCGAGTACTGTTCGGGGGGCCTGTTGGTTTGTACTTAATACAAAAGGGGAGCGTGATACATACTGCTTTTCAGCTGTAAAATCGTCTTAGGAGGTTTGCGTTCCATGGTCGCTCCGACTCCTTGCCGGAGTCGTCTCTCTTGCGTGCTCTTGGCTTTTGCGCGTCGATCAAGTAGTAGGAGTCGTTGCCGAGTGCCTTGCTGACGACGAAAGGGCCTTCCCAAGGGGCCGAGAGCTTGTGCTGGCCGGCTGTTCGCTGGATCAGCCGGAGCACAAGGTCGCCCTCTTGGAAGGATCTTGGCTTGACCTTGCGGTTGTAGTAGCGGCGCAGGCCTTGCTGGTAGATGGCGGACCGGCTGAGGGCTAACAGCCGGCCTTCTTCCAGTAGGTCGACGCCGTCTTCTCTTGCTTCTTTGGCTTCCTCCTCCGTGTACATGGTGATCCGAGGCGAGTCGAACTCGATGTCTGTTGGGATGACAGCCTCGGCACCGTACACAAGGAAGAATGGAGTGAAGCCGGTTGACTTGTTGGGTGTAGTGCGCAGACTCCAGAGGACAGCCGGCAGCTCTTCGAGCCAGCAGCCGGCCGATCGCTCCAGTGGTACAACCAGTCGGGGCTTGATGCCGGAGAGGATAAGTCCATTTGCTCGCTCGACCTGGCCGTTTGACTGCGGGTGGGCAACGGACGCTAAGTCCAGTCGGATGCCCTGCGTCGCGCAGAAACGTGCCAGTGCGCCTTTGGCGAAGTTCGTGCCGTTGTCGGTGATGATGCTGTGCGGCACGCCGTACCGAGTAGTGATGTCGGTGATGAATGTCACGGCAGTCGGCCCGTTCAGCTTCTTAATTGGCTTGGCTTCAATCCACTTTGTGAACTTGTCCACCGCAACGAGTAGATGTGTCAAGCCACCGCGGGCTGTCTTGAAAGGGCCCACCATGTCCAGTCCCCAGACGGCAAAAGGCCAGGTGAGGGGAATGGTCTTGAGGGCAGAAGCCGGCAGGTGTTGTTTGGAACTGAAGACTTGACATCCTCTGCAGCTCTTGACTATTTCTTTAGCATCCTCCAAGGCAGTCGGCCAGAAGAACCCATGGCGGAAAGCCTTGGCCACGAGGGATCTTGAGGCGGCGTGATGGCCGCATTCGCCTTGGTGGATGTCTTTGAGGATTGCCACTCCTTTTTCTGGCTCGACGCAACGCTGGAAGACTCCAGTGACGCTGCGCTTCACAAGCTCCCTGTTGATTATTGTGTATGCTGCGGCTCGTCGTTGCACTAGTCTTGCTGCGATCTCATCAGCCGGCAGCTCTCTGCTGACTAGGAACTTGAGGATGGGCTGGGCCCATGAGGGAGCTGTGACTTCTTCTGCTGTTAATGTGGCCACCATGACTCGGGTGGGTGGGTTGGGTGTTGCATTGGAGTCGACCACCGCTTCTTGTGTCGTTGCAGTCCCCGGGCCGACTGCTGCAGTCCCCGGGCCGGGTTCTGAAGTCCCTGGGCCGGGTGCGACTACGTCAGTCCCCGGGGCAGTCGTCGAAGTCCCCGTGCCGCCTGCGGGGTTTCTTGAGCCGGATCCGGCTGTTTCTGGCGCAGGCGGTACGAAGATGGAATCCGACTCTGGAGACGGCTTGATGGACGGCTTGAGGAGGCGCTGGAGGGAGACGCCAGTCGGTATGGCTTGTCGGGTGGAGCCGATCCGTGCTAGGGCATCTGCTTGGTCGTTGTCGGCCCTTGGCACGTGAAGGAACTCGCACCCTTCGAAGTATCCGCTCATCTGCTGGACGAGGAAACGGTAGCTCGCCATGTTCGCGTCCTTGGCGTCCCAGTCGCCAGATGATTGCTGGACCACCAAGTCTGAGTCGCCGTAGCACAGGATCCGGCGTATGCCGAGTTCTTTGGCTAGCCGGAGCCCATGTACGAGCGCCTCGTACTCGGCCACGTTGTTGGAGGCGGCGAAGTGGATCTGCAGCGTGTACTTGAGCTTGTCGCCCTTGGGAGAGGTGAGGACGATGCCGGCTCCCAAGCCGGTGCGCATCTTGGACCCGTCAAAGTGCATCCGCCAATGGGTAGAGTCGGGAGCCGGCGGTAAGTACTGGGTCTCGGCCCAGTCGACGAGGAAGTCGGCCAATGCTTGCGACTTGATGGCGGTGCGGGGTTGATAGAAAATCGTGTAGGGCGCCAAGGCAATGGCCCATTTGGCCACCCGGCCGGATGCATCCCGGCTGCCTATGATCTCGGCGAGCGGGGCAGTGCACACGACCGTGATGGGGTGCTCTTGGAAGTAGGGCTTCAATTTCTTGGCAGCGAAGTACACCCCATAGCACATCTTCTGGTAGTGCGGGTAGTTTTGCTTTGAGCTGGACAGTACTTCGCTGAGATAGTAGACCGGCCTCTGGACCAGCTGGGCTCGGCCTTCCTCCGGGCGCTGGACCACAACAACAGTGCTGACGACTCGGCTTGTCGCGGCGATGTAGAGGAGCATGGGCTCCTTCTCAGTCGGCGCAGCCAGGACAGGCGGAGTGGTCAACATTTTCTTCAACTCATGGAAGGCTTGGTCGGCTTGATCATTCCACTCAAAGTGAGTGGACTTCTTCATGAGTCGGTACAGAGGGAGAGCCTTCTCTCCTAGTCGGCTGATAAAACGGTTCAGGGAGGCTAAGCAGCCAGTGAACTTCTGCACATCTCGCAGCTTGGTGGGAATCTCCATCCTCTCGATGGCCTTGATCTTGACAGGGTTGCACTCAATGCCGCGTTCGGAGACCAGGAAGCCTAGCAGCTGGCCGGCTGGCACTCCGAACACGCACTTCTCGGGGTTGAGCTTGATCTGGAATCGGCGCAAGTTGGCAAATGTTTCCTTCAGGTCTTCCAGCAAGGTACCGCGCTTCTCTGTCTTCACCACAATGTCGTCTACGTAGACGTGGGCATTTCTGCCGAGTTGTTTCAAGAGACATTTCTGCATGCAACGCTGAAAAGTGGCACCGGCATTTCTCAAGCCGAATGTCATTGTCAGGTAGCAGAAAGCTCCAAAGGGTGTGATGAAGGCAGTCTTCAGGCGGTCAGCCGGGTCCAACTTGATCTGATGATACCCTGAGTATGCATCCAAAAAACTTAACAGCTCGCATCCGGCTGTGGAGTCTATCACTTGGTCAATCCGTGGCAAAGCAAACGGATCCTTTGGGCAGGCCTTGTTCAAACTTGTGTAGTCTATACACATGCGCCACTTGTTATTCTTCTTCAAAACCAGAACTGGATTGGCAAGCCATTCTGGAAAGAACACTTCCATGATGAAGCCGGCTGCAAGGAGCCGGGCTATCTCTTCTCCCACGATTCTTCGCTTCTCTTCTGATAGTCGGCGGAGGGGTTGCTTGACCGGCTTCGCATCAGCTCGGACATGTAATTTGTGCTCGGCGAAATCCTTCGGGACACCCGGCATGTCCTTTGGGGACCATGCAAAGATGTCTCGATTCTCACGGAGGAAGTCGACGAGCTCGCCTTCCTATTTACTGTCCAAGTTCGCCCCAATCACGGCGAACCTCTCCGGGTGCTCCGGGTCTAGAGGTATCTTCTTTGTCTCTTTGGCAGGCTGGAAGGAGCCCTGCGCATCACAGTCCTTGGGGTTGGGGGACAAGGCCGGCTGCTTGCCGGCCATGGCCACAACCCGTTCCAACATCTTCTTTTCTTCTGCCACCACGAGGGACTCGGCCAGCCGGCTGCTGGCCATGGCACACTCGATGGACTTCTTGTAGTCGCCGGCTACCGTGATGATCCCCTTCGAGCTCGGCATCTTCATCTTCAGGTAGGCATAGTGGGGCACAGCCATGAACTTGGCCAAAGCAGGTCGGCCAAGTAGTGCATGATAGGGGCTCTCCAAATCCACCACCTCGAACCATATTGCTTCCCGGCGAAAGTGATCTTTGTCTCCGAAGAGAACATCCATCTTGATCTTGCCGATTGGAGAGCAAGATAGGCCGGGTACGATACCATGGAAGACGGTGCGGCTCGGCATGAGCTGCTTTGCTTTGATGTTCAGCTTGTCCATGGTATCGCGGTACAGTATGTTGATACTGCTTCCGCCGTCTATCAGGACGCGGGAAAATCTGGCAGCTCGCCTCTCCGTCGCAAGGGTGACGTCCAAGACCATAGCATAGGAGCCAGGCGAAGGCATCACCTCTGGGTGGTCGGCCTGGCTCCAGCTGATGGGCTTTTCCGACCAGTGCATGAACTCGGCGGTGCTAGAGGCGACTGCGTTTACTTCTTGGTGCTGCCGGCGTCGGCTGCGCTTGTCGTCGACTTGACTTGTGAAGACGACGTAGGCGTCGTGCGCTTCGGGGAACTCGTCTTGGATGGCGCCGACTGCCGGCCGGGCCGCCGGCTGCTGGGGAGCTGGAGGCGGCGGGCCGGGAGGCGGAGGCGGCACCATCCCTTCGCCCTTGGTGATGCGGGTGAGCCAGTGGCATTTCCGTGTTGTATGGTTGGATGGCTTCGCGCCGCTGTGGAACTTGCAGGGAGCATCGAGTGCTTGTTCGTAGGAGAAAGATGGCTGCCAGGGCGGCCGGCCACCCTTCTTCTTGGGAGCGGGCCGCTCTTCGAGCTTCTCGTCTTCAACTGTGGCCACCTGCCGACTGGAGGAAGTCGGCATGGGGCCCTTGCGCTTGTGGTCATTCTGGTAGGGGCGCCGGTTAGGGTCGCCAGCCGGCGTCTTGGGAGCCGGAGTAATTACTTTCCCCGAGGCATCCACTCGGAGCTCGGTCTTCATGGAGGAGTCGGCAGTGGCGTACTTGTCGGCGATGACTAGTAGCTCGTCGAGGGTAGCCGGCTCGTCGCAGAGGAGTCGGTGCTTGAGGAGGGTGCCCTCTCGGCACCCGGCAGTGAAGTACTCGATGGCCTGGACCTCGTGCACTCCCTCGCAGGAGTTGCGGAGCTCGGCCCATCGCGTGAGGTAGTCGCGGGTCGACTCGTTGGGCCCCTGGACGCAGAGGGAGAGCTGGCGAGGCTTGGGAGGCCGCTTGTAGGTGCTGGTGAAGTTGCGGACGAAAACTTCGGTGAAGTCCAGCCAACTGTTGATGCTGTAGGGCTTGAGGCTGTTGAGCCATGTGCGCGCCGTGCCTTGCAGCATCAAGGGGACGTACTTCACGGCGACGCGCCGATTGCCGTTGGCGATGCTGACGGCTGTGGAGTAGTCGATGAGCCAATCTTCCGGCTTCACCGAGCCGTTGTACTTGGGCGTGTCTCTGGGGAGCGAGAACCCTTTGGGAAGGGCTCGTCGCGGATGCGGGGGCCAAAGCATGGCGGGCCGACATCGTCTTCTTCTTCTAACGCCAAGGATCGAGCAAGGCGGTCGATCCTGTGGCGGGCGTCGTTCTCGCCGACTCCTTCTCGGCGGCCGAGTCGGTCGCCAAGAGTCGGATGGGTGACAGGCGGTGGAGTGAGGCGTCTTTCTCTTCGAGGCGGGGGAGGAGGCAGGTTTCCCTGGTGCTCTACAGCTCGAGGGCGGCCATCCGCGTCGCGCTCGATGGTAATGCGAGTCCGGCTGCGGCTGGCAGCCGGCTCCTTGTCTTTCTTCTGGCGCGCGCCGCTCGCAGTCGGCGAGCGGGACGTCGCGGCGTGCTCCCGGCGCGGGGGATGGCTATCAGCTCGGGCGCCGGCTTCGTGCCGTTCTGCAGCCGCGTCGATCAGCTGCTGGATCCGTCTTGTCATGTAAGGGAGCTCATCGGCTCCCAGCCCATTGAGCTCCTCTGCAGCCGCCTGAGCGGCTCGCAGGTTCTCGAGCGGGGTGGCGTAGACGGGGCGATCTGCGCCCAGCATGCTGGCAACGGCTGCGCCGCGCTTCTGGACGAAGCCGGCTCGGCTCGGGCCGCTAGGCGGCGGCGTCCCGAAGGCGGCGCGGTCGACTTCGCGCTGGTGGGCCTCGGTGAGGCGTCTCATCGAGGCTATCTTCTTGCCCTCCGCGATGAGGGCAAGGCGGCGTGCCTCCAGGGTCTCGGCGTCGGCGTCGGCCGGGATGGGGACGGAGAGGTCGTGCATCGCCGCTTGCTGAGCGTCGCGGGCGTTCTCGCCCGAGTTGGAGACGTGGCTGATGACCAGCACTTCGGTGACAGCGCTGCTGCCGCTGTCAGCTCGAGGGAGGGGGTCGTCGAAGACCACCACGTCGGAGGGGTAGGCGTCGAGCGACGCGGTGTCGGAGTCGATGAGCATCGGGTCGGTGGAGCCGACCGACTCCATGTCCGCAGCGGGCTCGCTGGAGACGTGAAGTTGGTCGAGGAGGCTGACGAGGCGGCTCTCGGGGTAGTCGGTGCCTGCGTCGGACGCAGGCTCGTCGGAGATGCGAGTCTCGCCGAGCAGATCGGCGAGGCGGCTCGCTGCGCAGGCGTCGTCGACGCCTTGCAGCGCGTCGAGGCAAACGCCATCGGGCGCAGCAGGCTGGCTGCGCTCGCGGGGGAGGAAGAGGGTTCCCGTCCAGAACAGGTCTCCGGACGACGGTGCACCTGGCCCCACGGTGGGCGCCAAATGTCGGGTGGTTGGTGCGACATATGCCAAGGGATGGCTTATCATTGTGGGAGCCAATAAAACGTCGCCGGTGCCCGGAAACGGGATGAGGCGAAGACATGCACGCCGGCGAATCTTACCCAGGTTCGGGGCTCTCCGAGGAGATAACACCCCTAGTCCTGCTCTGCGGGGTCTCCGCATGATCACTAGATCGATAAAGGGTAGCTACAATCGCTCCTAGAGCTGTTGAGGTCAAGGGAGAAGAAGAGCAAGGCTAGCTCCTGCTTCTCTCTATCTATGGTGTGTGTGCTATGCTTGGGTGCGAACCTAGAAGCCAACCCTTTGCATGGGTGCTCCGGGGGGTTTATATAGGCCTACCCCCCGGGGGTACAATGGTAATCCGACTGGGAACTGGTCCCAGCCGTCAGTGTCTACGCTCGCCGGCTTCTCCGCCGGCTGCTGGGTCCCGCCGGCTGGTGGGTCCCGCCGGCTGCCGGCTACTTGGTCGACAGGCCGGTCCCACCGCCTAGGGTCTTGTCGGCGGCTGCTTACTGTAGCCGCGCCTCTGATGATGAGGGCTTTGTCGAGGTGAGCGTGGCTACAGTGGGCCGCCTCGGGGGCTATCACTGTAGCCTCACCTCGTCTTGTCTCCTTAATGGGGCTCCTGCTTCGAGGAAGGGAGTAGCCGGCTTCTGGAGGCCGGCTATACTCTTGGCCGACTAGGAAAAGCCGGGCCGCCTTCACGCCTCTCTCTGGCTGAAGGGGCCCGCAGTCCTTGGGCCGTACAGGAGTGGGTCGTGGATGACGTCGAGGCTAGCGTGGCTACAGTGTCGAGCCGCACGGGAGACGTCCCTCCCGTACGGCCTCCTGTAGCCATGCCCGCCTCGGGCTTCGGGGGTCGTGGGCCGCACTGTGGCCACACCCCGTCACGTCGCCGTTTATGGAGGAGTGGTTGTGATCTTGGCCGGCTCCTAGGAGTCGGCGTCCTTCTTGGCCGGCTTCTTGGAGTCGGCCAACCCGTGGTCGTCCTGGGGAGGAGTCGGTGAGGCTGGGTTGCCTTCCGGGAGTCGGCTTTAGTGGTAGTCGGCCAGGGAAGGCGGCCCAAATGCTTGGAGTGCTTGAAGGCCCAAAGGCCTGATAAATTTTCCGAAGAGCCAGGGGTACTCGGTTAGGCTACCCGTGGCCATTTACTCTGACACACAAGGTGAACATTTATTTGGGCCTATAATGCAATTTCGAAAAACGCGAATTTTCCTAATTCAAATAAAATAGCAATAAAATCCGAATAAAACCAAATATTTGATTTTAATATTTTTCCTCCAATATATCATTTATTTTTGAAGAAGTCATATTATCTCCTCTCATATATTTTAATATGAAATATTTTCAGAGAGAAAATAAATTAAAACCAAAGTGATCCTTGTTTCAATATTTGATAAAATTCAAATATGAAAACAGTGAAATCCCCAACTCTCTCCGAGGGTCCTTGAGTTGCTTAGAATTTCGAGGATCGCGAAACGAAATGCAATAAAATATGATATGCATGAATGACCTATGTATAACATTCCAAATTGAAAATTTGGGATGTTACAAACCTACCCCCCTTAAGATGAATCTCGCCCTCGAGATTCGGGTTGGCTAGAAAATAGGTGCGGGTGGTCTTTGCGCAGATCATCCTCTCGTTCCCAAGTGGCTTCATCCTCAGTTTCGTGGCTCCACTGTACTTTGCAAAACTTGATAACCTTGCTGCGAGTAACTCGGCTGGCAAACTCTAGAATCTTGACAGGTTTCTCCTCATATGTCAAATCACTATCCAACTGAATCGCTTCCAGGGGCACTGTATCTCTCAGAGGAATATCGGCCATCTCTGCATGGTACTTCTTCAACTAGGAAACGTGAAACACATCATGCACTCCCGACAGTCCTTCGGGTAACTCCAACTTGTAGGCAACCTCTCCCATGCGTTCCAAAACACGGTACGGTCCCACAAATCTCGGGGCTAACTTTCCTTTAACTCCAAAATGTTTAACTCCTCGAAGAGGTGACACTCCCACATACGCTCTGTCTCCGATTTCATAGACTACCTCATTGCATTTCGAATCTGCATAACTCTTCTGTCGGGACTGAGCTACCTTCAGTCTATCCCGAATCAGCTTAACCTTCTCTTCAGATTCCTTAATCAAATCCGGTCCAAACAACTGGCGGTCTCCAACTTCATCCCACATCAACGGTGTTCGGCAATCTTCTCCAACAGGCGCTTCGAAAGGTGCCATCTTCAAACTGGCCCTGGGTAGCTGTGCTTGTACGAGTACTCCGCGTGGGGCAAGTTGTCATCCCAACTAGATCCGTAATCTAGCGCAAAGCTCTCAACATGTCTCCAAGAATCTGATTTGACTCTCTCAGTCGTGTCATCTGTCTGCGGGTGAAATGCTGTACTGAACTCTAGCCTGGTTCCCAAGTCTGGATGGCTAGCTGATGCCTAAACTTTGCAGGTAAACTGTGTTCCTCTATCTGCATACGATTGGTCCTCGGCACTCCATGCAGACATACGATCCCTGGTCATGTATATCTTGGCCAACTTCGCACTGTATAGGTTGGTTTTCACTGGGATAAAGTGGGCTACTTTGGTCAAGCGATCCACTACTACCCAGATAGAATCATATCCGATCAAGTCCTGGGCCAATCCGGTGATAAATCCATGTCAAGCCTATCCCACTTCCATTCGGGTATCGGCATAGGCTGCAGTAGTCCTGCGGGCTTCTGATGTTCTGCCTTCACTCTCTGACATACATCACATACGGCTACGTACTCGGCAATATCCTTCTTCATACCAGTCCACCAGAAACGCTCCTTCAAATCCAAATACATCTTAGTGTTTCCGGGGTGTATCAAGTATGGCGAGTCATGAGCTTCCTGTAGTATCAACTTCCTGATCTCCATATTATTAAGCACATATATCCGGTCCTCAAACCATAAGGCGTCGTGCTCATCCTCACGAAAACCTTTGGCTTTCCCTTCACTCATCTTCTCCTTTATCTCGGCAATCTCCTTGTCATCCTTCTGAGCTTCTCGAATTTTTCCCAACTATGTAGACTGAACTTCCATTGCGGCAACATAACCTCTGGGAACAATTTCCAAACGTAGCTCCCTGAGATCCTCGGCTAACTCCTTTGGCATCCCTCCGCTTACGAAGGTGTTAACATAACTCTTTTGGCTCAAAGTGTCTGCTACGACATTGGCCTTGCCGGGATGATAGTGCAGCTTCATGTCATAATACTTTATGAGCTCCAACCATCTCCTCTGCCTATGTAGCGACCAGACCTCAAACAGTATGTGGTGCTGTGCACCAGTGTCATCCCTGGATCAGTAATGCTGACATGCACAGTACAAATGGAGGATTTATAACAGAGTAGCAATCACACACTTATTACAACGAATATCTCAAAAGAGAATAAGTATGATAAATATGGCTTAAGGCCATCTAATACGATAACAGCGGAAGGCTTGGAAGATAAGTGAGTCCATCAACTCCAACGGCATCACTGAGTATAAGACCACGACCTAAGGCACCTTACTCGTCGTCTGAAAAGTCTGCAACATGAAACGTTGCAGCCCGAAAACGGGTCAGCACATGGAATATGCTGGCAATGTAACACATAGAGAGTAATGAACAGAATAATGCTATACTACATGCATATATGGCTGGTAGAAAGCTCTATGGTTACAGTTTTTGCGAAAAGCCAATTTTTCCCTACTGCAAAGGAATAAATTTTATTTAACTATCATGGTGGTTGTGAAACATTGAGAAGGTACCTCCAACTCAATCCCAATTAAGTATCATCATTAACCCAACAAAATTAATTAAAGTAACATGGTGATGAGATTCACATGATAATCCAGGTACTAGATACTCAAGATGTCCATAACCGGGGACACGGCTAACCATGATTAGTTTGTACACTCTGCAGAGGTTTGTGCACTTTTCCCCACAAGACTCGATCGCCTCCGCTTGATTCTCGCACTACATGATGTTTGAGAAACGGATGACCGAGACACAGTCTTTCAGAAGCGTAACTCTCTACTCTGGGTAGACCGGTACCACCTACATCCCCTACATCTGCTAGTCTACCTCTTCAAGAGCTCACACAACTTAATCAACTATGCTAGAGCCCATAATAGCTTGTGGCTGCACACGGAAGTTTCTAGCATGAATAATCTCATGATCCCTTTGAGCCTGGGTGGCGGTCCTAGTCCTTATACAAACAGACAACACTGGGTTCTCCAGGTGCCTCAATCCACCCAGATGTGAGTTTTAGTTGCCACCTTAAGTTGAACCATTAATAAACATCTCACATCTGTCATGAATATCTCTCAAACCCAAACCACGTCTACGAGCATAGCATGGCAATAAAATAGCAACGTAGAAGTAACTCCCAAGGGTTTGATAGTAAAACAGGTAATAGGTACTACCTCAACTACTTCCCAATACCCACAGTTTAATTAGATCCTAATCATGCAATGTGTTTGAGGAATAGATCTAATGCAATAAAACTGGGTATGAACGGGGTATGATCAAAGTGTTACTTGCCTTGCTGATGATCCGCAAAACCTAGCGAGTTCGAAGTAACAAGCGGCACACTCCGGGTACTTTATCGCAAACAAACAAGCATACAATCAGTACTCATCTAATGCACAGGTAAAACTCGAATGAAAGATCCAACCAGAAAGTTCAACTTAAGAACTCCGGTTTGCAAAAAGAATCAAATCGAACGAAGCAACGAAAATCAAACGGCGAAAGAAACAAGCTTCGTTTACTAATCTGGATCTAGGTCAAATTTTAGAGTAGCAAAAACTTGTTTGAGTAGGTTAAACGGAAAGAGAATTTCGAGACGAAACTCTAGGCGCTTGAATCGCCTGATTCCAATAAACGAGCGAAAAGTTAAACGAAAACGAAGATCGATCAGAAATCGCGATTGGGATAATCGCGGAAATCCGACGAAAAAGAAAAACTGACGAACAGTTAAACGAACGAACGTTCGTTAACAGCGAAAATCCGACGAACACGTTCGTTAAAACGAACGGGTCGGTGAACGTTCACTAAGTAATAAAACCGAAAAAAACCGATCTGAAAAAAAACGAAAACTAGGGTTTAGAAAAAAAATAAACCGAATCAGTTTTTTATTAAAAAACCGGACTCGGCGGCGGCGGCTTCGGCTACCTCGGCGGGCAGCTCCGGCGGGGCTCCGGCGAGGGCGGCGGGGCTCGGCGGCGTCTGGGCGACGGCGGGAGGCGGCGGGCGGCGGCGCTCGGGCTCCGGGGCTGCGGCGCGGCGCGGGGCGCTGCAGGCGGCGGCGGCGGGTTGCGGGTTGGGCGGCGGGTGGGGGAGAGGTGGCGGGGTGGGGATATTTAAGGAGGGGAGGG
The DNA here is from genome assembly GCF_018294505.1 of Triticum aestivum. Taxonomy (NCBI): domain Eukaryota; kingdom Viridiplantae; phylum Streptophyta; class Magnoliopsida; order Poales; family Poaceae; genus Triticum; species Triticum aestivum. Next base: position 273,146,984 of record NC_057814.1, on the reverse strand, counting down.
GTGGCGTGGGGAAGGGGGCAAGGCGGCGGCGGGGCGGCGTGCTCCTGGCGGACTGGGCGGCGGCGGGCGTGCCGTGGGCGGGAGGGAGACGACGCGGGACGGGCCGGCCTGGCTCGGCTGGGCCTTGGCCCAGTCGGGCGCGGTTTTTTTTAAATCGCCGAATCTAAAAAAAATCGCAGAAAAATAAATAAAAATCCAAAATGTTAAAACAAATTTTCCCCGTCTAATTAAAATAATAGAACAAGGTGAACATTGTTTTGGCTCAAAAATGCAGTTTTGAAAATGTGCAATTTTTTTAATGCAATTAAAATTGCAAATAAAATCCGAATAAAATCCAATATTTGATTTTAATATTTTTCCTCCAATATTTCAATTATTTTGGAGAAGTCATATTTTCTCCTCTCATTTATTTTATTATGAAATATTTTTCGGAGAGAAAAATAATTAAAACAAAAATCCTCGTTTTATTATTTGATAAAAATCAAATATGAAAATCGGGAAAATCCCCAACTCTCTCCGAGGGTCCTTGAGTTGCTTAGGATTTATCGAGGATTTGCCAAAATGCAATAAAATATGCTATGCAATGATGATCTAATGTATAACATTCCAAATTGAAAATTTGGGATGTTACAAACCTACCCCCTTAAGATGAATCTCGCCCTCGAGATTCGGGTTGGCTAGAAAATAGGTGAGAGTGGTTCTTCCGTAGATCTTCCTCTCGCTCCCAGGTGGCTTCATCTTCCGTATGGTGACTCCACTGGAGTTTGCAAAACTTGATAACCTTACTGCGGGTGACCCGGCTGGCATACTCAAGAATCTTAACTGGTTTCTCCTCATAGGTCAAATCACTTTCCAGCTGAATCGCTTCCAGTGGCACTGTATCTCTCAGTGGTATCTCAGCCATCTCTGCGTGGCACTTCTTCAACTGGGAAACGTGAAATACATCATGAACTCCTGACAATCCTTCAGGCAATTCCAGCTTGTAGGCAACTTCTCCCATACGTTCCAAAACTCTGTATGGTCCTACAAAACGAGGCGCTAACTTTCCCTTAACTCCAAAGCGCTTCACTCCTCGAAGTGGTGATACTCGAAGATAAACTCTGTCTCCGACTTCGTGAACTGTCTCCTTACGTTTAGAATCCGCATAACTCTTCTGCCTGGACTGGGCTACCTTGAGCCTATCGCGAATCAACCTCACTTTCTGTTCAGACTCCTTAATCAAATCTGGTCCAAACAACTGACGGTCTCCAACTTCGTCCCATAACAATGGTGTTCTACACCTCCTTCCGTACAAAGCTTCGAAAGGGGCCATCTTCAAACTGGTTTGATAACTGTTGTTGTAAGAAAACTCTGCATATGGCAAATTGTCGTCCCAACTAGATCCATAATCTAGCGCACAAGCTCTCAACATGTCTTCCAAAATCTGATTGACTCTCTCGGTCTGTCCATCTGTCTGTGGGTGAAAGGCTGTACTGAATTCTAGCCTGGTTCCCAAAGTTTCATGTAACTGATTCCAAAACTTCGAGGTAAACTGGGTTCCTCTATCTGATACAATGGTCCTCGGAACTCCATGCAAACATACGATTCTGGTCATGTATATCTTTGCCAACTTAGCACTGGTGTAAGTGGTCTTCACTGGGATGAAATGAGCTACTTTCGTCAAACGGTCGACTACAACCCATATTGAGTCATAGCCTGAACGAGTCCTGGGCAATCCCGTGATAAAATCCATGCCTAGTTTATCCCACTTCCATTCGGGTATCGGCAATGGTTGTAGCAATCCTGCTGGCTTCTGATGCTCTGCCTTCACTCTCTGACATACATCACAAACTGCTACATACTCCGCAATATCCTTCTTCATTCCGGTCCACCAGAAAGTATCCTTCAAATCCAAATACATCTTGGTATTTCCTGGGTGAATCGAGTACGGTGAATCATGGGCCTCTTGCAAGATCAACTTCCTGATCTCCGGATCATTGGGCACATAAACGCGGTCCTCAAACCATAAGGTATCGTGCTCATCCTCACGAAATCCCTTGGCTTTTCCTTTGCTCATCTTTTCCTTTATTTCGTCAATCTCCTTGTCTGTCTTCTGAGCTTCTCTGATCTTTTCCATCAAGGTAGACTGAATCTCCAATGTTGCTAAATAGCCTCTTGGAACTATCTCCAAACATAGCTCGCGAAGATCCTCGGCTAACTCCTGGGGTAACTCTCCTGTCATGAGTGTGTTGACATGGCTCTTGCGGCTCAACGCATCTGCTACTACGTTAGCCTTCCCTGGGTGATAATGCAATCTCATATCATAGTCCTTAATAAGCTCCAACCATCTCCTCTGCCTGAGATTTAACTCCTTCTGCGTGAAAATGTACTTCAAACTCTTGTGATCCGTGTACACCTCACAATGGTTTCCGATGAGAAAATGTCTCCATGTCTTCAACGCATGCACTACGGCTGCTAATTCCAAATCATGCGTGGCATAATTCTTCTCATGGGGTTTAAGTTGTCGTGAAGCATATGAAACAACTCTTCCTTCCTGCATAAGCACTGCTCCAAGTCCTCGACGAGAAGCGTCGCAATAAACTTCATAATCCTTGCGTTGATCTGGCAGAATCAACACTGGTGATGTAACCAATCGTTTCTTCAACTCTTGGAAACTAGCTTCACATTCCTCAGTCCAATTGAATTTGGTGTCCTTCTTCAATAGCTCAGTCATGGGCTTAGCAATCTTCGAGAAATTCTCGATGAATCTCCGGTAGTATCCTGCAAGTCCAAGAAAACTCCGGATCTCTCCAACTGACGTGGGTGATTCCCAACTTGTTACTGTGTCAACTTTGGTGGGGTCTACTGCTATTCCTTCTCCGGATATAACATGTCCGAGGAATCCAACTTCCTTCAGCCAAAATTCACATTTGCTGAACTTGGCGTATAACTGGTGTTCTCTGAGCTTCTCAAGTACCAAACGCAAATGCTCCTTATGCTCTTCTTCATTCTTGGAGTAGACTAAAATATCGTCAATGAACACCACGACGAACTTATCCAAAAACTCCATAAACACTTTGTTCATCAGGTTCATGAAATAGGCAGGTGCGTTAGTCAGACCAAATGACATAACGGTATACTCATATAGCCCATATCTGGTGGTAAAAGCCGTCTTAGGTATATCCTGCTCTCGAATCTTTAACTGATGGTATCCTGATCGTAGATCGATCTTGGAAAATACCTTAGCTCCTTGTAAGCGGTCAAACAAATCATTGATCATCGGCAGTGGGTACTTGTTTTTGATGGTCACTTCATTCAATCCACGGTAATCAACAACCATCCTCAACGATCCATCTTTCTTCTCCACTAGAAGTACTGGTGATCCCCAAGGTGACGAACTTGGGCGAATATAGCCTTTATCCAGTAACTCCTTAATCTGCTTCTTAATCTCCTCCAAATCTTTTGCGGGCATCCTGTACGGTCTCTTAGATATTGGCCCTGTGCCTGGCAAAAGTTCAATCAAGAACTCAATGTCTCTATCCGGTGGCATGCCTGGCAACTCTTCTGGAAATACATCCGGGTAATCCTTCACCACTGGTACTTCCTCCTGTACAACTCCTGATAAGGAATTCACTTGAGTCCTCTTCGGCATATGCCGGGATACATACTTAATCCTTCTTCCTTCTGGGGTGGTAAGCAAAATCGACTTACTGGCGCACTCAATGTTCCCTTCATACTTTGATAACCAATCCATGCCTAATATCACATCCAATCCTTGCGATTCCAATATTATTAGGTCTGAGGGAAACAGGTAGTTACCAATCCTTAATGGTAACCGTTCACACCATAAACTAGCCATATACTCTGCTCCTGGCGAGGTTACTAACATGGGTGACCTAAGGGCTTGGGTTGGCAGTTTATACTTATCCACAAATCCCCTTGATATGTATGAATGCGATGCACCAGTATCAAAAAGAACGAGTGCAGTAAATGACTTAACCATAAACTTACCTATTACTGCATCAGGCTGTGCTTCAACCTCTTCCACGCTCACGTGGTTCACATGTCCTTTGTTGAAAGGGTTCGGCTTCTTCCCAGAGCTTCCATTGCCATTTCCATTCTGGGCTTCAGGACAATCAGTTGCATAATGTCCAGTCTTCTGGCACTTGAAACAAGTAATGTGACTTAGATCCCTCTTGGCTGGGGTAGATGGGTTATTACGGTTCTGTCCGTTGCTTCCTCCATTCCCATTACCATTCTTGGAGCCATTATGGTTGTGCGAACTACCTCCTCCATGGGTATGCTGAAACTGTCCTCCCGGTTTCGGGGCAAAACGTGGCTTCTGCTGAGCTCCAGAATTTTACTTCCCTTGTCCATACTTCCTCTTACGGTTTTCAATCTGCTGCTGCTTCCCTTCAATCATGAGTGCTCTATCTACCAACTCCTGGTAGTTGTTGAAGGTTGCTACCATTAGCTGCATGCTCAGCTCATCATTCAATCCTTCGAGAAACTTCTCCTGCTTGGCTGCATCTGTAGCAACGTCATCTGGTGCATAACGTGCTAACTTACTGAAATCCTCCACATACTGGCCTACGGTGCGTCCTCCTTGGCGTAGGTTGCGAAACTCACGCTTCTTCATAGCCATAGCTCCTGCTGAAACATGGGCTGTACGGAAAGCTTGCTGAAACTGCTCCCATGTGACAGTGTCAATAGGGTGTGTGGCTGTGTAATTCTCCCACCATGATGCTGCGGGTCCATCAAGCTGATGTGCGGCAAAACGCACTCTTTCCGCATCTGTGCATCCTGCAGTGGCCAACTCCCTTCCAACTTTGCGGAGCCAATCATCTGCAACAATCGGCTCGGTGCTGCTGGAAAACACCGGCGGATTTAGCCTCAAGAAACGGGCTAAGTGATCAACAGGTGGTGGTGGTGGGTTGTTGTTGTTGTTGTTGCCTTGGTTCTGTACTAACACTTGCATCAGGGCATTCTGTTGCTGAATCAACTGGGTGATCTCCGGTGGGAAAACAAATCCGGTGTCGCGTCTCGGAGGCATCTGATAGGTTAGAAAAGATGAGAGTTTAGAATAGAATGAGGTCTAGAGGGAAAACACTACCCATATGCTCATGAGACAAACACAATCAATATCACTCAATCAATTCAAACAAGGCATACAATCGATCTAACTAGCGTTACAAAAGTGCTTGAACTATACTATATAAATGGGGGAAAACTACTACTGATATGGTGGTCTACTAGAAATTCTGATCAGTCGAAGACTCCATGATATCTGCTCCAGCTTCATCAACAAAGTCATCTTCACTGGGGTCCGAGTCGGTGTCGTCGATGATGATGTAGTTATCCGGGCAAGCGCATTCATCATCTTCTGCTTTTGGCACTGGATTTCCCATGAATACTCCAATCTTCTTCTCCAGGTCGTCATTCTTCCCTACTAGTGCGACGATTTCCTCCAAATAATCCTCGCGTGTAGCCTTGAGTTCTTCCTCCAGCTCCTTGATCTTCGTCAATGCCTTCTTCAGATCTATCTTGTCTGAGCACATCTGGTTCTCCTGGCGACGAATGTGTTGGTTTTGCTCCTGGATGAAAGCTGCAATTGATCCATCCTTCTTGGTGCTGATCATCTCCCATTGCTCGTCTCGGCGTCCACAAATCTGATAAATAGTATCCTTAAGCTCCCTGTGGTAGACTTCTCCAATGCGTCCCATAGCGATGTGGGCTGCCATGCTCTTCCCTAAACTCCAGGTTGGTGCTTCAAAAGCCAACTTTATAGGCTCAGTGACTGGCGCAAACGTCCTTCCTGGAACTTGAACTTGAATCTTCCAGCTCTCCTCTTCAGGTAATGTGGCGTTGTAGGTTCCGGTGATGCTTGGTATTCCTATGTTCAAGTACTTAGTGACTTCCTTCAAGTGTCGTCCAAAAGGCGTATCTTCATCTGGTTGCATGAACTTGCTCCTTGCATCCGCCATTCCTAAAAGAGTAGAAAGTGGAGAGGGGTCAGAAATGAGAAGAGAGAAGTGTTCTAGGGTTTAAGCTTAGTGGTCGTGTCCTACAGTCAGCGTGTGCTCTGATACCACCTTTGTAGCGACCAGACCTCAAACAGTCTGTGCTGCTGTGCACCAGTGTCATCCCTGGATCAGTAATGCTGACACGCACAGTACAAATGGAGGATTTATAACAGAGTAGCAATCACACACTTATTACAACGAATATCTCAAAAGAGAATAAGTATGATAAATATGGCTTAAGGCCATCTAAATACGATAACAGCGGAAGGCTTGGAAGATAAGTGAGTCCATCAACTCCAACGGCATCACTGAGTATAAGACCACGACCTAAGGCACCTTACTCGTCGTCTGAAAAGTCTGCAACATGAAACGTTGCAGCCCGAAAACGGGTCAGCACATGGAATATGCTGGCAATGTAACACATAGAGAATAATGAACATAATAATGCTATACTACATGCATATATGGCTGGTGGAAAGCTCTATGGTTACAGTTTTGCGAAAAGCCAATTTTTCCCTACTGCAAAGGAATAAATTTTATTTAACTATCATGGTGGTTGTGAAACATTGAGAAGGTACCTCCAACTCAATCCCAATTAAGTATCATCATTAACCCAACAAAATTAATTAAAGTAACATGGTGATGAGATTCACATGATAATCCAGGTACTAGATACTCAAGTTGTCCATAACCGGGGACACGGCTAACCATGATTAGTTTGTACACTCTGCAGAGGTTTGTGCACTTTTCCCCACAAGACTCGATCGCCTCCGCTTGATTCTCGCACTGCATGATGTTTGAGAAACGGATGACCGAGACACAGTCTTTCAGAAGCGTTAACTCTCTACTCTGGGTAGACCGTACCACCTACATCCCCTACATCTGCTAGTCTACCTCTTCAAGAGCTCACACAACTTAATCAACTATGCTAGAGCCCATAATAGCTTGTGGCTGCACACGGAAGTTTCTAGCATGAATAATCTCATGATCCCTTTGAGCCTGGGTGGCGGTCCATAGGATGATCACACGGGTACTCCGGGATATCCAAAAATACAGGCAGCACTGGGTTCTCCAGGTGCCTCAATCCACCCAGATGTGAGTTTTAGTTGCCACCTTAAGTAAACCATTAATTAACAATCTCACATCTGTCATGAATATCTCTCAAACCCAATCCACGTCTACAAGCATAGCATGGCAATATAAGCAAACGTAGAAGTAACTCCCAAGGGTTTGATAATAAAACAGGTAATAGGTACTACCTCAACTACTTCCCAATACCCACAATTTAATTAGATCCTAACCATGCAATGTTTGAGGATTGATCTAATGCAATAAAAACTGGGTATGGAAAAGTATGATCAAAGTGTTACTTGCCTTGCTGATGATCCGCGAAACCTAGCGATTCGAAGTAACAAGCAGCGCACTCCGGGTACTCTATCGCAAACAAACAAGCAAACAATAAGTACTCATCTAATGCACAGGTAAAACTCAAATAAAGATCCAACCAGAAAGTTCAACTTAAGAACTCCGGTTTGCAAAAAGAATCAAATCGAACGAAGCAACGAAAGTCAAACGGCGAAAGAAACAAGCTTCGTTTACTAATCTGGATCTAGGTCAAATTTTACAGTAGCAAAAACTTGTTTGAGTAGGTTAAACGGAAAGAGAATTTCGAGACGAAACTCTAGGCGCTTGAATCGCCTGATTCCGATAAACGAGCGAAAAGTTAAACGAAAACGAAGATCTGATCGGAAATCGCGATCTGGAATAATCGCGGAAAATCCGACGAAAAAGAAAAACTGACGAACAGTTAAACGAACGAACGTTCGTTAACAGCGACAATCCGACGAACACGTTCGTTAAAACGAACGGGTCGGTGAACGTTCACTAAGTAATAAAACCGAAAAAAAAAACCGATCTAAAAAAAAAATAGGGTTTAGAAAAAAATAAACCGAATCGTTTTTTTTAAAAACCGGACTCGGCGGCGGCGGCTTCGGCTACCTCGGCGGGCAGCTCCGGCGGGCTCCGGCGGGGCGGCGGGGCGGCGGGGCTCGGGCGGCGGGGCGACGGCGGGGGCGGCGCCGGGCTCGGGGCGGCGGCTGCGGCGGCGGCGGCGGCGCTGCGGCGGCGGCGGCGCGGCGGCGGCGGGGTGGGCGGCGGCGGGGTGAGGGGGGCGGCGGGGGGGGTATTTAAGGAGGGGAGGGGTGGCGTGGAGGAGGGGGCGGGGCGGCGCGGCGGCGGCGTGCTCGGCGGACTCGGGCGGCGGCGGCGTGCGTGCGCGGAGGAGACGACGCGGGACGGGCCGGCCTGGCTCGGCTGGGCCTCGGCCCAGTCGGGCGCGGGTTTTTTTTTAAAATAATCGCCGAATCTAAAAAAATCGCAGAAAAATAAATAAAAATCCAAAAATGTTAAAACAAATTTTCCCCGTCTAATTAAAATAATTAGAACAAGGTGAACATTTTTTGGGCTCAAAAATGCAGTTTTGGAAACGTGCAATTTTTTTGATGCAATTAAAATTGCAAATAAAATCCGAATAAAATCCAATATTTGATTTTAATATTTTTCCTCCAATATTTCAATTATTTTGGAGAAGTCATATTTTCTCCACTCATTTATTTTAATATGAAATATTTTTCGGAGAGAAAAATAATTAAAACAAAAATCCTCGTTTTATTATTTGATAAAAATCAAATATGAAAAACCGGGAAAATCCCCAACTCTCTCCGAGGGTCCTTGAGTTGCTTAGAATTTATCGAGGATTTGCCAGAATGCAATAAAATATGCTATGCAATGATGATCTAATGTATAACATTCCAAATTGAAAATTTGGGATGTTACAGCCTAATATTAAGCTCCTTGTGTGTGAAGATGTACTTCAAACTCTTGTGATCCGTGTACACATCGCAATGGGTTCCAATAAGAAAATGTCTCCAGGTCTTGAGCGCATGCACCACAGCTGCTAACTCCAAATCATGCGTGGCATAATTCAACTCGTGCGGTTTCAGTTGTGGTGAGGCATACGAAACAACTCTCCCATCTTGCATAAGTACTCCTCCAAGTCCTAAGCGAGATGCGTCGCAATACACTTGGAAATCCTTGCATATATCCGGCAGAATCATCACTGGGGCTGTAGTCAAATGTTTCTTCAACTCCTGGAAACTTGCTTCACATTCATCAGTCCAATGGAACTTAGTGTCCTTCTTAAACAATGCCGTCATAGGCTTTGCAATCTTAGAGAAATTTTCAATAAATCTCTGATAGTATCCCGCGAGTCCAAGAAAATTGGGGATCTCTCCGACTGAGGTGGGTGCCAACCACTCAGTGACTGACTGAACCTTGGTGGGATCCACTGCTATACCTTCTCCTGATATAACATGTCCAAGAAATCCAACTTCCTTCAACCAAAAACTCACATTTGCTGGACTTTGCATACAACTGGTGTTCCCTGAGCTTCTCGAGAACCAAACACAAATGTTCCTTGCGCTCCTCTTCATTCTTCGAGTATACCAAGATATCATCTATAAACACCACGACAAACTTATCCAAGAACTCCATGAACACTTTGTTCATCATACTCATGAAATAGGCAGGGGCGTTAGTCAATCCAAATGACATAAACCGTATACTCATACAGCCCATACCTTGTGGTGAAGGTTGTCTTAGGTATATCCTTCTCCCGAATCTTCAACTGGTGATATCCTGATCGCAGATCAATCTTCGAAAACACCTTAGCTCCTTGCAACTGGTCAAACAAATCATTGATCATCGGCAGTGGATACTTATTCTTGATTGTTACTTCATTCAAAGCACGATAATCAACAACCATCCTTAAGGATCCATCCTTCTTCTCAACCAAGAGCACCGGGGCTCCCCATGGTGATGAACTTCTTCGAATGTAACCTTTCTCCAATAACTCCTTAATCTGCTTCTTAATCTCCTCTAGATCGTTTGCGGGCATCCGGTATGGTCTCTTCAATATAGGCCCGGTGCCTGGCAACAGCTCTATCAAAAACTCGATATCTCGATCTGGTGGCACGCCTGGTAACTCCTCCGAAAATACATCCGGGTAATCCTTAACTACCGGCACTTCCTCCTGAACAACTCCCGTGAGAGAATTTACTTGGATCCTCCCTGGCGAATGCCTGGATAGATACTTGATCCTTTTTCCCTCCGGGGTAGTGAGAAAAATTGACTTACTCGCGCAATCGATGTTTCCTCCATACATCGATAGCCAATCCATTCCCAGTATCACATTCAAACCTTGTGACTCCAAAATTATCAGATCCGAGGGGAAAACATGGCTTCCAATGGTCAATGGCATCTGAAAACATCCTTGACTTGCCAGATATTCTGCTCCTGGCGAGCTTACTAACATTGGTGTCCTAAGTACCTTAGTGGGCAACTTACACTTATCCATGAATCCCCTTGATATGTATGAATGCCATGAACCAGTAGCGAAAAGAACAATTGCAGTAAAAGACTTAACCAAAAACTTACCAAAAACTGCATCAGGCTGCTCCTCAACTTCCTCCATGTTCACGTGGTTCACTTGTCCCCTATTGAAAAGGTTGGGCTTCTTCCCAGTGCTTCCATTGCCATTGCTATTCTTTGCTTCCAGGCACTCAGTGGCATAGTGTCTAGTCTTCACGCACTTGAAACAAGTAATGTGACTTAGGTCCTTCTTGGCGGGTGTGGCTGGGTTAGAGCGGTTCTGATTGCTGCCTGCTCCATTCCCGTTTCCATTCTTGGAGCCATTGTGGTTGTGGGAACTCCCTCCATTGTGATTGTGACCTCCATGGTTATGGACAAGTCCTCCCGAGTTCGGGGTGAAACGAGGCTTCTGCTGAGCTCCAGAATTGAACTTTCCTTGTCCATACTTCCACTTGCGGCTCTCAATCTGCTGCTGCTTCCCTTCAATCATAAGAGCCTTGTCTACCAACTCCTGGTAGTTGTTGAATGTTGCCACCATCAACTGCATGCTCATCTCATCATTTAGCCCTTCCATAAACTTCTCCTGCTTCGCGGCATCCGTGGCCACATCATCAGGGGCATAACGAGATAGCTTACTAAACTCATCTACGTACTGAGCCACAGTACGATTCCCCTGGCGTAAGTTGTCAAACTCACGCTTCTTCATACTCATAGCTCCAGTTGAGACATGGGCTGTGCGGAATGCTTGCTGAAACTGATCCCAGGTAACATTGGCTATGGGAAAAGTGGTTGTGTAATTCTCCCACCATGACGCTGCTGGTCCATCTAACTGATGTGCGGCAAAATGCACCTTCTCTGCATCCGTTCAACCTGCGGTGGTCAACTCCCTTCCAATCCTGCGTAACCAGACATCCGCAACTATTGGCTCAGTGCTACTGGAAAACACCGGCGGCTGTAACCTCAGAAAACGGGCTAAGTTGTCAACTGGAGGAGGGTTGTTGTTGTTATTGTTGTTGCCTTGGTTCTGGACTAATATCTGCATCAAGGCATTCTGCTGCTAGATCAACTGGGTGATCTCCGGTGGGAAGACAAATCCGGTGTCATGTCTCGTAGGCATCTGATGGGTTTAGAGGGAAGAGATTAGAATAGAAATTAGGTCTAGTGAGAAAACACTACCCACATGCACATGAGACAAACACAAATATATCACTCAATCAATCAAGCAAGGGCATACAATCGATCTAACTATCATTACAGTGCTCGGACTATACTATTTACATGGAGGAAATACTACTGATCATATGGTGGTCTACTAGAAATTTTGATCGGTGGAAGACTCCATGATGTCCGCTCCAGCTTCATCTTCAAAGTCATCATCACTATCGTCGGGGTCGGAGTCGGTGTCATCGATGATGATGTAATTCTCCGGGCAAGTGGAATCGTCATCTTCTCTTCCTGGCGCGGGATCTCCCATGAATACTCCGATCTTCTTTATCAGGTCGTCGTTCTTCTCCAATAGTGTCGCGATTTCCTCCTCATATCCATCGCGTGTAGACTTGAGTTCCTCCTCTAACTCGGTGATCCTTGTCATTGCCTTCTTCAAATCTATCATGCCTGCGCACATCTGGTTCTCCTGGCGTCAAATGTGCTGGTTTAACTCCTGGATGAATGCTGCAATGGACCTGTCCTTCCTGGTGCTGACTATCTCCCATTGCTCATCTCGGCGCCCACAAATCTGGTAGATAGTATCCTTGAGATCCTTGTGGTAAACTTCTCCAATGCGTCCCATGGTGATGTGGGCTGCCATGCTCTTGCCTAGACTCCAGGTGGGTGCATCAAAGGAAAACTCTATGGGCTCCGTGACTAGCGTGAATGTCCTTCCTGGAACTTGAACTTGAAGTGTCGTCCAAATGGGGTGTCTTCATCCGGTTGTGCAAACTTGTTCCTCGAGTCCGCCATCCTAAAGAGTAGAAAATGGAGAGGAGTATGAAATGAGTAGAGAAGAGTGGCCTATGGCTTTTCTTAGTGGTCGTGTCCTACATTCAGCGTGTGCTCTGATACCATCTTATAGCGACCCGACCTCAAACGGTCAAGTCTCTGTGCTTCAGTGTCATCCCTAGATCGGTAATGCTGACACACACAGTACTCGAAGGATTTATAACAGAGTAGCAATCACACACTTATTACATCGAATGTCTCCAAAAGAGAACTTATTACAATAAATATGACTTAAGGCCATCTAACACGATAACAGCGGAAGACTTGGAAGATAAAGTGAGTCCATCAACTCCAACGGCATAGCTGAGTGCATGACAACGACCTATCGCACCTTACTCTTCGTCTGAAAAGTCTGCAACATAATACGTTGCAGCCCGAAAATGGGTCAGCACATGGAATATGCTGGCAATATAACACAGTAGAGCAATGAACAGATAAATGCTATCACTATATGCATATATGGCTGGTGGAGGCTCTATGGTTATATGATTTTGCGAAAAGCCAATTTTTCCCTACAACAAAGGAATAAATTTTATTTAACTATCATGGTAGTTGAAACATCATTGAGAAGGTTCCTCCAACTCAATCCCAATTAAAGGTAATTATCAACCCGACAAATTATATTAGAGTGATGAGATGCAATAGGATAATCCAAGTACTAGATACTCAAGATGTCCATAACCGGGGACACGGCTAACCATGATTAGTTTGTACACTCTGCAGAGGTTTGCGCACTTTTTCCCACAAGACTCAATCGCCTCCGTTGGATTTCTCGCACTACATGGTGTTTGAGAAACGGATGACCGAGACACAGTCTTTCAGAAGCATTAACTCTTTACTCTGGGTGGACAGTTACACCTACTTTCCCTCTACTTCTGCTAGCCCACCACTGACAGAGGTCACACAACATACTCAACTATGCCAGAGCCCATAATGGCTTGTGGCTGCACGCGGAAGTTTCTAGCATGAATAATCTTATGATCCCTTTGAGCCTGGGTGGCGGACCGTAGGATGACCACACGGGTACTCCGGGATATCCTAGGACAACACTGGATTCTCCAGGTGCCCAAACAAGCAATCCACCCAGATGTGTATTAAAGTTGCCACCTTAAGTTGAACCATTAATTAACAACTCACATCTGTCATGGATACACTCAAACCCAATCCATGTCTACGAGCATAGCATAGCAATATAAGCATAACGTAGAAGTAACTCCCAAGGGTTTGATATTAAAAATAGGTAATAGGTTCTACCTCATCATCTACTTCCCAAACCCACATGTTAAGCACATCCTAATCATGCAATGTTTGAGGATTGTAACAAATGCATAAAAACTGGGTAATCAAGGGTATGGTCAATGTGTTACTTGCCTTGCTGACGATCCGCAAAACCTAGTGATTCGTAGTAGCACGCTTCGCACTCCGGGAATTCTATCACAAACAAACAATAACATACATAAGAAATCAAGCAAATATGCACGGGTAAAACTCAAATAAGAAGATCTAACCAGAAATTTCAACTTAAGAACTCCGGTTTGCAAAAAGAATCAAATCAAACGGAGCAACGAAACTCAAACGGCGAAAGAAACAAGATCCGATTACTAATCTGGACTAAAGTCAATTTTTTACAGTTTCAAAATCTTGTTCAAGTTGGTTTAACAGAAAGAGGGCTTCGAGACGAAGATCTAGGCGCCTGATTCCGATAAACGAGCGAAAAGAAAAACTAAAACGAAAATCGGATCAGAAATCGCGATCGAAAATAATCGCGAAAAACCCGAGAAAAAGAAAAACTGACGAACAGGCTAACGAACGAACGTTCGCTGTCTGTGACTAACGGGTGAACGGCGTACGTTTAAACGAACGAACGGGTGAACGTCCGCAGAATAACTAAACCAACAGAAAAACCGATCTAACGAAAAAAATCAGAAAAATAAAAAAAGGGGTTTAACCGAAGAAAACCGACCGGTCAACGGCGTCGAGATCAGGCGGGCGGCGGCGACGGCGGGAGGCGGCGGCGGCGGCGTGGGCAGCGGCGGCGGCGGCGCGGCGCGCGAGGCAGCCGCGGCGGCGGCTGGCGGCGGCGCTAGGGTTTGGGGCGCGGAGTGGGCTGGGCGGCGGCGGTGGGTTGCGGGGCGGCTTATAAGGAAGGGCCTGGGGAGGAGTCCGGGCTGGATACGGCCCGTAGGTCGGTTCCCTTTTTTTTTAAATAATCACGACGCGCAGAAAAACGAAGAAAAAGAATACTAAATGGACTCCAGAAATCCCGAAATAAATTTTCCCCGTCCTCTAAAAATATTCCAGACAAGGTGAACATTTATTTGGGCCTATAATTCGATTTCAAAAAACGCGTATTTTTCCTAATTCAAATAAACTAGCAATAAAATCCGAATAAAACCAAATATTTGATTTTAATATTTTCCCTCCAATATTTCATTTATTTTTGGAGAAGTCATATTATCTCCTCTCATATATTTTAATATGAAATATTTTCGGAGAGAAAATAAATTAAAACCTAAGTGATCCTTGTTTCAATATTTGATAAAATTCAAATATGAAAATGGTGAAATCCCCAACTCTCTCCGAGGGTCCTTGAGTTGCTTAGAATTTCGAGGATCGCGAAATGAAATGAAATAAAATATGATATGCATGAATGACCTATGTATAACATTCCAAATTGAAAATTTGGGATGTTACATTCCCCAGGAAGCCAAGGGAAAATGTGCCGAGCAGGATTTCTGCATCCCTTCAACGCAAACGGTAGTTTTGCATGACCCGTGTGCAACCACGTACAAACAATTGGGTAGTATGTTGTCAATTCTCAAACTGGAAAGATTGACATTTGTTTATCTAGTAACATTGCCATTTGTCAACCTTGTAACACTGCGATTTGTCAAAATATGCAGCTACAAATCACTAGCACTATCTAATTTTTGCAACTAAAATCACTAGCACTGTTCATATGGATAACACTAGCAGGCATGAGTTCATGGATGCATATGCCAATGTACCATTGATTACATACAAGAAGTCATCGACCTACAACGACAACGAGGATACACGTTGGATTATAGATCATTTCCAACAAAACATTCTAGTAAAGTTTTTCTCACAAAACAAATAACAAAGTGATGAAATGAACTTCAGCTCAACCACTGGTCGGTGTTGGAAACGCTTGCTTTGAACCAGAAGTGATTCTCTGGGAAGGGCCAGCTACTGTCAATCTCGAGACCAACGCAGGACTGATCATCCAGGCTGAAGCGGCCTATTTCAATACCCATATTTGGACGGTAGGGAAGCATAGTAATGTCCGAGGTATAGGTACAGTTGCTTCTCATAAATGGTAGTAACGTTGTGTCAACAGCAGCTGGATCGCCTTCCACCATCATTGGATAGTTTTCTTCAAGGAAGAGTGAGTTTCCTCCAAGACTTTCAATACTGAACCAGGGAGAAGGTGTTGGCGCTAGTACACCAATATCCATCCCGAATACCCTGCAACAGATGTTGTGATAGGTCCAGAGAGTGCGACCATATGAGACAACACCTGCTTCCTTAGTAACATCAGCAGTGCCCCGTATACAGACAAGAAGAGGTGATCCATCAGAATAAGTTGCCAGGCGCCACTGAGTATATGGGTCCTGCTCGTCCTCATGCTCGTGAATAAAATTTTCAAGTATAGGTGGTGGAATGTTCACAGGACCTTGGAAACACAAGAAGGTTAATTAGTAAAGGGAAACTAGCTAACCCGCATGCATGTGGATGAAACAGTTATAATTACGGTGGAAGACAAACGTACCAAAATCATGAGGAATCCATGCAAAAATAGTGCCACGAGTGGTGGCAGCAAACACAAGACCCTCGTACTGAATTGCATCACAGTAGTCATCCATGTATAGAAACTGATTTTTGAGCAATATCCATTGAGTCGAACCATGAAGGACGGCAACAAGCTTGTCGAAGATAGCGACAACATAAGCATTCCTATAACCCCAAGAGCGGTTGGGAACTCGACAAATTGCTATCTTCCGTAGACGAGAGTCAGCATGATCGTATTTGAACTCACGTAGAATACCGGTGTACTCAACCTCTGGGCAGTCGTCTGAGATTTTTCGAAGTGGAACCCGGTGACGAGTGTACACATTCACAAGTTCCCACTAGCAGTTGTACCCAATATAAACAACCCAATCTCCATTTGCGCCTGTCCAAGCCTTACCCTCAAGCGATGGCATCTTAACATCATATGTATCATTATCAAGCGGCATCAACTTACACAAGGCGAGGCTTCCCTCGTCCCCGCGCCAGTCAGCAGGGTCACGGTGAAGAAGATAGGGGAGATCAAACCGCTCGTGAACCCTTGGGTTCCTTGTAATGATGTTATTAGTTGGGTCGAGAATGGTCTTGAACGAACCTGCCATGCTAGCCGAGGTGATGACGTCGCACCGATCAATGAGTTCCTCCACCGCGTCGTCATTCATATCGGGGCAAGAATAACGGGGTCTTTTCCGGCTTGTTCCCTCCATGGAGAAGATGATCAAACAATGGCAGAAGGAAGGGTGAAGGAAAATGGAGGAGGGAGGAAGAGCTAGGGTGCGACAACAGTTCCAAATCGAGAGGAAAAGGCGAAGAGTCAGTGGACGGTTGCCACGGTACACGAAGAGGCACCTGGGGAGCGAACGGTTTCCACAGAGGTCACACACTGACGATAAGGGCCGAGTGAACCGCATGCAATCCCATCGCACAACACACACGTCTTGTTAAGTTGAACCGTTTCTGTACTCTTGTGTCAACGCAAACAGTTCATCCGAGTGAACCGCATGCCGTATATCCCACACACCTTGATCTGGCTGACCGTTTATTTTGTGTTGCCTAATCACAAATAGTTCATCCGAGTGAACCGTATGCTGTATATCGCACACACCTTCATATGGCTGCCCGTTTCTTTTGTGTTGCCTAATCACAAACAGTTCATCGGAGTGAACCATATGCTGTGTATCGCACACGCCTTCATCTGGCTGCCCGTTTTTATTGTTCCTCCTCATCGCAAACAGTTAATTGAACTGAACCGTATGCCCTTCATCGCACACTGAAAGCACAAGTGCTCCCTGGGTGGTTTTGGTAATTAATGTCAACATATCTCTTGTTGGACTAATGTTTTCATCTATTATATTTTAGACAAGTTCAACAGATGGAGTGGCATGGACTAGAGGATGTGGAACCCCTTCAAGATGATAAGGAGAAAGGATACGCTCAAGCTCAAAATCTCAAGACTCTGCATTTACATTTTAGTGATCCAAGATCACATTGAGTCCATAGGAAAGCCAATACTATTAAAAGGGGATGAGGTGTTGCTTAATGGCTTGCTTGCTCAAAGTGCTTAGTGATATGCTCCAAAGCCCTCAACCAATTTCTCATATCCACATATGTCCCAAACCAAAAGTCAAACTCGGCCCCACCGAATCTTTCTATCCGGCGCCACCGAATTCAGTTGACATAGCCACTGCCAGAAACCCTAATCAATTCGGTCTCACCGATGGGATGTCGGTCTCACCGAGATGGGCTGGCAAACTCTCTGTTGCCTATTGCAATAATTTCGGTCTCACCGAAATATGCAATCGGTCTCACCGAGTTTGCTTGGCCAACTCTCTATTTCACTTATTACCCAAATCGGTCCCACCGAGTTTGTGTAATCGGTCAAACCGAGATGAGGCTTTACCCTAACCCTAGCACATCGGTCCTACCGAGTTGATCATATCGGTCCCACCAAAATGCCTAACGGTCACATTATGAACTAAACCGGTCTGACCGAGTTTTCTGATTCGGTCCCACCGAGTTTGGTAAATTGTGTCTAACGGTTAGATTTTCTGTGGAGGCTATATATACCTGTCCACCCACTCTTCATTCATGGAGAGAGCCATCAGAACATGCCTACACTTCCAACATACATTTTCTGAGAGAGAACCACCTACACTTGTGTTGAGGTCAAGATATTCCATTCCAACCACATAAATCTTGATCTCTAGCCTTCCCCAAGTTGCTTTCCACTCACATCATGTTTCCACCAAATCCAGTCCTATGAGAGAGAGTTGAGTGTTGGGGAGACTATCATTTGAAGCACAAGAGCAAGGAGTTCATCATCAACACATCGTCTATTACCTTTTGGACAGTGGTGTCTCCTAGATTGGTTAGGTGTCACTTGGGAGCCTCCGTCAAGATTGTGGAGTTGAACCAAGGAGTTTGTACAGGCAAGGAGATCGCCTACTTCGTGAAGATCTACCCTAGTGAGGCAAGTCCTTCGTGGGCGATGGCCATGGTGGGATAGACAAGGTTGCTTCTTCGTGGACCTTTCGTGGGTGGAGCCCTCCGTGGACTCACGCAACCGTTACCCTTCGTGGGTTGAAGTCTCCATCAACGTGGATGTACGATAGCACCACCTATCGGAACCACGCCAAAAATCTTTGTGTCTCCAATTGCGTTTGCACACTCCAATCCCATCCCTTTACATTCTTGCAAATTGCATGCTTTACTTTCCGCTGCTCATATACTCTTGCCATGCTTGCTTGAATGTGTTGTGAATGTTTAAACTTGTGCTAAAACTCTACCTTAACTTGAAGCAAATAAAAACTGCAACTTTTCTTTGTTAAGAGTCTATTCACCCCCCCCCCTCTAGACACCTCTTCTCGATCCTTTCAATTGGTATCAGAGCATTGGTCTCCATTGCTTTGGTTTAATTGCCATTGGAGGAAGATGGATGAGTCTACATTGGGGAGTCTTAGACATAGAGTGCCTATACTTGATGGAGAGTACTTTCATGAGTGGAAAAATGAGATGCTTGAGATTTTCAATGAATATCACTTGAACAAGTACATTACTAGTCCTTGCATACCCCCTAGTGATCCTTTGCATTCACTGCCGATGAGGATCTTGACATGATTCGCAATCTTAGAACTATCAATCTTATCATTAGAGGATTGCCCAAAAATTTGATTGCTAGCTTACCTACTCTTGATTGTTCCTACACTATATGGAGATTTCATGAGGAACGCTTTCCAAACTATTCCTTAAAAAATATAGATGAGATTCTCCATAAGTCTATTGCCTTGAATAGGATGAGTACTAGTGATTCTAAGTTTGATGATTGTCTATTTGAGCTTCGTGATCTCATGTGTGCCAAAGCAGATGTTGGAATTATTAGCAATATCATTTCCGAAGTCATTAGAATCCATAGAGATGAACATTGTTACGGTCATACTTCTAATGAATCACCTTTTCTAGGAAACGATCAATCACAAGATGATGTTGAACATCGATACTATGATGAGGATGATGATGGTGACTTTGATCTTGATGAGTCTATGAGACATTTTGGTCTTATGGCTAATCTTCGCGGCTACATGGCTGGAGGAAAGGAATGGGTCCTTGATAGTGGATGTACTGATCATATGACCGGACACAAAGACATGTTTCGTGAGCTTGCTGAAAACGACGACCCTCGGAAGTACGTCACTTTTGGTGATAACTCAAAGGGTAAGGTAGTTGGCCTTGGTAAGGTGGCCATCTCACATGATAGCTCCATACAAAATGTTTTGCTCGTTGAATCTCTTGGCTACAATTTACTTTCCGTATCTAGACTTGCTGACTTTGGTTTCAACGTCCTATTTACTGAAGTAGATTGCCAAGTATTTTGTAGAGATAATCATAAAATGGTCTTTATCGGTATTCGTAGAGGTGATCTTTACATTGTTGACTTCACTAAAAAGGCTCAACCTAGAACTTGCTTAATTGCTAAATCTTCAAAAGGCTGGTTATGGCATAGAAGGTTAGGTCATGTGGGCATGCGAAATCTTGATAAGCTTATTAAAGGTGATCATATCCTTGGAGTAAAAGATGTTATATTTGACAAGGATAGATTGTGCAGTGCTTGTCAAGCAGGAAAACAGGTTGGAGGGAGTCACCCAGTGAAGAACATCATGACCATGAGAAGACCGCTCGATCTACTTCATATGGATCTCTTTTGTCCCAATGCCTACAAGAGTCTCGGTGGTAACTCATTTGGTCTAGTCATAGTCGATGATTTTTCAAGATTTACGTGGGTGTTCTTTCTTGATGATAAATCGCAGGTCCAAAAGATCTTCAAGAACTTCTCTAGGAAGGTCCAAAATCAATTTTAAGTGAAGATCAAGAAGGTTCGCAGAGAAAACGGAACGGAGTTCAAGAACGCAAATGTGGATACCTTTCTTGACGAAGAAGGGATTTCACACGAGTTCTCGGCTACGTACATGCCTCAACAAAATGTAGTTGTTGACAGGAAGAACCGAACTCTTATTGAGATGGCAAGAACGATGCTTGATGAGTACAAGACTCCAAAACACTTTTGGGCGGAAGCGGTTGAGACAGCTTGTCATGCAACCAATCGCTTGTATCTTCACAAGCTACTCGACAAGACAGCATACAAGCTTCTCACCGGTAACAAACCCCAAGTTGGATACTTTCGAGTATTTGGCTCAAAGTGTTACATTCTTGATAAGCATCGTCGTTCTAAATTTGCTCCTAAATCTCATGAAGGTTTCCTACTTGGTTATGGCTCAAACTCTTACACTTACCGTGTCTACAACAATTTCACCCGAAAAGTTGAAGAGACGATAGATGTGAAGTTTGATGAATCTAACGGCTCGCAAGTAGAGCAATTGACAATTGATGTAGGAGATAAAGATCCTTTGGAAGCAATCCAAGACTTGTCTATTGGCAAGATCCGTCTAACGGAGGTGAAGGAGAGTACCTCGTCCGTCCAAGTGGAAGATTCTACCTCACGACAAGGTGACCTAAGACTTGATATGGAAGCATCCACAAGTGGGACACACCAAGATGAAGAAAACGAGGAAGTACACCAAGATGAACCTCATCAACTTCCTTCTCCACCACGACAAGGGAACGACAACGTCAACAATGAAGAAGGCCAAGAAGAAGAACAAGAGGATGAAGAAGATGTTCCACCCCGATCGAAACAAAAGCTCTCACGAGTTCGAGCAAGAGTCTCCAGAGACCATCCCGTCGAACAAATCTACAATGATATCCAAACCGGGAGAATCACTCGCTCTAAAACTCGTTTGGCTAACTTTTGTGAACATTATTCATTCATCTCTAGCATTGAACCTATGAAGGTTGAAGAAGCATTGGAAGATCCGGATTGGATAAATGCCATGCACAAAGAGCTACACAACTTTGAGAGAAATCAAGTGTGGACATTGGTCGAGAAGCCCGACAACAACCACAACATCATTGGTACCAAATGGGTGTTTCGCAACAAGAAAGACGAAGATGGTCAAGTCGTCCACAACAAAGCACGTCTCGTCACCCAAGGCTACACTCAAGTCGAAGGTATGGACTACGGTGAGACATATGCCCCCATTGCTAGACTTGAGTCCATCCGCATCTTACTTGCCTATGCTAATCACCATGATATTACCTTGTACCAAATGGACATTAAAAGTGCCTTTCTAAATGGTGAAATTGAGGAGGAAGTTTATGTTAAACAACCTCCCGGCTTTGTCAATCCTAAGAAACCCGATCATGTTTACAAACTTCACAAAGCTCTTTATGGTCTTAAACAAGCTCCTATAGCATGGTATAAATGCTTGACTAAGTTCCTTATTGATAAAGGCTTTGAGATTGGAAAAATAGATTCTACTCTTTTTACTAAAAGGGTTAATGGTGAATTATTTGTGTGCCAAATTTATGTTGATGATATCATATTTGGTTCGACTAACCCTCATTTAAGTGAAAAGTTTGGAAAGCTAATGTCGAAGAAGTTTGAGATGTCTATGATGAGTGAACTCAAGTTCTTTCTTGGTTTGCAAATCAAGCAAACTAAGGAAGGCACCTTTGTTTCTCAAACAAAGTACACCAAGGACTTATTCAAGAAGTTCAACATGCAAGAAAGCAAAGGTATGAAAATACCCATGCCTACTAGTGGACATCTTGACTTGACCAAGGATGGCAAATCGGTTGACCAAAAGGTTTACCGTTCTATGATTGGTTCATTGTTATATCTATGTGCCTCCCATCCCGATATTATGCTAAGTGTGTGCATGTGTGCACGATATCAAGCGGCCCCCAAAGAATGTCATCTTAAGGCTATGAAAAGGATAGTGAGATACTTAATACATACATCGAATTTTGGCATTTGGTATCCTAAGAGGTCCTCTTTTGATCTTGTTGGCTACTCCGATTCGGACTATGCCGGAGACAAGGTTGATAGAAAGTCCACTTCGAGTACTTGTCAATTCTTGGTAGATCTCTTGTGTCTTGGTCCTCCAAGAAACAAAACTCGGTATCACTATCCACCGCCGAATAGGAATACATTGTCGCCGGTTCATGTTGTGCTCAATTACTTTGGATGACCCAAACTCTTAAAGATTATGGGATCAATGTGAAACATGTTCCATTGCTTTGTGACAATGAGAGTGCTATTAAGATTGCTTACAATTCCGTGCAACATTCTCGAACTAAGCATATTGAAGTTCGTCATCATTTCATTCGAGATCATGTTGCTAAAGGGGACATTGATCTTAAGCATGTTCGTACCAATAAGCAATTGGCAGATATATTTACCAAACCGCTAGATGAGAAAGTGTTTTGCCGTTTGAGAGGTGAATTGAACATCATTGATGCTTCAAACTTGGAGTAGGAACTCCATTTGGATACATGCAAGGCATGAGCCTTTGACTAATCCTTGATATTTCTCTTATGATGATAATCATATGTCTTGGATACATTTGCATCCTTGCATGCTATCTAACCCTTGTAGGTACTTGGATGAATATAAATCCATGAGATTGCAACTCACTCACATCTTGAGCAATCTCTACATCACCAAGTCTCTACTCCATGGTGGTTGAAGACAAGGAAGCATGAAATCCTTCAACATATCCTTTGACAAATTGTATATATCAAATTTCATTTGATATCAGATTCCATGATTGTCATGTTGGATACACAAGTGCTCTTCCTTGCAAGACTAACCCATGTAGGTAGATGAACTCCAATTACAAGTGGTGCTCCCAACTCTTGATGAGCTACATCAACCTTGAGCATCCCACACAAGTTCAACTACATGATCAAGATCAACACCACCACCAAAGGTATGATATTCCATCTTAGAGAAGCTTTAACCCAAGTCATGGGTCAAAGCAGCTCAACAAGATGTGAATACATCAAGATGCTTAAACAAAAAATGGTAACCCCATTTTGAGCTTAAATGATGAGTATGACCTATGATCAAGTGTTGTCACTTGACTCTTAAGTCAATATACTCTAACATAGGTGACTTTGTCACCGGCCAGTTCTAGATGATGTTCTCTTGTGTTTCTCTGTGCTCTTGCATTTGTCTCATGCATATTTGTTTACCCTTTCAAAGAAAAACTTCATCTAGATCTCTTTCTTTTTATTTTCTTTTGTTCTGCATTCCCTGCATCCAATTCATTGAAAATCCTTTACTTAATTCCTTGCAAATCTTTGTGAGATCTTATTTGCCTAGTGAGCTGAGGTGACTATTGTTCCTTCCTTGTGTTGAACTCGGTCACACCGGTTTGCTACTTTCGGTCCAACCGACCCATTTCGGTGCAACCGAAGAACACAACTCGGTGTCACCGGTTTCACTGCAGAGAAGACAACTTGCCACTTGTTCCTGCACTTTTGTTCCAGCTCCACTCAATGATTCTTGTCCTCTACCAGCATCACATTTTACATGCTTCTTTGCTCTGTGACTCAAGGGCCAAACCCATTTTGACTCACACTCCAGAAGATCCCTTCTTGGAAATTGATGTCGAAGGGGGAGAGAGATCACATCAAAGCTTAAATCCTTCAAAAGGGGAGAGAATACTTCAAACAGGGGGAGAGAGGCAATCTCATCAAATGCCCCAGATGCTTGGTGTTCAAGAGGAGAGAAGTCACATGTCTTTAAGAGGGGAAAGACATGATTATGTTATGATCTGTTTTGCTCTGATGTTGTTTCCCTATTTTCTCCCATTATCCAATATAAGAATCAGGGGGAGAAAGACTGCTAGGGAAGGAAGTCTTTGAATTCATTGCATATCTTTTATCTTTGGGGACATGTCTATATCACTCTCTACATGTCATCCCAGTCTTGGTACTCTTGTGGTTTCGTGTGTTTGCTTAGTTTAGTAGATGTATATGTGTTATCTAACCTTGTTTACTCAGGTTCATCTCTTCCGAAGCCAGCTCAAGACCACAAGGTAAGTATATGCATCACACTCATGTGCATGAGGATTTCTTGCTAATGTACATATTGTTTGCAGGAAGAATCATGAACATGAAGTCACACTTCATATCATTTGCTCTGATGCATATAGCCAAGATACATGTAACACATTGCCTGCTCTGTCATGATTATGCAGTCACATGCTCTTACATTCCATATTGACATGATTGCACACATGCAGGGGGATCCTATGCATGTTACATGTCTTTCCAAAGCTTTACTTGTTATTCTCTTTATCTTTATCTAAAGCTTTGGTGTATGTTGTCATCAATTACCAAAAAAGGGGAGATTGAAAGCACAAGTGCTCCCTGGGTGGTTTTGGTAATTAATGTCAACATATCTCTTGTTGGACTAATGTTTTCATCTAGTATATTTCAGACAAGTTCAACAGATGGAGTGGCATGGACTAGAGGATGTGGAACCCCTTCAAGATGATAAGGACAAAGGATTGGCTCAAGCTCAAAATCTCAAGACTCTGCATTTTCATTTTAGTGATCCAAGATCACATTGAGTCCATAGGAAAGCCAATACTATTAAAAGGGGATGGGGTGTTGCTTAATGGCTTGCTTGCTCAAAGTGCTTAGTGATATGCTCCAAAGCTCTCAACCACTTTCTCATATCCACATATGTCCCAAACCAAAAGTCAAACTTGGCCCCATCGAATCTTTCTATCCGGCGCCACCGAGTTCAGTTGACATAGCCACTGCCAGAAACCCTAATCAATTCGGTCTCACCGATGGGATCTCGGTCTCACCGAGATGGGCTTGCAAACTCTCTGTTGCCTATTGCAATAATTTCGGTCTCACCGAAATAAGCAATCGGTCTCACCGAGTTTGCTTGGCCAACTCTTTGTTTCACTTAGTACCCAAATCGGTCCCACCGAGATTGTGTAATCGGTCAAACCAAGATGAGGCCTTACCCTAACCCTAGCACATCGGTCCTACCGAGTTGATCATATCGGTCCCAACGAAATGCCTAACGGTCACATTATGAACTAAATCGGTCTGACCGAGTTTTCTGATTCGGTCCCACTGAGTTTGGTAAATTGTGTGTAAAGGTTAGATTTTGTGTGGAGGCTATATATACCCCTCCACCCACTCTTCATTCGTGGAGAGATCCATCAGAACATGCCTACACTTCCAACATACATTTTCTGAGAGAGAACCACCTACACTTTTGTTGAGGTCAAGATATTCCATTCCAACCACATAAATCTTGATCTCTAGCCTCCCCCAAGTTGCTTTCCACTCAAATCATCTTTCCACCAAATCCAATCCTATGAGAGATAGTTGAGTGTTGGGGAGACTATCATTTGAAGCACAAGAGCAAGGAGTTCATCATCAACACACTGTCTATTACCTTTTGGAGAGTGGTGTCTCCTAGATTGGTTAGGTGTCACTTGGGAGCCTCCGTCAAGATTGTGGAGTTGAACCAAGGAGTTTATACGGGCAAGGAGATCGCCTACTTCATGAAGATCTACCCTAGTGAGGCAAGTCCTTCATGGGCGATGGTCATTGTGGGATAGACAAGGTTGCTTCTTCGTGGACCCTTCGTGGGTGGAGCCCTCCGTGGACTCGCGCAACCGTTACCCTTCGTGGGTTGAAGTCTCCATCAACGTGGATGTATGATAGCACCACCTATCGGAACCACGCCAAAAATCTTCGTGTCTCCAATTGCGTTTGCACACTCCAATCCCATCCCTTTACATTCTTGCAAATTGCATGCTTTACTTTCCGCTGCTCATATACTCTTGCCATGCTTGCTTGAATGTGTTGTGAATGTTTAAACTTGTGCTAAAACTCTACCTTAACTTGAAGAAAATAAAAACTGCAACTTTTCTTTGTAAAGATTCTATTCACCCCCCCTCCCCGCCCCCTCTAGACACCTCTTCTCAATCCTTTCACACACGCAACTTAAACCTGAACCGTGTTTGATGCATCCGTCATCGCAAACGTTTTATACATTTCTGATGGTTTTCATACAGCACCGTTTGCGATTATGGCATTGCACACAGTTTCTCGATGTGTCTCTGATTGTAGTGTCGCATTAGCAGCATCCTGCAGTAGTGATTGTATAGGTTAGCCAGAAATGCATAACCATGTTTAGTTCTTAAGTGAGCCCTCCTCATCTCCATATTCTCAAAGTCTTTGAAACCGAGCTTCTCCAATACATATGGTCTTGCATGGCACGGATGTACTAATCTAATTGAAAAAAATCTAGAAATTACACGTTGAACAAAAGAAGAACAAGTGATGATATTAATTACGATGAAATGCTTCGTTGCTTACCATACAAACATCAAAGGTCTCGTCCAGCTTCACGGTGAAAAACCTATCATTTTGCAGGTGAGGAAAACTATCGCACAAACCCCGGTCATCGTAGCAGTAATCGCACTCCGGGATCCTATCGTCATCAGACATCTCATGTGTTCATAATTCAAAGATTAAACTTCTGAATTTCAATATATGTACTACAAAAACTAAATTCGATCATTAATATTCATCACAGGTTGACTTTCGGTCTTTCGAGTCTTCCTTGAAAACTCTCATCTCACGTGGTGTATATTGTGGGAACTCCCTCTCTCATATATTCGACCGTCGGTGATGGTCGCTCCTCCCTTCGTCCCTGAGTGCATTACACCAAATTGCCTAGCACACGGGAATGAAGGAGAAGCGACTGTTGGAAATATGCCCTACAGGCAATGATAAAATAATTATTATTATATTTCCTTGTTCATGACAATTGTCTATTGTTCATGCTATAAGTGTATTAACCGGAAACCGTAATACATGTGTGAATACATAGACCACAACATGTCCCTAGTAAGCCTCTAGTTGACTAGCTCGTTGATCAATAGATGGTTATGGTTTCCTGACCATGGACATTGGATCTCGTTGATAACGGGATCACATCATTAGGAGAATGATGTGATTGACAAGACCCAATCCTAAGCATAGCACAAGATCGTGTAGTTTGTTCATTAGAGCTTTTCTAATGTCAAGTATCATTTCCTTAGACAATGAGATTGTGCAACTCCCGGATGCCGTAGGAATGCTTTGGGTGTATCAAACGTCACAACGTAACTAGGTGACTATAAAGGTGCACTACAGGTATCTCCGAAAGTGTCTGTTGGGTTGGCACGAATCGAGACTGGGATTTGTCACTCCGTATGACGA
Organism: Triticum aestivum; assembly: GCF_018294505.1. Lineage (NCBI taxonomy): Eukaryota > Viridiplantae > Streptophyta > Magnoliopsida > Poales > Poaceae > Triticum > Triticum aestivum. The sequence continues at coordinate 273,119,106 of NC_057814.1, read as the reverse complement.
AGAGGTATCTCTGGGCCCACTCGGTAATGCATCATCATAATGAGCTCAGTGTGACTAAGGAGTTAGTCATGGGATCATGCGTTACAGAACGAATAAAGAGACTTGCTGGTAACGAGATTGAACAAGGTATAGGGATACCGACGATCGAATCTCGGGCAAGTAACATACCGATAGACAAAGGGAATTGTATACGGGATTGATTGAATCCCCGACATCGTGGTTCATCCGATGAGATCATCATGGAACATGTGGGAACCAATATGTGTTTCCAGATCCCGCTATTGGTTATTGACCAGAGAGGTGTCTCGATCATGTCTGCATGGTTCCCGAACCCGTAGGGTCTACACACTTAAGGTTTGGTGACACTAGAGTTGTTATGGGAAATAGTATGTGGTTACCGAAGGTTGTTCGGAGTCCCGGATGAGATCCCGGACGTCACGAGGAGTTCCGGAATGGTATGGAGGTGAAGATCGGTATATTGGACGAAGGGTATTGGAGTCCGAAAGTGTTCCGGGGGTACCAGGATATGGCCAGCATGACCGGAAGGTGTTTTAGGGGCCCCGGCAAGTGTTGCAGGGCCTCATGGGCCAAGGGGAGGGGCAAACCAGCCCACTAAGGGGCTGTGCGCCCCCACACCCTTTCCCACGTTGCTTGGGGAGGTGGGGCGCCTCCACCTGACTTGGGAGGCAAGCCTCTACCTAGCTTGGCTTGGGGGGCAAGTCTCCCTAGGGTTTTCCTAGGGAGATCCAATCTGCCCTGGCCGCCGCCCCCTAGGGGAAACCCTAGGGCGCCTCCCCCTCTCCCCTCCCCACTATATATATTGAGGGTGTGGGAGGGCAGCCGTGACCCCTTCCCCTGGCGCAGCCCTCTCCTCCTCCAACTCCTCCTCCTCCTCCATAGTGCTTAGCGAAGCTCTGCCGGAGAACCACGAGCTCCATCACCACCACGCCGTCATCCTGCTGGAGTTCTCCCTCAACTTCTCCTCTCCCCTTGCTGGATCAAGAAGGAGGAGACGTCCCCGGGCTGTACGTGTGTTGAACGCGGAGGCACCGTCCGTTCGGCGCTAGATCGGATCTTTGCGATTTGAATCGCCGCGAGTACGACTCCATCAACCGCGTTCTTGTAACGCTTCCGCTTAGCGATCTTCAAGGGTATGAAGATGCACTCCTCTCTCTCGTTGCTAGCATCTCCTAGATTGATCTTGGTGACACGTAGGATTTTTTTTTGAATTATTTCTACGTTCCCCAACAGTGGTATCAGAGCTAGGTCTATGCGTAGATTCTATGCACGAGTAGAACATAAGTAGTTGTGGGCGATGATTTGTTCAATTTGCTTACCGTTACTAGTCTTATCTTGATTCGGCGGCATTGTGGGATGAAGCGGCCTGGACCGACCTTACATGTACGCTTACGTGAGACTGGTTCCACCGACTGACATGCACTTGATGCATAAGGTGGCTAGCGGGTGTCTGTCTCTCCCACTTTAGTCGGATCGGATTCGATGAAAAGGGTCCTTATGAAGGGTAAATAGCAATTGGCATATCACTGTTGTGGCTTTTACGTAGGTAGGAAACGTTCTTGCTAGAAACCCATAGCAGCCACGTAAAACATGCAACAACAATTAGAGGACGTCTAACTTGTTTTTGCAGGGTATGCTATGTGATGTGATATGGCCAAAAGGATGTGATGAATGATATATGTGATGTATGAGATTGATCATGTTCTTGTAATAGGAATCACGACTTGCATGTCGATGAGAATGACAACAAACAGGAGCCATAGGAGTTGTCTTAATTTATTGTATGACCTACGTGTCATTGAAAACACCATGTAATTACTTTACCTTATTGCTAACCGTTAGCCATAGTAGTAGAAGTAATAGTTGGCGAGACAACTTCATGAAGACACGATGATGGAGATCATGGTGTCATGCCAGTGACGAAGGTGATCATGCCGCGCCTCGAAGATGGAGATCAAAAGGCACAAGATGATATTGGCCATATCATGTCACTTTATGATTTGCATGTGATGTTTGTCATGTTTACATCTTATTTGCTTAGAACGACGGTAGCATAAATAAGATGATCCCTCACTAAAATTTGAAGAGATGTGTGCCCCCTAACTGTGCACCATTGCGAAGGTTCGTTGTTTCGAAGCACCACGTGATGATCGGGTGTGATAGATTCTAACGTTCGCATACAACGGGTGTAAGCCAGATGTACACATGTAAAACACTTAGGTTGACTTGACGAGCCTAGCATGTACAGACATGGCCTCGGAACACGAGAGACCGAAAGGTCGAACATGAGTCGTATAGTAGATACGATCAACATGGAGATGTTCACCGTTGATGACTAGTCCGTCTCACGTGATGATCGGACACGGCCTAGTCGATTCGGATCATGTATCACTTCAATGACTAGAGGGATGTCTATCTAAGTGGGAGTTCATTAAATAATCTGATTAGTTGAACTCATTATCATGAACATAGTTTAATTGTCTTTGCAAATTATGTTGTAGATTAATAGCTTGCGCTTTAGCTCCCTGTTTTAATATGCTCCTAGAGAAAGACTAAGTTGAAAGATATTGTAAGCAATTGTGCAGACTAGGGCCATGATCTGAGGATTGTCCTCACTGCTACACAGAAGGCTTATATCTTTGATGCACCGCTTTGTGTGCCAACCCCTCTAGCGTTGTCTGTGGATATTGTGAACATCTAGCAGACACGTTCTGATGACTACTTGATAGTTTAGTGCGCCATGCTTTACGGCTTAGAACCGGGGCTCCAAAGGCGTTTTGAACGCCATGGAACATATGAGATGTTCCAAGAGCTGAAATTGGTATTTCAAGCTCATGCCCGTGTTGAGAGGTTTGAGACCTCTGACAAGATCTTTGCCTACAAGATGGAGGAGAATAGCTCAGCCAGTGAGCATGTGCTCAGAATGTCTGGGTACTTCAATCGCTTGAATCGAGTGGGAGTTAATCTTCCAGATAAGAGAGTGATTGACAAATTTCTCCAGTCACTGTCACCAAGCTACTAGAGTTTCGTGATGAACTATAACATGCAAGGGAAGATGATCCCGGAACTGTTTGTCGTGCTTAAGGCCGTGAAGGTAGAAATCAAGAAGGAGCATCAAGAGTTGATGGTTAACAGGACCACTGGTTTCAAGAAGGGCAAGGGTGAGAAGGGAAGCTTCATGAATGGCAAGCCAGTTGCCGCTCCAGTGAAGAAACCCATGAACCCAAACCCGAGACGAAGTGCTTCTATTAGGGGAACAGTCATTGGTAGCGGAACTGCCTCAAATACTTGGTAGATAAGAAGGCTGACAACTTCAAGAAAAGTATATTTGATATATGTGTTATTGATGTGTACCTTACTAGTACTCCTAGTAGCACCTGGGTATTAGATACCGGTTTAGTTACTATGAATGGTAACTCGAAACAAAAGCTACAGAATAAACGGAGACTAGCTAAGGGCGAGGTGACGATGTGTGTTGAAAGTGTTTCCAAGGTTGATGTGATCACCATCGCACGCTCCCTCTACCTTCGGGATTAGTGTTGAACCTAGATAAATGTTGTTTGCATTGGTGTCTGCGTTGTGCATGAACATGATTAGATCATGTTTATTGCAATACGGTTATTCATTTAAGTCAAAGAATAATGGTTATTCTGTTTACATGAATAACACCTTCTATGGTCATGCACCCAATGTGAATGGTTTATTGAATCTCGGTCGTAGTGATATACATGTTCATAGCATTGATGCCAAAAGATGTAGATATGATAATGATAGTACCACTTTCTTGTGGCACTGCCGCTCAGGTCATATTGGTGTAAAGCGCATGATGAACCTCCATGCCGATGGACTTTTGGAGTCACTTGATTTTGAATCACTTACACATGCGAACCATGCTCATTGGCAAGATGACTAAAAACCCGTTTTCTAGAACAATGGAACGGGCAAGTGACTTGTTGGAAATCATACATGCTGATGTGTGCGGTCCGATGAGTGTTGACGCGTGCGGTGGATATTGTTATTTTCTCACCTTCACCGATGAATTGAGTAGATATGGGTATATTTACTTAATGAAGCATAAGTCTGAAACATTTGAAAAGTTCAAACAATTTAAGAGTGAAGTTGAGAATCATCATAACAAGAAGATCAAGTTCCTACGATCTGATCAAGGGGAGAGAATCTGAGTTATGAGTTTGGTAATCACTTAAGACAAGGTGGAATCGTTTCACAGTTGACGCCACCTGGAACACCAAAGCATAATGGTGTGTCCAAACGTCGTAATCGAACCTTATTGGATATGGTACCGATCTACCGCTATCATTTGGGGTTATGCATTAGAGACAACTACATTCACTTTAAATAGGGCACCATCTAAGTCTGTGGAGACGACACTGTATGAACTATGGTTTGGCAAGAAACCTAAGTTGTTGTTTCTTAAGGTTTGGGGCTGCGATGCTTATGTCGATAGGCTTCAGCCAGAAAAGCTCGAACCCAAAGCAGACACTTGTGTCTTCATAGAATACCCAAAGAAGATGATTGGGTACACCTTCTATCTTAGATCTGAGGGCAAAGTGTTTGTCGCTAGGAACATGTCCTTTCTCGAGAAAGAGTTTCTCTTGAAAGAATAGAGTGGGAGGAAGATATAACTTGATTAGGTTGTTGAACCTTTACTTCAACCAGAGAGTAGCGCAGCATAGAAAGATGTTTCTCTGGCCCCTAACTCAGTTGAAGAGAAAGCTAATGATGATGATCATGGAGCTTCAGATCAAGTTACTATCGAACCTCATAGGTCGACAAGGGTGTGTACAACTTCTGAGTGGTAACCCTGTCTTGAAGGTCATGTTTTTGGACAATGATGAACCTATGAGCTATGGGGAAGTGATGGTGGGCCCAGATTCCAACAAATGGCTAGGATCCATGAAATCCGAGATACGATCCATGTATGAGAACAAAGTATGGACTTTGGTGGACTTGCCCGATGATCGGCAAGCCATTGAGAATAAATGGATCTTTAAGAAGAAGACAGACGCTGATGGTAATTTCACCATTTATGAAGCTCGACTTGTCTCAAAGAAGTTTCCGACAAGTTCAAGGAGTTGACTGTGATGAGACTTTCTCAATCATAGCGATGCTAAAGTCTGTTAGAATTAAGTTAGCAGCTGCTGCATTTTCATTTACGAAATCTGGCAGATGGATGTCAAAACAAAGTTTCCTTGACGGTTTCCGTGAGGAAAGGCTATATGTGATACAACCAGAAGGTTTTGTCAATCCTGAGGATGCTAAAAGGTATGCAAACTCCAGCGGTCCTTCTATGGACTGGAGCAAGCATCTCGGAGTTGGAACATACGCTTTGATGAGGTGATCAAAGTTTTTGGGTTTATACAAAGTTTGCAAGAAACTTGTATTTGCAAGAAAGTGAGTGGGAGCATTACAACATTTTTGATAAGTATATGTGGATGACATATTGTTGATCGGAAATGATGTAGAATTTCTGGAAAGAATAAAGGGTTGTTTGAATGAAGTTTTTCAAAGGAAGACCTGTGTAAAACAGCTTACATGTTGGGTATCAAGATCTATAGAGATAGATCAAGACGCCTGATAAGACTTTCACAGAGCACTTACCATGACATGATCTTGAATGAGTTCAAGATGGATCAGTCAAAGAAGGAGTTCTTGCCTGAGTTGTAAGGTGTGAAGTTAAGACTTGAAGCTCGACCACGGCAGAAGAAAGAGAAAGGTCGAAAGTCGTCCCCTATGCCTTAGCCATAGGCTCTATACGATATGCCATGCTGTGTACCACACCTGATATGTGCCTTGCCACGTGTCTGGCAAAGGGGCATGAGAGTGATCCAAGAATGGATCATTGGACAGCGGTCAAAATTGTCCTTAGAGGAATAAGGAAATGTTTCTCGGTTTTGGAGGTGATAAAGAGTTCAGAGTAAAGGGTTACGTCGATGCAAGCTTTAACACCTATCCGGATGACTCTGAGTAACAAACTGGATATGTATAGTGGAGCAACCATTTGGGATACCTCCAAGTGAAGCGTGGAAGCAGCATCTACGATATGACATAGAGTTTTGCGAAGTACATACGGATCTGAATGTTGCAGACCCGTTGACTAAAACCTCTCACGAGCTAACTTGATCAAACCACATATTCATTGAGTCTTAATCCCATGGTGATGTGAACTAGATTATCGACTCTAGTAAACTCTTTGGGTGTTAGTCACATGGCGATGTGAAATATGAGTGTTAATCACATGGCGATGTGAACTAGATTATTGACTCTAATGCAAGTGGGAGACTGTTGGAAATATGCCCTAGAGGCAATGATAAAATAGTTATTATTATATTTCCTTGTTCATGATAATTGTCTATTGTTCATGCTATAGTTGTATTAATAGGAAGCCGTAATACATGTGTGAATACATAGACACAACATGTCCCTAGTAAGCCTCTAGTTGACTAGCTCGTTGATCAATAGATGGTTATGGTTTCCTGACCATGGACAATGGATGTTGTTGATAACGGGATCACATCATTAGGAGAATAATGTGATGGACAAGACCCAATCCTAAGCATAGCACAAGATCGTGTAGTTCATTCGCTAGAGCTTTTCTAATGTCAAGTATCATTTCCTTAGACCATGAGATTGTGCAACTCCCGGATGCCGTAGGAATGCTTTGGGTGTATCAAACGTCACAACGTAATTGGGTGACTATAAAGGTGCACTACAGGTATCTCCGAAAGTGTCTGTTGGGTTGGCACGAATCGAGACTGGGATTTGTCACTCCATATGACGGAGAGGTATCTCTGGGCCCACTCGGTAATGCATCATCATAATGAGCTCAGTGTGACTAAGGAGTTAGTCACGGGGTCATGCGTTACAGAACGAGTAAAGAGACTTGTCGGTAACGAGATTGAACAAGGTTATAGGGATACCGACGATCGAATCTCGGGCAAGTAACATACCGATAGACAAAGGGAATTGTATACGGGATTGATTGAATCCCCGACATCGTGGTTCATCCGATGAGATCATCGTGGAACATGTGGGAACCAATATGGGTATCCAGATCCCGCTATTGGTTATTGACCGGAGAGGTGTCTAGGTCATGTCTGCATAGTTCCCGAACCTGTAGGGTCTACACACTTATAGTTCGGTGACGCTAGAGTTGTTATGGGAAATAGTATGTGGTTACTGAAAGTTGTTTGGAGTCCCGGATGAGATCCCGGACGTCACGAGGAGTTCCAGAATGGTCCGGAGGTGAAGGTCGGTATATTGGACGAAGGGTATTGGAGTCCGGAAGTGTTCCGGGGGTACCAGGCTATGGCCAGCATGACCGAAAGGTGTTTCGGGGGTCCCGACAAGTGTTGTAGGGCCTCATGGGCCAAGGGGAGGGGGCAAACCAGCCCACTAAGGGGCTGTGCACCCCCACACCCTTTCCCACGTTGCTTGGGGAGGAGGGGAGCCTCCACCTGACTTGGGAGGCAAGCCTCCACCTCGCTTGGCTTGGGGGGCAAGTCTCCCTAGGTTTTCCTAGGGAGATCCAATCTGCCCTGGCCGCCGCCCCCTAGGGGAAACCCTAGGGTGCCTCCCCCTCTCCCCTTCCCCCTATATATAGTGAGGGGGTGGGAGGGCAGCCGTGACCCCTTCCCCTAGCGCAGCCCTCTCCTCCTCCAACTCCGTAGTGCTTAGCGAAGATCTGCCGGAGAACCACGAGCTCCATCGCCACCACGCCGTCGTGCTGCTGGAGTTCTCCCTCAACTTCTCCTCTCCCCTTGCTGGATCAAGAAGGAGGAGACGTCCCCGGGCTGTACGTGTGTTGAACGCGGAGGCGTCGTCCATTTGGCGCTAGATCGGATCTTCCGCGAGTATGACTCCATCAACAGCGTTCTTGTAACGCTTCCGCTTAGCGATATTCAAGGGTATGAAGATGCACTCCCTCTCTCTCATTGCTAGCATCTCCTAGCTTGATCTTGGTGACACGTAGGAATTTTTTTGAATTATTGCTACGACAATAGTCGGAATTCTTCATCTCTGACATTTGCGACCATCGGTGAAGGTTGTTCTTCTCTTCCTTCCCGTGCATTACCAAAAGGTCTATCACGACAAAGAAGAGGAAGAACGACCCCCACGACAATAGTCATCATTCTTCTTCTCTCATATATGGTGGACACTCCCTCACTATTTTTTTACTGTCATGTATGGAGCCCCAACAGACTTAGAGTCAACCCAAAATGTCGTTTAATGCTCTTTCCGGCAAATCCAAGGCACTCGATATTTCCTACATTCTAGCACAAGCCATGCTAAAATTCACGAAAAAATCCAGCATGACCTTTGCTAAAAAGGACATATCGAGCGCCTGAAATTTGCCGGAACAGAAATTAATCAACACTCCGGCAAAACATAGGCCACTCGGAGGTGTTCCCTGCAAACATAGGCCACTTGGGCAGCACATATCCTATTTGGCTACATCATCATCATCGACATCAACGTCATGGGGATTTGGCTGCTCTCACCTCAAGGTCGAAGGCAGTCAGTGACGGGGATAACGACGGGGATGATGCAGGGGCTCCTTGATTTCTGCAAAAACAAAATATAAACAAAAACATTATTATCCTGATTTTAGGACTTAGTGAAACCCTATAAGCTATCAACTAAACATTATTATGCTGATTCAAAAGACCTACATTTACTAAAAATTTGTAAAACTAGTTTTTTACTAAAAATTTGTATTACTAACTCTAACAGCTATCCATCCATCCATCTATCAAAAGCATTACTAAAAAAACCTAGTTTTATCCATCTATCTATCCAAGCATTACAAAAAAACCTAATTTCATCCACCCATTTATCTATGAGCTTTCTACTAGTAGTGGGTTCATATATATGAACACCTAGGGTTACATATATCTACATTCTATTGTACTCAAAAAACCTATTTAGTGCTCTAATGATGAAATGGGCTCATATATATGAACACCTGGGGTTCATATATATGAACAAAATTAGTAAAAAAATCTCAACATATTGCATTTTCTAATTCATCCAACACATCCAGAGATACCTAGCTTTTGGGTGAATTGTGAGGAGAAGGAGGTACTCATGGTAGGCAGCCTGGGGCTGAGAGGGGATGGAGATGGCAGGCAAGGGGGAGGGCGACCGCGTGTTGGGGAGGGCCGGTGCCGGGGGAGGGCAGCCGCGCGTGGGGAGGGCGGGCGGAGTAGTGCAGGGGCGGGGCGACGAGGGTGGGAGAGACAGTGGAGATGGAGAGTGTGGATGGGGAGTGAGGTAGGAGGGAGAGTGAGAGCTCAGGCGGGGGAGGACGATGATAAGGTGGGCTTGGTAGTAGCGCGGGTAGAGGCCCAACCCTACTGCTAATGTCATTAGTTGTAGTGCCGTTCCAAGACCGGCGCTACTGCTAGGTGGGGACGGGAAGCTGGGCCATGGATAGCTATAACGGTAGTACTGTTTAGCAGAACACGCTACTGCTATGCAACTACCTGTAGCGCTTGTCTCTAGAACGCGTTACTGCTAAGTATCAGTAGCGCCTCATTTCAGCTAGCGCTACTAATAAGGCTATGTGTATAAGCTTTTCCCTAGTAGTGTCCCATTTAGTAATGTGAATGGTTCCAATTCTAGGGGATATTATGTATCTTGCCATGAACTTCTTGTTGTGACCAATAGCTAGTGTGATTGCACCACGTCTGGGCACATTTCAGGAACAACTAAAGGAAGCAACATCTATTAAAAGAGGAATAAAACAATTGTGAGACTGTATGAAGCAACAGTTCATTGAGAGCATATTTAAAATAAAAGACTTTGTACCATAATTTTGTGAATGACATAATTCATCTTGCCCAAGGTATGCACCAGTGGCACACATATTCCCATTTGGCCTCCAACATGGAACCGCTTAGTAAGGGAGTCAAGTCTACCAACAAATTTGATGAGATGCTTCAAGTATTTCCAGTGAAATTTGGATGCTGGAGTAACCACCATCTCTTTAACTACATATTTAACAAGCACTGCATGAAAATAAAATACTAGCTAGTTGAAGAGATACATTATTTTTGCTAAGTTGTAGTTCAGCATGCAAGAATTTGAAAGAAAACTAGCTTAGGTTGTTCGTCCATCGAGGGATCTCAGATTGTATGAAAAGATGGATGATAAGATCAGGTTGTGTTATATCCACTAACAATTCAGTGCCAACTTTCAGTAAGTAACGCAGAGCAAGGTCTCTCCACAAGCACGAATGAAAATAGGAGCGACCTTGACTATCGGTATTGAGTACAACTTGGAACATATATCCTTGGTTTGTGTGTAATGTGAACTGAGGAGAGCCTTCATCTAAGAAGAGGCAAAACTTGTCTACCACATGTTTTGTTGCAAAGCAAGGGATGTACTGCAAGAAATAGTAAGACATGATATATTTGTTAACAATGAAGACATAATGTGTCATTCATATAGGTTAGAAATATATGAAAAGGTGAAATATTATCTATTAAAAGTGATCTACTAATTAATACAAACAAGAAAATTTGTTAACCAAATATGAGTTTTACTTTCATGTGCAAATATTATGATGTTGTGAATGAAAAAGTATTACTCCCTATGTGAACTAAAATAAGATCTTTTAGATGACTGGTAACTTTTTGTGCATTTTTACGAAGTTATGCAAATATGAGCTATACTGACAGAACTGTACAACAATAATTTGCCTAATATAGCAATAGTTTCTAGTTTCACATCACCGGTGCATGATATCTCCTTTTTATTGACAAGGTATTGGAACAAGAAAGGGTATCCCGCAACTATTTCCCCAGAGGTGACCCTGAATATCGAACCAACAAGAGGAAGACTCCCTTGAAGCAATGGTCTCTAGCAAGCTTTTGCCAGTGTGTCAAATCCATCTTTTGACTGGATCAACAAGCAAATTTTGATTCAAACACTTATAATAAAAAGAAGGTACGGGGATGAGGCCTTAATCCTTACAACCATGTATTGGTGTTGGGATAAAAAGTGATATTAGTTTGTGCTCGGGAAGTTACACACCAACAGGTGCTTGCTTCGTATCGGAGTGAGGGATGTGTCTAAATAACATCTTGACCAGCATGAGTCCTGCATCAAGAATTAGTTGTCCTACCAAAGGCCCTATCTGTCTGGCGGGGTTGCCCTGATAATTAAGATAATAATATCACACAAAATCATTGGGCGTTTAATGACTACGCCTCATGAATCCCCAAGGATATGATCCATGTTACCCTACTAAACCTTACTGTCACCGGTGTTCGGTATAACACTTCACGGTCCCCTTGCTCCTAGCCTCATCGATGTTTAATCTCCATGATCCTGGGTACCTGCAGGGATGAAGATTGCGGACAAGACAAGAGATACTCCACGAAATAATTTTATTTCACACATATGAGACGTTGTGTGAAAGACTTCCATTGATCCCTTCACCAAATACCTGCAGTTGCAAGGCTCATGCCTCACCCCATACATTATCGAACTACTCACACATGGAGATAATATCACGAGAAGAAAACATTGAAGAACACATCTTGGGATTGATTGATTGCAATATATCTTACAACGGATGCCTTGTGCGATGCACGATTACAAGTATGAACTAGGTGAGATAGCACTATGATGGTGGACATGGCTATGGAGGTGAAAATGGCGGTGGCTAGGGTTTGTGGATTAAGATGATGATGAACAGGTTCTAGCTGTGCTCGACGCTCCTCTTTCTCTCATTTTCTTGACATTTCGACGGGGTCCCCTTTATAAAAGTTGTAGTTGGACAACTGCCTCGGTTTCCATGCAAAATGACCGCTCAAGCGAGTGTGTGCGGTCTGATGACCCACAAGTATAGGCGATCAATCGTAGTCCTTTCGATAAGTAAGAGTGTCGAACCCAACGAGGAGCAGAAGGAAATGACAAGCGGTTTTCAGCAAGGTATTTTCTGCAGGCATTTAAATTATCGGTAACAGATAGTTTGGCAGTAAGATAATTCGTAACGAGTAACAAGTAACAAGTGTAACAAAGGTGCATCAAGGTGGCCCAATCCTTTTTATAGCAAAGGATAATCCTGGATGAACTCTTACATAAAGCAAAGCGCTCCTGAGGACACATGGGAATTATTGTCAAGTTGGTTTTCATCATGCTCATATGATTCATGTTCGTTACTTTGCTAATTTGTTATGTCGGTGGACCAGTGCTTGGGTGTTGTACTTACTTGGACAACCCTCCCACTTATGATTAACCCCTCTCGCAAGCATCCACAACTACGAAAGAAGAATTAAGATAAATCTAACCACAACATGAAACATGTGGGTCCAAATCAGCCCCTTACGAATCAATGCATAAACTAGGGTTTAAGCTTTTGTCACTCTAGCTACCCATCATCTACTTATTACTTCCCAATGCCTTCCCCTAGGCCCAAATCAAGGTGAAGTGTCATGTAGTCGACGTTCACATAACACCACTAGAGGAAAGACAACATACATCTCATCAAAATATCGAACGAATACCAAATTCACATGATTACTTATACCAAGACTTCTCCCATGTCCCGAGGAACAAACGTAACTACTCACAAAGCATGTTCATGTTCAAGATCAGAGGGGTATTGAATATATATCATTAAGGATCTGAACATATGATCTTCCACCAAATAAACCAACTAGCATCAACTACAAGGAGTAATCCCCCTCAAAAAAACTACAAGGAGTAATCAACACTACTAGCAACCCATAGGTACCATCTGAAGTTTTGAGGCAAAGATTGAATACAAGAGAGGAACTAGGGTTTGAGAGGAGATGGTGCTGGTGAAGATTTTTATGAACATTGACCCCCCTCGATGAGAGGATCGTTGATGATGACGATGGCTTCGATTTCCCCCTCCCAGAGGGAAGTTTCCCACGCAGAATAGCTCCACTGGAGCCCTAGATTGCTTCTGCCCAGGTTCCGCCTCGAGACGGTAGCGCTTCGTCCCGAAAGCTTCCTTATGATTTTTCTAGGTCAAAACCTTCCATATAGCAGAAGATGGACACCGAGGGCTAGCTAGGGGGCCCACAAGATCAGGGGGCGCGCCTTGGGGGGTAGGGCGCGCTCCCCAAGTTTGTGGCTACCTGGTGGGTCCCCCTCTGTTGTTCTTCACCCAATATTTTTTATATAATCCAAAATAATTCTTTGTAAAGTTTCATGACATTTGGAGTTGTGCAGAATAGGTATCTCAGATTTGCTCCTTTCCGATCCAGAATTCCAGCTGCCGGCATTCTCCCTCTTCATATAAACCTTGTAAAATAAGAGAGAAAAGGCATAAGAATTGTACCATAATGTGAAATACCAGTCCATAATGCAATAGATATCAACATAAAAACATGATCTGTTGGGGATATAACCCCACGGTGTGACCCGCCCAGGAGGGGTCGGGTTACACTATTGGCAACTCAGAGATAAGGCCTAAGTAGGCCCAAGAAACCAGACATGGAACCCGCAGGGCAACTTATGTGGAGAAGAGCCAGAGGCCCAAGCCCAGAAGATGGTGTGAGACCCGGCATTGTAAGCCACCCAACGATGACTTGCCTAGTAAGGCAAGGTGACTTAGAACTAGGGACGGTCATGTATCATGACCCGACCCGGACTCTTGTAAGCCTAGGGCCACAACCTGTATATATAAAGGCAAGACCCCGCGGCGGGTTAAGGCAAGTTACAATCGATCGAGTGCTAGGTTAAGTGATTCTGCTCCCGTGTAATCGATACTCAATCAATACAACACAAAGAAGGACGTAGGCTTTTACCTCGTTGGTGAGGGTCCGAACCTGGGTAAACTCGCGTCTCTCATCCCGCTCAACCCCTTTAAGCTAATCTTCGTAGCCATGGCCTCACACCTAATTCTTTTCACGAGGGCATCTGCTGTGAAAAAACCACGAAAGTTGGTGCCCACTGTGGGGCCAGTGCACGGTGGTTTCAAGTTCTTGAAGGGCTCTTTCCCAGGGATCGAGGGGTACGCTGTTGGCAGGATGAGCAAGAGTCACCGCGGCAAGCTCTACATCGACGACGCTGGCTGGGGCCCCGAGGCCGACTCAATCGAGTATGGGTACCGGGTCCCCTTTGGTGGAATTCACGTCTTCATCAGCAAGATCGGCGAATCTGAGCCTGAGCCGGACACCTCCACCGACCTCTTCGAGTCGGCTTAGTGCATGCAACCCGCCCGGATTCAACCCGGCCGGAAGTGTGCCTTCGTCGATTTCACGCAAGGCTTGGAGCTTGCTGAAAATTCTGCATTTGGTAGAGAGACTCTTGTCTACTCAGATGATGAGTCCTCAACCGGAGAGACGGAATCAATCTATCAGCTTCAAGACGGCGGGCTTGGGGGCTATTCCGATGGCAACAATATTCCGGACCCCTATGAGCCACCAAGCAGGGCTGCTATCTTCATGGCTGGCACAGGGCCGACCTTAAATTCATCAACAACTGCAACTATGACATCTGGATCGGTTGCGGCTGCGGCGGCTGGTACTAGCGGCTCAGAGAGACCGCCGGCTCAAGTCTTGTCAGATCTCTTGGGCAATTTGACAACCTTGTTGGAAACTAAGGTGACTGCGGCGAATCAAGCGGAATGCAATGCGGAGATGGTAAAGATTCAGGCAGAGATCACTAAGGCCCAGGAGGATGTCAACGCAGAGAATGCAAGGATGGCAACAGAACAGGCTCAGATTGTGGCTGAGTTAGAGCGTGTCAAGGTAGAAGCTTGGCATTTAAGCCTGGATCAGTATGCCTCTAATGCGGTTCTTCGTAGAAGGCACCAGACTCGCCTGCCTTTGCAGTATGAGCCCATGAATATGTTTAACACACCGGGGGCGGGAACAAGCACTCCTGATGCAGGGTGAATCCTCAGTTGAACCCGGATGTGCCTAGAAGCCGCGCGGTGGTGGCTCAACCTCGTCAGCCTGAGACAGCACGAAGGAAGGAATAGATACCTAGCCCCCCCCAACCAAACACCACCTCAACGTTTCTTGACACCATCGTCTGGGCATTTTTCTAACCCGGTGGACAACATGTTAGCGGTGGCAACACGGCTGGCGGCTATTCCGATCGAGGGTGAGTCACCGGCTGCAGTGGAAACCCGGAACACCGTCGAGCTCCTTCAAACGGTTGTTGCACAACAGACGGCTTACTCATATAGTCGCGATCGTGTTCATTCGACCCCGCGCCCAAGTTAGAGTTATAGCCGGCACATTGAGTCGCCGACAGTTTCCAGTAGCGAGCGACATCGAAACCTGCCCCATGGTGATAACCTGCCACGTGATGATAATTTGCTAGTCAACGCTCAGGCGATTGTGGATGATGCCCGAGCTCATCG
The DNA here is from genome assembly GCF_018294505.1 of Triticum aestivum. Classification (NCBI taxonomy): domain Eukaryota; kingdom Viridiplantae; phylum Streptophyta; class Magnoliopsida; order Poales; family Poaceae; genus Triticum; species Triticum aestivum. The sequence goes on along the minus strand of NC_057814.1, from coordinate 273,103,718 downwards.
TGAGGCGGATGCAGTGGCTCAGCAGGGCCTTATCAGCAGCCTCTGATGACCCCATCAACTTCAGTAGGGGCTGGGACAATTTCCAGGACAGTTGGAGTGCCGTGTTTAGTGTTGGCTTTGCGTAATGAGCGTCTACCCAAAGATTTCACGGGCCCTCGTAAGGTGCCTAATTACACAGCCGATCTCCCTCCTGAAGGTTGGATTGAGAGTTATGTGGCCATGGAGATGTTGGATGTTAATGATGCGATCTATGCTCAGTATTTCACTATGATGTTGGATGGGCCAGCTCGTACATGGTTCAAAAGTTTGCCTGCTAATTCCATCAACTCATAGGCAGAGTTGAAGGTGCGTTTCATCAAAAAAAATCAAGGAACATGCAAGCAGCCTCTAACAATTATCGATCTGGATAACTGCGTGCAGCGGGAGGATGAGTCGGCCCACCATTGGGTCCGGCGGGTCTCGGCTATTATCCACTCATCGGATACCATTGCGGCGGGTCAAGCAGTTCTGGTCTTGGAGAAGAACTGTCACTTTACCCCCCCCCCCCTTAAGCAGAAGCTTGGGCGGCTTAAAGGCTATTGTAATGAAATGGGTGAGCTCATGGCGGTTCTCATTAAATATGCAGACTCTGATAATACCAAGGACCTTGGGTCTGATGATGAAAAGTCCAATAAGGGTAAGAAGAATAATAATGGCAAGGGTCAGCAGCAGAATGTGGCAGGGAGTAATGGCAACAACCAGGGTAACAGTGGTAAGTGCAGACACCCCGATGGCGGGTCAGATCTAATAGCTAACACCAACATTGTGTACCAAGGGCCAGCGCCACAATGGTAACGGTAAGCCGTCGTACGACAATGGAAAGCCTTTTAATCTTGAGGCAGCGCTTAACGACCCGTGTCCATAGCACAGTTTTCCTGACAAGCCATCCACACATGATTGGAATGATTGTTGGATTATGCGGGAGTTCAGGAATTATGGGCTCAATCAGAATTATGGTAATAATGATGGGTCGCGCGACGGGTCAGGATCCGGCTCTCAGGGGTCTGGCTTTGGTGGCGGCGGCTCAAACTCTGGCTATCAAGATCAAGGCGACCAGGGTGGTTATAATCAACAGTCTGGTCATGGTAACCATCAGCAAGGGAACCAGTCAGGATATCAGAGTAATCCAAAGCAGCTCAATGGTGGCCAGTACCATGTTTTCACCACAAGTATTTGCAAACGAGCTTAGAAGGTTCATAAGAGGGCGGTTCATGCCACAGAACCGGCTGTTCCGCAATATTTGAGATGGTTTGAGCACACGATATCGTGGAGCAGGGCGGATCACTCGCCGCAGGTTGATAACCAGGGTCGTTTAGCCCTTGTGGTGGCCCCTCAAGTTGGTGGTTATAAGTTTACCAAGGTGCTTATGGACGGTGGCAGTAGCATTAACATCCTGTATTATGACACTTTTCGTTGGATGAATTTAACTGACAAGGATCTTAAGCCGTCTTCCATAGTCTTCCATGGTGTGGTGCCTGGTATGTCGGCGTATCCTGTTGGAAAGATTGCCCTGGAAGTAGCCTTTGGTGTTGATTATGATTGCAGAGCAGATACATTGTGGTTTGAAGTGGTCAAAATCAAGAGTCTGTATCATGCTTTATTCGGACGGCCGGCTTATGCTAAGGTCATGGCCCGCCCTTGCTATGTCTACTTACAGCTCAAAATGCCTGGGCGAAAGGGCACAATTATGGTTCATGGTGATCAGAAAGTCGCCCTGGAATGTGAGCAAGGAGACGCGGCTTATGCAGAGTCGGCTTGTGCTACCGAGGAGCTCAAGTTTTACAAGGATAATGTTGACCTGGCTGATATGACCCCTTTGAAGAAGCCCGCTACTGAGCAAGACCCTTTATTAAAGTTTAACTCGGCTGATGATACTAAATAGGTCAATTTTGTCCCTGGCGACTCATCTCAGCAATTCACAGTGGGGACTAATATGGATCCTAAATAGGAAAGCGCACTCATCGAGTTCATCTGTGAGAGTCGGGACATCTTTGCATGGAAACCTTCTGACATGCCGGGTGTTCCGAGAGAATTCGCTGAGCACACTCTTAATGTGAATCCTAAGTTTAAGCAGGTTAAACAGTTCCTCTGTCGTTTCAATGAAGAGCGACGTAAGGCTATTGGAGAAGAGGTACCCCAGCTCTTAGCGGCTGGGTTTATCATTGATGTTTTTCACCCTGAGTGGTTGGCTAACCCTGTGCTTGTACTCAAGAATAACGACACATGGCGTATGTGTATTGACTACACAGATCTTAACAAGGCTTGTCCAACTGATCCATTTTCTCTCCCCTGTATCGACCAAATCATTGATGTAACGACGGGCTGTGAGAGTTTATGTTTCATGGATACTTATTCTGGTTATCATCAGATCAAGATGGCAGTTAAAGACCTAGAGAAGATGTCCTTCATCACACCTTTTGGGGCTTTCTACTATGTTTCTATGCCTTTTGGGCTTAAAAGTGCCCAGATGACTTATCAGCATTGTGTTCAGAATTGCCTTCACAGTCAGATTGGGTGTAATGTTCATGCTTATGTTGATGATATTGTGGTCAAATCTAGGAAAAGGAGACTCTCCTGGATGATTGAGAGAAACTTTTGACAATCTCCGGGTTTACAAAGATGATGCTTAACCCGGCCAAGTGTGTCTTTCGTGTACCTACAGGCAAGTTGCTAGGTTTTCTGGTTTCAGAAAGGGGCATTGAGGCTAACCTAGAGAAGATTAAGTCCATCGCTTCACTTTCTAAGTCGGCGTGTGTCAATGATGTCCAGCGCCTGGCGGGTCGCATCGCGGCTTTGAGCCGATTTGTAAGTCGCTTGGGAGAGAAGGCGATTCCTTTATATCAGATGATGAAGAAGACAGATCACCTTGTCAGGAGTGATGCTCCCAATGAGGCGTTCGAGGCGCTCAAGAAACAGTTAGCTGAGCTGCCCGTCCTCGGTGCTCCCATTGAAAAAGAGCCTTTGCTCCTGTATGTGGCGGCTAATAATAAAGCAGTCAGTGTGGCAGTTGTTGTGGAGCACAAGGAGGCGGGTAATGAGTACCCAGTTCAGCGGCCGGCTTACTATATCAGCGAGGTTTTAACAGAGTCCAAGCAAAGATACCCACATTGGCAGAAACTGGTGTTTGGGGTGCTCATGGAGTCGCAAATTGAAAATTTATTTCTTTGGTCATCCTATTACTGTGGTCAGCTCTGCTCCTTTAGGAGATATTGTTCAGAACAGGGAGGCTACAGGCTGGGTTGCTAAGTGGGCAATCGAGCTTGGACCTCACAGTTTGAAGTATGTGCCAAGAATAGCCATCAAGTCTCAAGCTTTGGTGGATTTCATAAATGATTGGACAGAGTTGCAGACACCTGAGGAGAAGCCTGACAACACATACTGGGCAATCCACTTTGATGGGTCCAGGCAGTTGGAGGGCTCAGGGCTGGAGTTATTTTGACTTCCCCGCGAGGTGAAATTTTTTGTTATGTTTTAAGGCTAATGTTTCCTTGTACTAACAATGCAGCTGAGTATGAAGCATTACTCCATGGCCTTCGTATGGACAAAGAGATGAATTTAAGGCAGGTCAAGTGCCTGGGCGACTTAGACCTTGTGGCTCAGCAGGTCTCAGGCAAGTAGGTCTAAAGACCCGGTCATGGCGGCTTATCGTCGGGCAGTTGATAATATTGCTGGTCACTTTAAGGGTTATCAGGTGAATCACCTTGATAGAGGGAAGAACGAGGCGGCTGATGCATTGTCCCGGCTAGGATCTCAACGTAAGCCGGTGCCTCCTAATGTGTTCCTTGACATATTTCACAATCCGTCTGTCACGTTACCATTTGAGGAAGACCTTGCTGTTCCTGACCCGGAGGCACAGTTGGTGGTGACTCTTCATGCCATTCCGGACTAGACTTTGCCTTATATGGCTTATATGACCCGGGGCGAGTTACCCGAGGATGGATTTTTGGCAAGGCAAATAACCCGGAGGTCTAAGTCTATGACTATCATCAACGGTGAGTTACACCACTACAGTGTGTCAGGCATGTTCCAACATTGTGTTTCTCCTAAGGAGGGCCGTGAAATTTTACGAGAGATTCATGAAGGAGATTGTGGTCATCATGCTGGCTCAAAATCTTTGGTGGGTAAAGCTTTTCATCATGGGTTTTATTGGTTAACAGCTCATGCTGATGTAGAAGATATCCTTAGCAAGTGTGATGGATGCCAAAAAAATTCCAGACAAGCTCATGTGCTAGCTCAGGAATTGCGTATGATCCCAATAACTTGGCCGTTTGCAATCTGGGGGATTGATATGGTTGGGTCGTCCAAGAGAGACCCACCTTTTGGTGGCGGTTCACAAGTTTACCAAGTGGGTGGAAGCAGAGCTGGTTAGCAATTGTGAGGTGGCGACTGCTATTCAGTTTGTAAAAAAGCTGATTTTCTGTTTTGGTTATCCTCATAGTATCATCACTGATAATGGCACAAATCTTTCTGAGGGTGCTATGAAGGAGTTCTGTCAACGAGAGCATATTTGTCTTGATGTTTCCTCAGTGGCTCATCCACAGTCCAATGGTCAAGCAAAACAGGCTAATCAAGAAATTTTGAGAGGCATCAATCCCCGGCTTGTGGTTCCTTTGAAGCGAACGCCGGGTTGTTGGGTTGAGGAGCTACCTTCCAGCTTTGGAGTATCAATACCACCCCCAACAGGTCAATAGGCTATATGCCTTTCTTCATGGTCTATGGTGCAGAGGTAGTTCTCCCAAGTGATATCCATCATGACTCGCCTAGAGTGGCGGCTTACATTGAAGCTGATAATGATATAGCACGTCAGAATGCACTTGATGATTTGGACGAAAAGCGTGACCTTGCGGCGGCTCATTCGGCGATATATCAGCAAGACCTTCGTCGTTATCATAGCCGTAGAGTTCGGAGCCGGACATTTCAGGAGGGCGACTTAGTGCTTCGTTTGATTCAAGACCAGACAGGGATGCATAAGCTTTCGCCTCCTTGGGAAGGACCTTTTGTGGTCAGTAAAAATCTCAACAACGGATCTTACTACCTCATTGACATATGAGAGAACAAAGATTCCCGCACGTCCGAGAAGGAGACTAACAGGCCATGGAACATTGCTCATCTTCGGCCTTACTACACTTGAGTCATAGGCTCTCACCATTGTTTATACTTTCATTGATATACATACTTTTTATGATCAGTATAATAAAGCCGACATCCCCAAAATTTGGGGCCTCTATCATTTCATCTCAAATCTTCGCAGCAAGAGTCATTATTGGTTACTCACAAGGTCACTTGAGGGCTTCCTACTCTATGAGCATAGCGTATAACCCTTTTGATCGGCTTTCATGCCATGTTAGGTCACTTGGGGGCTTCCTGCTCTATGAGCATAGCGTATAACCCTTTTGATCGGCTTTTATGCCATGTTAGGTCACTTGGGGGCTTCTTGCTCTATGAGCATAGCGTATAACCCTTTTGATCGGCTTTTATGTCATGTTATGTCACTTGGGGGCTTCCTGCTCTATGAGCATAGCGTATAACCCTTTTGATCGGATTTTATGCCATGTTAGGTCACTTGGGGGCTTCCTGCTCTATGAGCATAGCGTAAAACCCTTTTTATCGACTTTTGTGCCATGTTATGGGTCGTTTGGGGACTTCCTGCTATATGAGCATAGCGTAAAACCCTTTTGATCGACTTTTGTGCCATGTTATGGGTCGTTTGGGGGCTTCCTGCTCTATGAGCATAGCGTATAACCCATTTTGGCCGGCTTTTATGCCATGATTGAGTTAAACCTGCCTGTTTGCAACTTGCTACTCCACCAGGTGACCCGCCGAACTCTTGACAGTCAATCTTTTACATAAGAACCTGAACTAGTCAAAGTTTAAACAATGGTTTATGTCACGTGAGGGACGACTTACAGTGAGCTAGGACAAACTCACCTGCCTGTTGTAGTCTCTCCGCTATGTGGCTCATTCGTACTCTTAACAGTTAATCTTTCAATAAGACCCTGAACTGGATAAGGTTTAAACGACAGATTTATGTCACGTGAGAGCCGGCTTACGGGATTGCGGGCTTTTGTGCCAAGCTTATTTGGAGCACAAAATTGATTTTTTTCAAAAATTTGGTCATGCTTTGAAAGCCCGCTTAATAAATATTTGAGTTATGCATACTTTGTATTTTTGTGTGTTGCAGAAACCTTTCACGGGTGAAAAGTTGTCGGGTCATACTGATCCGGGTTATATTGCTCTATATTGAGTTTATTATGCTTATAAGTTGCCAAGGGGGTCTTTTCAAAAGCTGGATATGACTATAAGTCGCCTGGTTGTTGAGTTGTTTAACTCGCCCTGGATTGTGATTATAAGCCGCCAGTTGAAGGATTAGTAGCTCTTTGACGGATTATATAAGCCGCCAATTTTTGGTAGTATTGCAAAAATAAGCTGGATATGATAAGATCACAGAAATTCAAGTTGTTGAAGCATAGGTTAATAAAAGCATGCACAAAGGCATGACAGAGAAGATACTTGTTTTCAAACATGCACGATGGCATGGAAGAGAAGATATTTGTTTTCAAACTAACTATTACAAGGCTTCAGCTGAGCCTACAAAGTTTTTTGACCAAGTGTTTCTAGAGTTAAAAATTACTCCGTTGAGCCTGCTTTAGCACCGTCCGGATTCTGGCCTGGCGGGTTGTTGTCATCTTGCTGCCTCGAGCTTGAAGCCCCCAGGTCATCCTATGTCGGATCTTCATTGATGGCCATCTGGAGATTGGCCGAGGTCCAGTCGATGCCGGTTAAAGCTTCAAAAGTGGCTTCATCGTTAAACATAACAGAAGGATCAAGATCAGGGGCGAAGGTATGCTTACGCCTCGGTGGGATAAGATCTACAACATCATGCGAGGGCGGCTTGATCTTTGCATTGTTATCATCATAAGTCGGCTAGTACTTATTCAGATCCAGCTCTTCGGTAAGTTTGCACACCAAGGGCCGCATCTCTCTGACGCATTTGTTGAAGTCTTCTTCTTCAAAGATTGACCCGTCATCTTTGAACTCTGGGCATCCGGTAGCCATTTCTTTCAGGTGAAGCTCTAATTGCCAAGCTTTGGCCCGGCTTAGAGCAACAATGGCTCCGGCACGGGCAGCTGATAATTTAACTTCCCCAATTTGAGCTGGCATTGTTGACAGATGATCTAGGATAGTCTTGATAAGAGTTGGAGGTTTTTAGCCACCTGACAAAGCTATAAGGCTGCGCAGTGTTCCCGCATATAGTTGCTCAGTCAATGAATAAGCCGCCTTCAATTTGAGCAGCATGTTCTAACCAAGACCGGCGCTTCTGGGGCCTGTTCAATATTTTGCGTGGGAGTCGCCAGGCGGGTTAAAGATTATATATTATGAGTCGCCAGACGGTTAAAGAAATACCAAAACAGATGATGAGTTGCATATTAAGCTTACCAAAGATGGTGGCTGACATTTGAGAGATATGTTGCTTCAAGCCAGCTAACTCTCCGGTTACCGGTTTAAGCTCAGCCTCAGCATCTTCTACTCTTTTTTGCAGTGCAGCCTTGTCGGTTTCCCAAGCGATTCTTTCAGCATCAAAACCTGCCTTCATTTTTTCAATTTCTTCCAATGAAATTTTCAGGTTTGACTCAGCCTTGGAAGTATCAGCTTGCTGCAGTTCTATATTCTTCTTTAAATCGCTAAGCTACGAACCTTTCACGTTCAACGCCTCTTGAAATACAATATTTAGGAAATGGTTACAACAGAAGGAGCAAGTTTTTGTGATACGATTAATCAAGTCCCAAAGCACATTGCAAGCAATATACTTGGCACTTGGGGCCTAATGTAGGTCATTTCAATCTCTATTATGGCCCAGGACATCTTATCAAAGTTAAGCCGACCCTTGGGGGCTACATATTTGGTTCTGTATAGTCATTAAGACCCGGCTCATCTTATCAAAGTTAAGATGGCCCTTGGGGGCTACACTCTGGAAAATTTCACAAGTCTAAAGCATACTCAATAATTTTACTATACTTCAGACTTAGGGGCTAGTATGGACATAGGTATATGCACAAGGCTAAAGAGGGGTTGGATATCTTCATACCTCATATTTCTGCTTCATCAACTGGACTAACCCAGCTTCCATGTCCCGGCTTGTGTGAAGGCGGCTCAAATAGCCCGCGTACACATCACCTGCATTGAAGGAGGAATAGCTCTCCAGATCCAGTTTGGCCTTGCCTTTCTCCAAGGAAGGTGATTCTTCTTTGGTACTATGCTTGGTTAGCACAGTTGACGCTCATGGCGCTATATAAGCCATCCCAGTGACAGAAATATCATCAGAATTTTTCTCAAGAGAGATCTCTTCAGTTGGCTTCGCTAGAGTCGGCGGCTTAGGACTTGGCGGGTCAGGGCTGGCGACCGGGTTAATCTCAGTGTTCATTGGCTCAAAGACGACAATGTCAGTTTGCGGTGGCGGATCATTGGCAAGGTCTTCAGGAATTTGGATTGAAGCCTCAGGGGCGTCTGGCACCTGCCTCCCCGGCTCAGCAGCTTTGGGGTCCTTTGAAGAACCGCCCACCTTTTGTTGCTCGCCCGCCTTTGCTATGACTTTGTGACAAGAATGCAAGAGTCCATGAGTATATCACTACAAGTCATTTATGAACAAATGAAAATACTTACCCATGGGCAATCTTGAAAGCAGGCATTTGAGTTCCAGTAGAGTCACCGGATGACGAAGGCGTCCCCTGATAATTTGAGTCGGAAGGATTAACGGGTTGATGAGTGAGACCAGCCTTTGGAAGAGATAGAGTCGGACTGAGGGGCGCTTCATCGCGATGCTTGCGAGGAGCCGGCGACAAGTTTTTCAGAGCCGCCACTCTGGGTCGGGCGCATTGATTCGTGTTGTTGTTTCTTCAATATAAAGTTGGGATCCAAGTGAGCTAGAGGATGAGAAAATTTCACTTTCCGGATGACCCGTCGAGTTTTCTTTCTTGGTAAGGGTTCTGAGTCGGATGAGACAAGGATTACCTCTACTTCGGGGGCCTGGCTTGTCTCCGCGTCATCCTGAGAGCATCATCATCAGTAAGTTGCATAAAAATAAGGCCAAGGGAGTCAAGTTCTACCTCTGACTCATCTAGCTCAAGAAGTTCTTCTACCGTTTGTTTCTTACGGCGGCCTGTGGCTTGAGTCTTTCCTCTGGGCTTCTTGGCTGGAGCGACGGCTCGCATTTTCTTCCTCCAGAAAGGAGAGTCGGCTTGTTTATACATGAGCAATAAGGTTAAAAAGTTTGACATACAAGAGATAGATAAACAAGATGAAGTTTTTTTCAAGGTACTTACAGTTGGAGGTACTTACAGTTGGAGCTAGGTTAAGAGCGCAGAAATGGTCCAGACCCGTTTTGCTGCAGTTTTCCAATGATTCCCCAAGCAGCGACTTAACAGTGTCGTTGATCTCTTTGTCAGTTAGTTGTGTTGGGTTGAAGCATTGTGGGTCTTTTGTATCGCTAGCATATTGGCACATTAAGCCGCCGCGCCGGCTCAGTGGTAAAATCCTCCAGGCGACCTAGTAGCGGACCCGATCAATTCCAGTTAAGCCATTGGCGATCAAAGCCCTGACCTTTTGAAAAAGCGGAGGCATATTGACCGTGTTCTGCAGTGCTCAATCGACCTGGAATCTGGCAGTTGGTGGTGAGCCGGTAGGGGCAGTAACTCGACAAGGAGTTCTCTCTGGCTGGGGAGGTGTCCTTGCAGTAGAACCAAGTATAGTTCCAATCTTTGAGATGGCTTGGCAGAGCGGCTGAAGGAAAGGTTACATCTCTCAGCCTCTGAATAGAAACACCTCCAAGCTCAAGACTGGGCCCATCTGACATCTCAGTCTGGCGGTTGATATAAAAATAGTCTCTGAATAGATCAACAGAGGGTTCTTCCCCAAGGTACATCTTACAGAACACTTGAAAGTTGCGTATGTTGGAAACAGAGTTGGGACCAATGTCTTGTGGATGAAGATTATAGAAATGTTGAACGTCCCGGAAGAATTTTGAGCTGGGCGGTGAGAAGCCACGGAGTAGGTGGTCCGTCAAAACCACAACTTCACCCTCTTGGGGCTGAGGGGGAAATTCGGAGCCTGGAACCCGCCAGTGCATGACCTCTTTGGCAGGTAAAACCCCCATGGTCACATAATCATTCAGTGTGTCCTCTATGACTCTGGAGGCAATCCAGTCACAAGAGGTGGGTGCTTTAGTCATGATGAGCCAGAATAACAAGCTGTGACCAAAGAATAAGGATGTGGCAGGTTAAAATTACTATGGTAAGCCTCCTAAATGATTATACGACAATTTAGCGATGATGAGAAAGCTACAGTTAAAAGACTACATATTATGATGAACCATTAAAGAAATTATGAGCTGCCCTAGCCACAGAGTGGAGTAGTTATCAGGTTATGAAAGCATGGCGGGTTAAGTTATGAAAGTATGAGCCGGCAACATGTCGGCGGGTTAAGTGAAAAAAGTATCTTTGAAATTCTTAGTGGGTTACAAATCCGTTATTAAGTCGCCCGAACAATGAAGGGCAGGTCAACTACCTACAGATCCAAGTTTGTTGAAATTTTGCTAAGTGCTGGACAAACAAGGTTTGCAGGTTGCAGCTACAATTACAGATCTACGGCAGTTCGAAAAAAGGGGCATAATTATTAAACCTAGAACACGTACGGCCGCAGCGTAGAAGAACTAGTAAGCTTGGTATTGATTCACAGGAAGAAGGGATCTATCGAAGATATGAAATAAATGCTAAAACTGCTACCGCACTACTTCTGACTTGTTTTTGGATTAAGGTGCAACTTCTAGGCAGAGCATGGACAAATTTGGACGAACGCCGATGAACTCTCAAGAACTAACATGACCTAATGTGGATCTAAGAAAGAAGAAGGACGTTACTTGATGATTTTGGTGAAGAGTGGATGGGCGCCGCAGATTTCTGGTCGATTCTCGGGCAGCTAGTTAATGCAAAAAGATCTGTTGTGACATCAGGGGGATTTGGTGCGGTTTGGTCAGGGGGATTCGGGCAACTGAGAAACCTACGTTGTCTTCTCACACGGTTTGGTGCGGAAATCGTGTGTGACGTTGTAATACCTAACACAAACGACATGTACAAACAGTGTGCCATATACAACATATATATAGTGCCATTAGTAGTTCCCGACCGTTAGCTTATCTCCACAGTTTCCCCATTTCCCCCAAATCCCTACATAGCCTCCAAATTCCCTCTCGTGGCGCTGACATTGGGGGAATGCGGACGAGTGGTGCTGATGGTCGGTGCGGCTGCTCCTGCTCGTACCGCCGCCACGACGGCGGTCGCCGCCGAGCACTTGCCTAAGGTCATCAGAAGGCAGGTGTACTACGGATCCGAATCGTCCTGTCAGGTTCCAAACTATCCCGATCTTTTTTAGCATGTCCAAAGTATGGCTCCTTGCTGAATCCGTCCTGAATGACCCCCCCCCCCAGGAAAGTGATCTGCCGCCGGATTCGGAGCTTGACTCCAAACTCCCTCAACACGAGTTTGACTCTGAGTTTTGCGCCACCGAGAAGTACCAAAAGCTGAGTTGTGTGCACGGGCACACTCCCGCTCGACGTCTATGCACGGAGGGATTCTATATTGGCAGGCAGTTTCTTAGTTGCCCCTTAGAGTTTAGTGCTAATTAAGTTCATCATTTTACTTCAGTTAATGCCACCGCTCATCCAGAATAATATTTAACATTGGCAGGGATATGAGGTTTGTGCCTTTGTTAACTGGCTGGATGAAGAATGGCATGGCAGGGCTCGGAGTGTTATCACCAAGCTCGCTGAAGATAACTTAAAGCTGAAGAAGAAACTGTCTGATCTGGAATGTACAATCAGTACGATGAAGCAAGAAAGAATCAATCACATGCAAGAGATGAAAGCAAGAGACAAGAAGGAACTACCATGTGTAGTTGTGGTTGTCGCATTAGCCATGTTCTATGCGCTGTTTGCAATGATGATTAGGGGTTTGTTTGACAGTATTGCTAAAGCACATCTAGATGTGCTCTAAGTAATGCACATATAGGTCCTATATATGCCATTGATGTTACGCGAAGATTCGTGCAAATATTTTTCTTTGTCTTTTTTCTTTTCCTTTCTAGTTTGATTATTACTGGCTTTATTATCAATAAGAAGAGCTCAATGTATTGCTTGCCAACTGTCCTACTCCGTTCGTACCGGTACCGGTGCATAATCCCAAAACTCATTCCTTGTTTTTGTCCTGAAAAAGGAAACCAACCAAATAGCCAATAGGAATCCTGCGCAACCCCCGGAATTTGGAGCGACTGGGTACAAATAATTGCGGTTGATTATATCAGCGGTTAGATAAACGTCAACCCCCGCTTCAATCCCCGCTCTAGTTGGCAGTTCCTCTTCTCTGCATACCCCACTTAAGTTTCCACCATCTTCATCGTCCCTGGCAGGCCGCGCTACACACTGGTGCACACTCTGCAGTCATGTCGAGTGATAGCAAGGACGACAGTTCGGCCAGCAGTCTGGCACCCGATGATAGGTCAACATCGGAATCATCCTGCTCGTCTTCCATGAGTCCGACGTCGAGCCCAGACCTCGATTATATCCGGTTCATGGAAGGGACGCCGCCTCCGGAGTCATCAGACGACAACCAGACAGACGCGGAGCCGTCGGAGGACGAAGAAGAGGACGACGATGATGATGAGGAGGAATGGTCGAACGAGGAGGAGGACGACGACAACAACAACGACGATGATGACGGCGGCGGCGATGAAAAGCCAACAGTCAGCGGCAAGAAGCGTCCTCGCCAAGACGATGTCGCGGGGCCATCCAACAAGAACAACAAGAAGAAGAAGGACTAAATTAAGCGGACTGTATATATCTCTGTTTATCCTGTCAATGTCATCGCACGCGGTTAGTAATATGTATTCAACAGAGATCTTCTACATTATCGCCAGCAGGTTGGTTTGTTGAATTGCGTGCCCTGACGAGCACACAATTCACAAAAAAAGACCGTATGGGCTGTCTATAATGATCACACACAATTCTGATTACCGACCTATTTGTCGGGTATCACACACATCTTGTTAGGCCGAATCGTTTGTGTTCACCTCACTCATCACAAACGGTTCATCAGAGTGAGCTGTATGCCGTATATCGCACACACCTTGATCTGGCTGCCCGTTTCTGTTGTTCTGTCTCATCGCAAACAGTTCGTACAGATCAACTGTATGCCCCTCATCGCACACGCAACTATAATCTGAACCGTGTTTGATGTATCATTGATCGCAAACCTTTTGCATCATTTCTGACGGTTTTCATACAGCACCATTTGCGATTATTACATCGCACACAGTTTCTCGAAGGGTCTCTGATCGTAGTGTCGCGTTAGCAGCATCCTGCAGTAGTGTGACTACATGGAAGATGAGATGATCATGCAATTTTACTTGACAACTCACTTCTATTCCAATGGAAGGATTGGTTGGATGACCTAAGGAATCAAATACCAGTCTAGCGTGCTTGAGTGGACCACATTGCTTGGTGTGCCCGAAGTTGATGAAGATGACATTCTTGATAACCCACAAGTATAGGGGATCGCAACAGTTTTCGAGGGTAGAGTATTCAACCCAAATTTATAGATTCGACACAAGGGGAGCCAAAGAATATTTGAAGGTATTAGCAGCTGAGTTGTCAATTCAACCACACCTGGAGATTAATTATCTGCAGCAAGTAATCGGTAGCAAAGTAGTTTGATAGTTTTGGTAATAGTGACAGCAGCAACGGTAACAGTAACCGTGATAGCAGTAATTTGTAGCAAGTGTAACAGTGATGATAGCAGTAGTACCTTAACAGAAACAATATAAAATAAATTCATAGGCATTGGATCGATGACTTGTTGGATGATATTCATCATGTGACAGTTATAACCTAGGGCGATACGGCACTAGCTCCAGTTCATCGATATAATGTAGGCATGTATTCCGTAAATAGTCATACGTTCTTTATTAAAAGAATTTGCATGACATCTTTTGTCCTACCCTCCCATTGCAGCGGCGTACATATTGGAAACTAAGGGATATTAAGGCCTCCTTTTAATAGAGAACCGGAACAAAGCATTAACACATAGTGAATACATGAACTCCTCAAACTAAGGTCATCACCGAGAGTGGGCCCAATTGTTGTCACTCCGGGGTTGTCGGATCATAACACGTAGTAGGTGACTATAACTTGCAAGATCGGATCTAAAACATGGATATAATGATGAATTCATAAACGGTTCAAATCTGAGTTCATGGCACCTGGGCCCAAAGTGACAAGCATTAAGCATAGCAAAGTCATAGCAACATCAATTTAAGAACATAGTGGATAGTAGGGATCAGGCCCTAACAAAACTAACTCGATTACATGATGAATCTCATCCAACTCCTCACCGACCAGCGAGCCTATGAAGGAATTACTCACTCCCGGTGGGGAGCATCATGGAATTGGCGATGGAGAGTGGTTGGAGATGACGAAGAACGAAGATCCCCCTCTCCGGAGCCCCAAACGGACTCCCGATCTGCCCTCCCGAGGAAGAATAGGGCTTGGCGGCGGCTTCATCTCGTGAAACGCGATAATTCTTTCTCCCTGATTTTTTTCTCCGAAAATAGGAATTTATAGTGTCAGGGTTGAGGTCTGTGGGGCCACCAGGTGGGTACAACCCACCTGGGCACGCCCTGGTGGGTTTTGCCCACCCAGGGGCCCCTCTCTGGTGGTTGTTGGCTCCAAAAATCCTCTTTTATTCCATAAAAAATCCTCGCAAAGTTTCACTTTATTCCAAGCACTTTTATTTCTGCACAAAAACAACACCATGGTAGTTCTGCTGAAAACAGCATCAGTCCGGGGTTAGTTTCATTCAAATCATGCAAATTAGAGTCCAAAACAAGAGGAAAAGCGTGAGAAAAAGTAGATACGTTGGAGACGTATCAACTCCCCAAGCTTAAACCTTTGCTTGTCCTCAAGCAATTCAGTTGATAAACTGAAAGTGAGAAAGAAAAACTTTTACGAACTCTTTTGCTCTTGTTTGCATAAATATGCTTAAACAACACCCAGGTTTTCAGCCAGCATTATAACTAACCATGTCAACAATAACATTTAAAGATTATATTAACTCATAGAAATGACATAATCAGCTAGCAGCGATAATAAGATATCTCAAACAGCAACACGTTGTAAAAACAACCATGATATAATATGATAATAGTGGTATCTCGCTAGCCCTTCCTGAGACCGCAAAACATAAATGCAGAGCACCTCCAAAGTTCAAGCAGCGACTAAACATTGTAATTCATGGTAGAAAAGATCCAATCATGATGCACCCAACATTAGCTATACACAATGCATAAATCATGACAGTTGTGCTCTCTCAGTTTCTAGTGCTTGTTTTAGAAGGTGATGACACAACACAAAAGTAAATAGAAAGTCCCTTCGCAGAGGGAAGCAGTGATTTGCAGAGGTGCCAGAGCTCAATTTTTAAAACAGAGATAAATGATATTTTGAGACATGCACCCTTCTCATTCACTTCACGGCCATCGGTTATCAACATCTTCCATGCTAAGCACGCTAGTGGCGGTTCCCAAGTGATAAAAGTAAAGGTTTACTCCCCTTCCACCATCAATCACACTCCACGGCTTGTCCGAAGCAACGGGTGCCGTGCATACCAACATGAGTCCCGGCAAGTTTTGTTCAGTTATTTGCATTTTTAGTTCGGGACTGGGAATCCCTATTACCGCCCATTTTCTCGTGCGATGGCGAGTGAATAAACACTCGACCTGAGAATAACCCGCTTAGCATGGAAGATATCGACCACCTCCTGTCGTTCCATGAACGATCCAGGCACACAAAAGGATACTTTTTAGAAGTTTTTAGTGGTGGCACATGCAAATTTACTTAGGATGGCAGGGTAATACCGTATATAGGTAGGTATGGTGGACTCATCTGGAATAACTTTAGGTTCAAGGTTTTTGATGTACAAGCAGAGTTCCCACTTAGTACAGGTGAAGGCTAGCATTAAGATTGAGAAGCGGCCAGCTAGAGAGCAACAACGATCATAACCAGGCATTATGCATAAGTAACATTGGAGACTAGCCTGAGTAGGATATGAACACCATGAACATAAATATTATAGAGGCTATGTTGGTTTTGATTCAACTACATGCACGAACATGTGCCAAGTCAAGCCACTCGAACATTTAGAGGAGGATACCATATCATCATAATACATCACAATCATTTTAACGCTATGTTGATATCCAAGATAAATCATTATCCCCTCCTAGCTACTTATGCATGGCATGAGAAACTATAATCTCTAATTGTCATTGCAAACATGTTTAATCATAACGGGCTGAAGCCTGGATACTAGGTTAAACATATTTACACAAACAGAACAAGTCGAGTTCATACCAGTTTCTCTTTCCCACGGCCAGTTCATCGAATATTGTCATTATTGCCTTTCACTTGCACGACCGAATGATATGAAAATAATAATAGTGCAAGAGTGCCATGGACTAAGCTGGAATCTGCAAAACATTTTAGTCAACAAGAGAAGACAAGGTAAAATGGGCTCTTATTAGTTCAACAATTATTCATATGGGAGCCACTCAACATTTTCATCGTGGTCTTCTCCTCGGTAAGACTCGAATAAAAAGAAAAGAAATTCAGAGAAACACACTGAAATATTTTTGGAGTTTTTGGTTTTCTTGAACAAGCAAATAAAAGGGAAAAACAAAAACGAGAAAAACTATTTACATGGGAAAGCTCCCAACAAGCAAAAGAAGAACAAGGAAATATTTTTTTTGGATTTTCTTTTTAGTTCTACTACTAAGCATGCATAGAAAGTAAACTACTACAACTAATTTTTTTTTCTAAAGTTTTTCTAACACACAAGAAGAAAGCAAGAAAATAAATTAAAGCATGGATGATACAATGAAAAAGTGTGAGCACTGACAAATAGAATGATATGTAGACATGAATATAATGTCGGTGAGGAACATGTACTCCCCAAGCTTAGGCTTTTGGCCTAGCTTTGTAATCGATCAGTAGCCTGGAGGGTAGTAGTCCGCGTGGTAGCTCACAGAGGCTCTCGGTGCGGATGCCTCAGCACGCCGTGCCGCCACCACTGCTGCGTTATGAGCTCGGGCCTCGCTCTCAAGAACAAAATATCTGTCCTTGCTGTGATAATCAAAGAGAGCAGGCGCAGGAAAATATGTGTCCACAACATGTGATTGGTTAAAGAACAGATTATATGTGAAGTTATCAGCCCTTCCCTTGAGAATTGATACGTCTCCAACGTATCTATAATTTATGAAGTATTCATGCTATTATATTATCCATCTTGGATGTTTTATGGGCTTTACTATGCACTTTTATATTATTTTTGGGACTAACCTATTGACCCAGAGCCTAGTGCCAGTTCCTGTTTTTTCCCTTGTTTCAGTGTTTCGAATAAAAGGAATATCAAACGGAATGAAACCTTCTGGAGAAGTTATTTTTGGAAGGAAAGCAACCCGGGGGACTTGGAGTCCACGTCAAGAAAGCAACGAGGAAGGCACGAGGCAGGGGGGCGCCCACCCCCTTGGGCGCGCCCTCCAACCTCGTGGGGCCCTCGTGGCTCCCCTGACATATTTCTTCCGCCTATATATATATCCATATACCCTAAAACGATCGGGGAACAGAATAGATCGGGAGTTCCGCCGCCGCAAGCCTCTGTAGCCACCAAAAACCAATCGGGACCCTGTTCCGGCACCCTGCCGGAGGGGGGGATCCCTCACTGGTGGCCATCTTCATCATCCCGGTGCTCTCCATGACGAGGAGGGAGTAGTTCACCCTCGGGGCTGAGGGTATGTACCAGTAGCTATGTGTTTGATCTCTCTCTCTCTCTCGTGTTCTTGATTTGGCACGATCTTGATGTATCGTGAGCTTTGCTATTGTAGTTGGATCTTATGTTGCTTCTCCCCCTCTACTCTCTTGTAATGGATTGAGTTTTCCCTTTGAAGTAATCTTATCGGATTGAGTCTTTAATGATTTGAGAACACTTGATGTATGTCTTGCCGTGCGTATCTGTGGTGACAATGGGATATCACGTGATTCACTTGATGTATGTCTTGGTGATCAACTTGCGTGTTCCGCCCATGAACCTATGCATAGGGGTTGGCACACGTTTTCGTCTTGATTCTCCGGTAGAAACTTTGGGGCACTCTTTGAGGTTCTTTGTGTTGGTTGAATAGATGAATTTGAGATTGTGTGATGCATATCGTATAATCATACCCACGGATACTTGAGGTGACATTGGAGTATCTAGGTGACATTAGGGTTTTGGTTGATTTGTGTCTTAAGATGTTATTCTAGTACGAACTCTAGGGCTGTTTGTGACACTTATAGGAATAGCCCAACGGATTGATTGGAAAGAATAACTTTGAGGTGGTTTCGTACCCTACCATAATCTCTTCGTTTGTTCTCCACTATTAGTGACTTTGGAGTGACTCTTTGTTGCATGTTGAGGGATAGTTATATGATCCAATTATGTTATTATTGTTGAGAGAACTTGCACTAGTGAAAGTATGAACCCTAGGCCTTGTTTCCTAGCATTGCAATACCGTTTACGCTCACTTTTATCATTAGTTACCTTGCTGTTTTTACATTTTCAGATTACAAAACCCTATATCTACCATCCATATGCACTTGTATCACCATCTCTTCGCCGAACTAGTGCACCTATACAATTTACCATTGTATTGGGTGTGTTGGGGACACAAGAGACTCTTTGTTATTTGGTTGCAGGGTTGCTTGAGAGAGACCATCTTCATCCTACGCCTCCCACAGATTGATAAACCTTAGGTCATCCACTTGAGGGAAATTTGCTACTGTCCTACAAACCTCTGCACTTGGAGGCCCAACAACGTCTACAAGAAGAAGGTTGTGTAGTAGACATCAAGCTCTTTTCTGGCGCCGTTGCCTGGGAGGCTAGGTAAGCGGCACTCACACCCCGTCAACTAAGCTCTTTTCTGGCGCCATTGCTGGGGAGGTGAGTGCTTGAAGGTATATCTTTAGATCTTGCAATCGAATCTTTTTGTTTCTTGTTTTAGCTCTAGTTTAGTTTATAAAAGAAAACTACCAAAAATGGAATTGAGTTTGTCTCATATGCTTCATCTTTTTAATATCTTTCGTGAGTATGATGGAAAGGAAAATTGTGCCAAAGTGTTAGAAGAAGAATGCATTAAAATGTTTGGCACTAAATCTTTGAATGATGAGCATGATTGCAATGTTGTTAGTATGAACTCCTTGAATATCCATAGTACTAATGATGATTGCACTAGTTATGATGAAAATGTCTCCTATAAACATGTCAATTTTTGTGGAGTGCATTGGGTTTGCAAGTACACACCAAATAGGGAAGATAGATATTGCAAGAGGCATAAGTACTTAGAAACTAAATTGTTGCAAGAAAGTCTTGATGTTTGTGCTGAAAAATTTAATATTTTTCGTGATCCTTGTGAACTTTGCAATGAACATGGTCATTTAAATCTCCAATGCAAATTGTTTCATGACCGAATCGTGTCCAAAAATTGTGATAATTTGATTACCCTTGAGCATCATAAAGATCTTAGTCTTCTTTTGGGGTATGAGGAAATGAAACGTATAACTGAGGGTATTCCAAAGTTTAATCTTGATAGATTTCTTGATTTTGATCTAGAGAAGATTTATATGTATTATGCGGTGAATTGCATTGAAAATCCTTATATTGCCAATTACATAAAGAAAAGAAAACAAATAGAAGATGAAGAGAATACTAATGAAAGGGAAGAGACTTCCCAATATCCTCCTATTATTTCTTATGATGAATCAGGTAACGAGGAGGAGCCTTCTATTCAACCAATCTCATTAATAAGGAGCTCCAAAAAGAGGATTGAACCCACACATGATGTGGTGAAGAAGAAGAAAAGGAAAAGGAAGAGAGGTAAAAAGATATGTCTCCCAAATAATGTTGCTCCCATTATTGTTGTGCCTCATGAAAATGAATCAAAAATAATTGTGGAAGATGATGCACTTGATGATGATCTCGTTATGCCTATTGCTTGTTGTGATGATTATGATTGGGAAGATAATGATACTTCTTATGATCTTGAAAATCTTTTTGGCACTTGCTTGTATGAATATGATAAATGCTATACTATTGGTGCTATCCATACTATTAATGATGAGAGTGATTATGCTTATGATATGAAAAGGCCCAAGCTTGGGGATGCTATGTTTGATGAAGATGATGTTTTTGAGAATATACTTGCTGCAATTAATGTTTGTTCCAAGCTTGGGGATGCTACGTTTAATGAAGATGATATTTTTAGTCTCCCAAGTTTTGATATACAAATTTATAATGATGATAGCATGCCTTCTACCTATGATGATTATATTGATGAAGGTGGGTTTGGAAGAGTGTCAACTTTAGGAAGTAATGATCCCACTATTTTGGAGGATGTTGAATCTTATAATATTTATGAAAGTGGATTCGGAGAGGTCATGACTTTATTTAGTGATGTATCCACTATTTCGGAAGAGGTTTCAATTGATTATGATGTACCCACAGCTTTTACCAAACTTGGACTCCTCTTGCACTTCCACATTAACTCCTTCGCCCTGTTCCATCAGTCCTGGTCCCAAAACACCTTCGACTGCGCCGCCTGAGACCCCTCCTCCGCCGGAGTCCTCGTCGTCTGCTTCCAGCCCGGGTTGTGCCTCTCCGATGGCCAACTTCCCCCTCGACCCCTTGCTGTATGTGCCGGCGGGCCATCACATTGTGGACGGCGGTGATGCTCGTTTGCCTCAGACCTTTGTGACACCACATATCCCAATTGTGCGCCGCCATGAGGAGTTCATGTTAGCTGAGGTAATGCCCATCCCTCCTCCCGATCAGATTGGTGTTGCTAGAGAGGAAGTTGTTCAATGGCTGCAAGCTCATGGGTTTTTGGTGAGGTCTGCTCTACCTTGGATTAGATCGGTGGGTCTTTTTGAGCTTCGGGATGCTGCAGTCAGATTCTCGCTCCTTTAGATGCCACCCCAACCTCTTGGCAATGATCGTTTTGTTCGTTTTATGAAGCACGATGAGGGCGAATCTTTTAGAGGTGTTCAGGGTTTCCGTCAGGGACTGCTCATGTTTTTGGGGATTTCGCTTGATCTTCGCAATGAAGAAGGTATTCGGGCAGCGGTCAACACCTTTGGGAAATTTCATCATTGGATTAGTCAGGATCCATACCTTGTGCGTACTTTAGTCTTTGCGTCCTTTCCAAAAGATATTCTGGTGCCCAGAGATGTGGTGTTCATGGATTATGCAGCGTGGGGTGGTGCCAGGGTGTCTTGGACGGTGCCTCTGTATATTCTTGGGGCCAATTTTGCTGAACAGATGCCCCAAGATGAAGACTGGATGCCCATCAATGGCAATCCTCATCCCCTGCCTGGTGTGCCCTTCCCGGAGATGTCACCTTTTTTCTGCCTCCATTCCCAGCTCTGGGGTGGAACGATGTGCCGCCACCTCCGCCTGAACCTGCACATAATGAGGTGCATGAGGACAATTGGGGAAACTGGGATGAGCCTGCTGCGGAACCTGCTGTTGAGGATCAAGAATCCATGGTGTTGAATGCCTCTGCTCAACCAAGTTCTGCTCAACCATGCTCTGATGTGCAGCAACAGGTGTCCCCTGCACCTATCATTCTTATTGATGGGGCTCAACCTGTGAACCAAAATGATCTTATGGAGATTGCACCGGACCTGGAGGATGCTAGTAACTAGGCAATTGTGGTCTATCAACCTCCTGTCATTGACGTTCAAGCTTTGGATCAACCTGCGATTAAGGTCCCCTTTGGTCCCCCTCTGCCCCCTGAAATGATCTGGAGGCGATCGTTTGAAAACATGCTAAATGCACCAGTTGTGTTTGAGGTGCCAAAACCACTGCTGCCTAAACCTCTATCGCCGGTCACTTTGACAAAGAGAAACTGGGATTTTGCTTTTCAGCAAGATGATCTTCCTCTATTGACGTGGAAGGAGCCGGAACCTGCTCGACCTGTGGCTAGAGCTTTATTTGTGGATGATGCTGAGAGGGCTACGCCTGATGTTGTCCCTTCTCCCCCTACGCGTGTACAAACGAGGAGGCCTCGCAAAACTCTGGCGCCAACGCCTCTCGTTGAAACCTCTGTTCGAAGATGTACCAGAAGTTCGGCCCAGCGTGATGGGTTTAAGCCCACTTTCCATGAGCTGGTTCTGCAGCCCAAGAAGAAGAAGCCCAAGGCCAAGCCCCTTTCTGCAGAGATGCCTGATGACCCTGCACATGGAGATGTTCCTCCACCTACTCCCATAAGTCATCTGCAAGCTATTGGCAAGGAGCTGGAGATTGATGCAACACTGCTCACTGAGGATGCACTTATGGTGGACCCTGCTGCTGCCACAAATCATGCCTTCAATGAATAGTGTGCTTTTCATATGCTGGGTTTTGCAAGCCCATAAATTTGCTTTCTACGTTTGGTTTTCATTTTCTGATCCTTGGCTATGTAATAATGTTGGTTCGGACCTTTATGTGCTTTTTGAGCATATGACATTGTGTGTCATGTGGTTTGGGGACTTGTTTATGATCTTTATTTATGAATACTCAATGTAGAAGCTGGAATGTCCTGTGTTGGAATGTCAGGGGTTTAAACTCTGAGACTAGGCAAAGAGCTGTTAGACAAAAGATAGATGAAAGTCAATGTGCTATTGCTTGTCTACAAGAAACTAAATGTGCTTCATTCGATTCCAGAACAATTAAAAGCTTTTGCCCCAAGAGATTTGACAGCTTTGCTTTCTCTCCTTCTTTGGGGGCCTCTGGTGGAATTCTAGTTGTTTGGAACTCATCCATTTTTTATGGGACTTTATTGCAAGTCCAACAATTTGCAGTGGTGATTGAGTTTGTTTCTAGGCAAAACAATGAGAGGTGGACACTTGTGGTTGTTTATGGTCCTTGTCAGGGGGAAGCTAGGGATAATTTTGTAACCTGGATGTATCACCTGAATATTCCTGTGGATGAAAATTGGCTGCTACTGGGGGATTTTAATTTCTTGCGTTCTTTGGATAACAGAAACCTACCTGGTGGTGATTTGAATGACATGTTCATCTTTAATGAGATTATTGGGCACCTAGATCTTTTGGAATTGCCCATCAAAGGCAGATCTTACACTTGGTCCAATATGCAGGATACTCCACTGCTTGAGCAGCTAGACTGGTTCTTCACTTCTGTTGATTGGATATCTGACTATCCCATGACTGAGGTGCTACCTCTTGCTAGAACTGCATCTGACCATGTGCCTTGTGTGGTTACAATCAAAACTTCTATTCCCAAGTCTAATCTTTTTAGGTTTGAGAATTATTGGCTGGAGCTGGAGGGTTTTATGGATTGTGTTGATTCTTCATGGCAGAAACAATCCAGAAAGGGGCATATTACTGCTAGGATAGCTGACAAATTTAAGTCCCTGAGAATGTGTCTCAAGAGATGGCAGAAGAACATTTCCAAACTGAAAACTCTAGTATGTAAATGCAATAATGTTGTTCTGCTTTTGGATGAGCTTGAGGAATATAGACCACTTTACAGACATGAATCCAATTTCAGGAAAGTGGTTAAAAACCATGTAGAGAAATTGCTCCACCTTCAATGTCTTTATTGGAAGAAAAGATGTACTATCAGATACATAAAAGTGGGTGGTGAGAACACCAAGTTCTTTCATGCTATGGCTACTAAGAGGCATATAAGGAATTATATTGCTAGCTTAAAATTGTCTGATGGTACTTTGGTGACTGATCACTCACAAATGGAGGGTATTATATGGAATTGTTTTAAAAACAGAATGGGTTCTTCCAGGGGAATTAACATGGGTTTTGAACTTTCTTCCCTCATTGAACCAGTTGAGGGTTTAGATAT
The DNA here is from genome assembly GCF_018294505.1 of Triticum aestivum. Classification (NCBI taxonomy): domain Eukaryota; kingdom Viridiplantae; phylum Streptophyta; class Magnoliopsida; order Poales; family Poaceae; genus Triticum; species Triticum aestivum. The sequence goes on along the minus strand of NC_057814.1, from coordinate 273,079,695 downwards.
TCTCACTAAGCCTTTTGAGAAGGAGGAAATGGACAAGATTGTCAAGCATATGCCAGTTGATAAAGCTCCAGGTCCAGATGGTTTTAATGGTCTCTTCTTCAAAAGGTGCTGGCACATAATTTCTCAGGATTTTTATGAACTGGCCCAGGCTTTCTTTGATGGTACTGCTCATCTGGAAAATATCAATGACTCATATATAACTCTGGTGCCTAAGAAGCCCTCACCTGAAGAGGTGGGTGACTTCAGACCTATCTCTTTAACAGGAATGGGTCTTAAGTTCCTATCTAAGATGGCAGCCAATAGGTTTCAAGAGGTGATTATGCAGTGTGTTCACAAGAACCAGTATGGTTTCATAAAAAGCAGAACAATTCAGGATTGTATTGGGTGGACTTTTGAGTATTTACACCAGTGCCACCAGTCCAAGAGACCAATTGTGATTCTAAAGTTGGATTTTGAGAAGGCTTTTGATTCCCTTGAGCATGAGGCAATAGTGCAAATATTGAGATATAAGGGCTTTAATGAGAAGTGGATTCTTTGGATGAAGCAACTTTTGTCCACAGGTACCTCATCTGTTCTGCTTAATGGAGTTCCTGGTAGGAAGTTCAGATGTAAAAAGGGTGTCAGACAGGGTGATCCAGTCTCTCCCCTCCTTTTTGTCCTAGCTGCTGATCTCCTGCAGACTGTAATCAATGACATGTTCAGAAGGGGCATTCTTCATCTACCTATACCTTGTCATGACCAGGATTACCCTGTGATTCAGTATGCTGATGACACTTTAATTATCTTGCCTGCTGACAAGGACCAACTTATAGCTCTGAAGGACATGCTCAAGGTCTTCTCTGTGTCCACTGGTCTTGATGTGAACTACCACAAATCCTTTATTATTCCCATCAATGTGGACACTGCTGTCATGACTGAATTAGCTGCTGCATTTGGATGCCAGATTGGGAAAATGCCATTTACCTACCTTGGGTTACCAGTGGGAACTACAAGGCCTAAAATGGTGGATTTTATGCCATTGGTGGACTGCATGGAGAGGAGAATGACAGCTAGCTCCTCTTTTTTAAATCAGGGGGAAAGACTGCAGTTTCTAAACTCTGCCTTGTCTTCTATGCCCATTTTTTTCCTTTGCAGTTTGGCTGTTCCTGCTGGAATTCTAAAGCAATTGGAGAGAATCCAGAGACAATGCCTCTGGAGGAAGAATAGGGGTGAGCCTGCCCCTTCACTTGCTGCTTGGGACCTTATTTGCAGGCCAAAAAACAAGGGAGGCCTTGGTATTCTTAATCTTGGTGTTCAGAATGTTGCACTTCTGCTCAAACATGCAAATAACTTTCTTAATAAAAAGGATCTCCCATGGGTGTCTTTAATTTGGGATTCCTACTATCATGGCAGAGTACCCCAAGGAACTTCTGATTGTGGCTCTTTCTGGTGGAAGGATATATGCAAGGTCATGCAAAACTTTAGGGAGTGTGCTTGGGTTCAGATTAATGAAGGGGACACTGCCCTCATGTGGTCAGACAACTGGCAGCTTGATGATCAGGTGTCTAGCCTTCAATTCAGATTTCCCAGGCTCTTTTCCTATGTTAAGGACCCCTGGATCACTGTTAAAGAGTTCTTGGACTCTCAGGACATGTTCCAGCACTTCCACCTTCCTTTGTCCAGCCAGGCTTTTGATGACCTGACCACTCTCCAGTCTCTGTTGGGCGGCCACAATAGAGCACCTGGGTCCAAGGATATTTGGTTTTGGAATGGCACGGCCAAGGGATACTCACCAAAGTTGTTTTACTCACATACTTTTGCATCAGAATCCTTCAACCCTTTGACAGCTTGGATCTGGAAGTCCTCCTGTACAATGAAAATCAAAGTATTCGCTTGGATGCTTATTATGGACAGGTTGAACACCAAGGACATGGTGGAAAGGAGGCATTGGCATTTGGAGGATGGAGTAAATTGTGTCCTTTGTCCTTTGCAGACTAGGGAAACAAGAGATCATCTGTTCTTTAATTGCAATTTTAGTGTCAGAGTTTGGAACTATCTGCAATTGATTGGTCATCTGGTGACTCCATGGCTGATTTGGTTATTAATGCTAGCAGGAGTTTTAGGATACCCTTCTTCACTGAAGTGGTGTTTATTGCTTGCTGGAATATCTGGATTCTCAGGAATGCTAAGGTCTTCAGGCATGAGAGAGCTGGATTCAATAAATGGAGAAGTGCATTCATCCATGATATTAGCTTAATGCAATATAGAGTGAAAGCTGCATATAAGGATGATCTCCTTAGATGGATCTCATTTCTGCCACCTTGAGGCCAATATTCTGTAATTTTAACTTGTTTCTTCTCCTTCTTCCCTTAGTTTATTTTGATTACCTCTTGTAATCCCCCATAATACTTGTACTTGCTCTCTCTTTATCAATAAAGTTTTGATATGCTGTGGGCGTTTCCCCTACAGTTCCTAGTCAAAAAAATATGCAACGAATATCACTCTACCATGTTAAAATTGTCTCGTCATAAGTGCTATTTCAACAAATTAGAAGTATTACAAGCTAGAAAATAGTGTGAGATGTAACCTATATCACACTCCCAAGTCAAACGTGTGTTATGATAAGTGATTGTTGCATGTTACACAACAGTAGTACTTTGATGTAAGAACATGGTGTGATAGATAGATATTGTATGTTCTAGAAACAGGAACATGTGTCTTATTCACAAGTATAATGTATAAAGTAAGTAGATGGAATTCAACAAAATTAGAAGGAATACACGCTAGACATCATACATAACATGCAACCACATATAACAGTGCCAAGTTAGAGGGGGCACCTGTGACGGTGCACTAGGGGAGACGTGCTCATCATCAACACAGCTACGTCGAGTGTCTATGCATGTGTTGTCTTGCAAATCATCTTGGGGGGGTGGAGGAGTAGAATCTATAGAGGCCCTCCGTTTGGAAGGAGCACCTTTATCCGCTGCCTTGCTGACTTCCTTCCGCTTTATTGATTTTGAATTCTCAAGTAAAACCGACAAGAAAAAGCAATAAAATTCACTCTTTAGAACTCATTCGTGCATGATACTGACAATCACTACTTTGATGTAAGGCAAACACATGATACCAGGATGGAATATGTACGAAAAACAGGACGACATGGCATATTCACAACTGTTTGTGTAAACTAAGCAGAAACCATTTCAACAAATAAGAAGCAATGCAAGCTAGACACCACATGAAAGATGCAACCAATATGACTCTTCCAAGTTAAAAGCGTCCCATCATAAATGGCATTTCAACAAATTAGAAGCAGCGCATGCTATAAATCATATGAATGATGCAACTAATATCGCACTACATATACTAAAGGTGTCTCGTCATATTGATTGATGCGGGATACAAAAAAATAATAGTTTTATGTAAATGCTTAATAGACAGATGTACTATGTACTAAAAACAGGAAGGCATGTCACATTAACAGGTATAATGTATAAACTAAGCAGAATAGCACATGCAATTTAACTAGATTGGAAGAATTACAATCTAGACACCATATGCAACATGCAACCACATATCACGCTGCCAAGTTAGAGCAAGCACCTGTGATGCTCGTGTATGGGAAATGCGGTAATCAACTACAGAGCTATGTTCACTATCTTCATCTAGCCTTGCTGTTTCTTGAGAATCATGTGGGGAGGCTGACGCTTCATTCTTTAAATGAGGATCTTTACTCACAATAGTCCACTGGCGTGACTGCCTCATCATAAGTGATTGATGAGGGATACACAAGAACATTAGTTTGATGTAAGAACATGGTTAATAGACAGATGTACTAGTATGTACCAAAAACAGGAAGGCATGTCATATTGAAAGGTATAATGTGTAAGCTAAGCAGATGCAATTTAACCAAATTGGAAGCAATACAAGCTAGACATTCGGTTGGAGTGGTGAGCATGATCAGCTAGGACCTGAGAGCCCGGTGGGAGGTGGGTTGCTTCGCCACCATCGTGGCTTTATAGTTGGCTTCCATGTGATGCCTGTCTGTGCTGGGCTTGTCACTCGCTCGGCCAGTGCCCTGACTAGCTATTTGTCTTCTGGTGCTCCCATGATGGTGGTTCATGTAAAAAATATCTTTCCTTATCTTAATAAGGACCGACTTCTGCCTTTCAAATACAAGCTAGACACCATATGCAACATGCAACCACATATGACACTGCGAAGTTAAAGCAAGCACCTGGGATAGTGGTTCATGGCGAGCGAGATCATCAACTCCAGAGCTACGTTTACCGTCTCCATCTGCTGACACTGCACCCTTTATAGCGCTGAAACGTATCTTGCGTAAGCCCGAAGCAAGTAGGAGTGACTTCTCTGTTTTCTTTTCTGCTTCTGTCAACGCAGAGTCTGAAATACCCTTGCATAAAAACACAATAGTGAGAGTATGGGTGAAGTGTGTGCAGAACTAGTGCACTGTAAAAGTAGCAGATAGCAGGTGGCTAAAAAATAAATGACAAGAGACATATGATAGCATGGCAAACAAAATTAGATTCTACTCGGTATGATTTTCTAATATATGAGCACAGGGATGGCTGGGAAATGCAGGTACTCCTCCAACACACAACCACATGTGGTCCTATCAAAATAACAGTCGACTGAAAATAAATAGGTCAATCGATTTTTTATGAACCGTCCGATCTATAAGGAACGGGCAGATGGCCTTCGTCTACCTCCCGCCAGTCACTGTTGACGATCTTTGTCGAACCGCCAGCGACCACCGGCCCAGACCCCTGCCTCCACCGCCCCGCCCTCCCCTCGACCTCACCCGACCGCCATGCTTGGGAGCACCCCCCCCGGCCATCCCTTTAATCCCGGCCGACCTCCAGATCGGGCGCCAGCAGCTCTAGGCCCCACACACCCCTAAGATAAACACCGAGGCCCTGCTTCCCCGGCGTAATAGGCGGACTAGCGCCTGTTACGCCGGGGAATGCTTCCTTTAATTGGGAATCAACTGACCAGGAATTGAAATCCAGGGGGCGACGGACCTCTAGCTAAGGTGAAATAGTATATGAGAAGAAACCTTGTGCATCGCTAGTTACTAGGAACATCTAGTATCAAGAAGAAGCGGTCAACTAGTGTCTTTTGTAGGATGAATATCGTGCAAGCAGACACATAAGATTTGCACGAATAAGGGAAGAGTAGTACCATTTCCGGTTGCCAGTGCTGGGTCCTCCGGATGTCGCGGTGATTTTCTTGGTTTTACTTGGGAAACCGATGTTTTGGAGGAGGGTCGAGCCTTGGACGAACCCATGGCCAAATTGTTGATTGTGTTACGGTGGCCGTTTGTCGGCGGAGGGAAGTAGTTCTGAGGCGAGGAAGGACGGTGTAGTGGGAACAGCTCAGGTGCGGTGGATGGTGGCGAAGTTAGAGGGGCAGCGATGAGGCGCAGGACGGCGTGGTGGAACTGGCTCGGGTACGGACAGCTCGTTCTCGGCTTCAACTACTAGCCGTGGAGGGCATTGCGATTGAGGTTGCGGTGGGCGACGACGTCGGGGTATCGGCTCCGGCGTGATGGAGGAGGGCGATGGTTGATGGGTGGGATGGGGTGGCAGACGGAGGACGTCGTGGTTTCGCGGCTGGTGGAGGGGTAGTTTTGGTGCCCATGGAGTAAGAATGGGGAATCGAACGGGGGGCGGGGGTGGGGGAGCTAAGGAGAACCATGTTTCGGTCTGGGACGCGCTTGTTTTTGGTTTTTTTGAACAGATGGGACGTTCTTGTTTGAAATTTGGGGAACGTACAAACTTTGCCCCCCTCTTAAATTTCGGACCTACTGCGGGTCGGGGGTAGGATGGTAATCCCAGGTGTCCCAAATAGTGAGCGGGAGCGATTTCGGCCGCACGCATGTGTGCTTAGGCGGCCATTGTGTATGAATGTTTTTTCGGAGCCGGTTGTGTGGCGTCTAGATGAAGCTACAAACCTACCCCGGTTTAGACTTTTGGACGTCGGGTCGGTTCCTTCTACCAAACATTGGTCGCACACGGTTTCGGGCAAGTAGAGGCTCTTTTGGTGCTTCGTTCGAAATTTTGAAACAGAAGCATTCACGTTTAGAGTACTCTTGAACTTTGAGGATTGACCTAAATAGACAATGTTAAATTTGACCTTGTATGTTTGAAAACCTCATTAAATTATGCGCTTATTTTTGAAATTTTGACACTTGAAAATCCTATAACTACGATTATTTTGGAATGGAGGAGGTAAATTTGAATCTATTTTGTACACAACAATATATGCGATTATGTACAAAAGCAGAGCAAAGATTGGTGCCCCCATAATTTAGGTATGATTTACAAATGCCATGATATCGAATTCAAATAATTGAATGGACTTCATGTTGAATTCGAATTTTTAAACCACCTTAAGTTGAAATCAAATGTATGCTAGTTCATAGCTAGCTATTTATAATGTTCGTTGTGTAACTTTTGTATGTATAATGTGCTTTAGACACACAACATGAACTATACTCACGTTTATATTCGATTGCTAAAGCGATGCATTGTCTGGAGTTCGAAATACTAACTATGAGGATCAATTATGTCGAATAATAACATAGACATGCTCAAATTCGATAGAATCTAGACGTCTGATGGATCAATGACCGTTCCTTACGCGAATTGCAAATATCATGATCCCATCCTAATATTTGGATACAATTTATACTTTTAATCAAGGTGTACATCAGTCTTTTACGTGTAGTTTCACTATCCATCGGTGGTCTCTCACACATGCTCACACACTCTCTCCCGAGGTGTCTTTCTTGCAGACATGCTCTCGATATAACCCTCCCTCCCTCTCGTAACCATTTACGACTGTTTTCACTAACCTTTATCACAAGCACTCTTCCTCTCACAAGCATACACACGCACAATCCCCATCGACCCTTTGTATATACATAGACCCGCCTACGTGTCTCCCGTACGCACATTATCTTTAGGCATGTCTCTCACGCATTGTCTCACAGCTCTCTTCCTAATCGATGAGTATGATTCTAGCAGAGCATTCTGTAGGATGCCCCTTAAAGTTAGGTTGGATGAATAGTGGTATCAGAGATAAGGGGTTACCTTAGTCCGAGGACCTAGGGTTACAAATCCTAGCCGGCTTTGTCAGTGGACACAGAGTCCTTCACGATTCTACTATCTTTGTCTTGTACGACTAGTCATCCATGGGTCTCCCTAAATGCGTCACGGGCCGACCAATGTGGCGCAGGACGGAACCGAACCAAGGGCCTCACCTCGGCCCACCAGACCTCACGCGGTGACACACCCTCTGCCCCCAGGTCTCGTTATCTTCTCACACCCACACATACCAACACAGACACCACACACAAAAAATTCTCCTCGTGCCTCTATCCCCTCCCACCTTGCATATACACACTCAAGGGCATCTCTCGCCGTCACATCATATTCGTCTCTGTCTCTCTCTCTCGACCTCTCTCATTTCTCGTGCTATCTCTCCCACGCCCCCCCTCCCGGCGGCCCCTCTATCCATGCCTCTCTCGAATACGTAATACACACACATCCCTCTCTTGGCACTGCCAAATACATCAACTACACATTCACACATGTTACATCACGTACCCCATTGATCTAAAAAGCCCTCTCTTAACGTTTATTTCACATACAACATTCCTTTTAGAGGAGTATGAATGTTAATTTGCATTGCATGGTGCCCACAATGATATTTATTCCACACTGTGAATTTTTATATTTTTATACTATATATAAAGTTAGTCATAATAGAGAAACGAAGAGCATCTCTCTCTCCATCGCATACACCCCCTCTACGCCCCTTTAACGTACTCACACAAACTATCTCCAGGTCCTCTAAAAGTACGCCCCCGGCACATTCACACATGTTTCATCTTTCTCTCGCGATATATACAATGACGATCATTGTATTTGAAGCGAAAGCATGATACGTACATTGGACTTCAGAATCCACTCACTATGGTCACCATTTACGTTTTGTGGTTATTATACAGTCAGAGGCTCACCGTACAGCTCTGTATTTGCTCAAGACACGACTAGTTGACCAGTTAAACGCTCCACGTGGCACCTCTAGTGTTGCATCACATTGTCTCACTACCATTGGGCCCACCTGTCAGCGTGTATCTACTCTACACTCTTATAAAAAACAGAGTTGGTGATGATGGTGTACCTGCCATCCTGCAATATAGGCCGTCCAATTTATATCTGACGGATAGGAAGGAAACTATGGCAATTTTGTAAAAAGGTACACACACCTCTCCACATTTGCAAATAAGGCCTTCCCTCGTTCATCCTTTTCTCTCACAAGATAAACTACTCATACAAATGCATCTTGATGTTACGTGCAACGCACGAGCATCTTCTAGTAAGAATGAAAACAAACGACAAAAAAATATTGGACGGTGGTTCGAAGTCATGACCGCGGGCACAGCGGACAAGGTGGCCTTGTATTGGTATGCTGAGCCGTCTGTTTTAACACACATGAGCTGGTGTGGTGATTATACACACACGCACGCATGCACACGAACTGCATGCACGCAACACTCACACAAACACATGCAGCCACGCACGCACGCAACACTCACACATACACACGCAGCCACGCACGCACGCAACACTCACACGCGCACACGCACGCATGCATGCACACACCACACGACCAACACACACTCTCACGCTCAAGTGCTCAACCTACACATGCATGCGCACACATCAGGTCCTGACAAACACATACACAACCAGGTGGTTCCCGCGCACGGGTTGGAGTGTTGTCGCGCCTGCGTAAATTTGTGTTTATCTGACCCCTCTCCTATGCGAACTTGCAGGTGGGGCCCACAAGGAACGTAGTCAATTTAACTAGTCAACATAGTGCCACGCAGACTATTTGGCCGGTTAACAGAGTGCACACTACAAGAAATATGTCAACTTGTCACCCTCACTATTGGTCGCTGAAAGGTCATAGTTTTTCATTTGCGACATTTTTGTGACCAAAAACATAAGGTCAAAAGCTGGCAGTCGTAAACTGAAATTAATGACCTTCTATAAAAGGTCGTTGGTTCTTCGACCAAAATTTTGGTCACTAGCAGCCTCCCCAGACCACGTAGGATCCAGCGTGGCAAGCTGACGTGGATAAGAATCAGCCCGGTCCAGTTCGGTGTTTTACATGGGCCGAGCCCAACAATTCAGCTTTTTTATATTTTTTTCCTATTAATTTTAGTCAGCCACATGGGCCAGGCCCAACATTTCAGCCTTTTTATCTTTTTTTTCTGCCAAATTATGTTTAACCAAATAACTCCAGCCCAATGTTTTTCAAGCTTTTTCTTTCCTGGGCCTTGGCCTTTCCACATTCACTTATTTTCTATTCATTTTTTACCCAAAATATTTGTCCAATATAATTTGATCCTCGGCCTCTTTTAAGGTCCAACTCCAACCCATTTAACAAACATTTTCAAACCAATTTGAATAACAATATGAATCACCACCAATTAGCTGAATATTACATAAATATCTCAAAACTCACATTCTACAAATTTCCATCACATCCATATTTTATACAGATCCAAGCAACCTACAACATTACGTATTCAAGCATTCAGCTGCTGAAATACTCTAGAACAGGAAAGAATAAATAGAACTATCTAGTGCTTCACAACAAGAAAACATGTAGTCTGCTTCTTCAAGTACTGCTTCTTCCTTAGCAATGACAGGCTGATGCAAAACATCTGGGCATTCAAAAGAGAACAAAAAGTATGTCACTGATATAAGAAATCTTACACGAATACTTTTAAAATAAAAACTAAAGGCACATGAGATAGAAACAAGTGATTTGAGATGGAAAGTTAGCCAACAGAATATATATAAAAGATCTTTTTGCAATACAATTATCTTATGTACATATGAATGACACCCAAGTAATTTGAGATGGAAACAAGTACATCTAGCAATCTAACATGTATAGTGGCACCAACAAAAGAGCAAGACACGGAAGAATTTTAGCTTTACATAATGTCTACAAGAACAGGACCCTGATACAGGATTTAGCTTGTCCTCAACACTGTTAACAAGGTACTGAAAGTAGCTATGTGCATCAGCCTCACCAAGTCTTATCATGAATTGGTTGCTTTTAAAAACTATACTATATTTCTGGACAGCAAACTAAATAGACGGCTGCTCTCAAACCGTACATCCAAACAAAGCAAATAAGTACTCTACGGAAACCTTAGAACATGCTTTACAACTCATACGTAGAGGCTAACTTGAAATTATGAGCATAATGAACTCGTTTTTCAGTTAGAAGCTCGCTGTCCAAAACTGTCAGGTAGTGCAGTTTTTTAGCTGAACCAAATTCAGTTTACACAGAGGTAAGGAACTACTTCAAAAACTGAGGTAAGTAAGGAACTACTTCAAAAACAGAGGTGCTAACTATGTTTACACAGAAAAACTGTACTATATTTCTGGACAGCAAACTAAAATAGACGGCTGCTCTCAAACCGTACATCCAAACGAAGCAAATAAGTACTCTACGGAAACCTTAGAACATGCTTTACAACTCATATGTAGAGGTCAACTTGAAATTATGAGCATAACGAACTCGTTTTTCAGTCAGAAGCTCGCTGCCCAAAACTGTCAGAAAAGCGTATAAATAGATTCAGACCAATTGGTAAAGCGTATAAAATGAAATTTCCGCCGATTCAGTAAAGCGTATAAATAGATTCAGACCAATTGGTAAAATGAAATCTACTCCATGAGATTTAGTCAACTTTAGGGAGCATCGCAGATTCAGACCAATATTTGCAAGCATGTAAATACTGGTTCAACACTAGGGAGTACTGACTTTTTGTGGCAGCAAGAAAGCAACTCAATTTGGCAAGCAGTGCAATGCCAAGTGAATTTAGTCAAACATGCAAGTGAATTTAGAGTAGTAGCACTAGGGACTAGGGACTGACAGCAGTAGCACTAGATTCAATCAAGTGAAAGTGAATTTAGAGCAGCAGCAAAATCAGGGAATGTGAGAGAGGTAGAGGGAGGCTCAACCATGAATTGCTGCTGCCCCATGGTTGGGTATGTAATTGTCGCCGCTCCTCCTTGTGGATGCCGAGGTCGGAGACACCGGATCCGTGCGGGCATCCACCTCCCATCCGCACGAGCTGAAGCAAACCATAGCAGATGAACATCATTTAAACAACATTGAACATCATTCAGATGCTTTAGAAGCATAACAGAGTGAACATCATTCGCATGCTCTTCAGTACGATATCTCAGATTTTTCAACTAAGCAAAACATGCATACTGTAACACTTCAGTACAAATGTAAGTAATGTCTCTTCCATCATCATCTTCTTGTGTAACAACAAACGAGAGGATGCACACATTTTAGTCTCACTAATCAGTCTGGTTATCTGCTATGCTAACATACAAATAACCAGACTCCTCTTTACTGATAAACATGACATAGCTGTCAGCCATGTGGAAAAGGCAAGCTTATGATGTTACATGCAGATTACAGAGGAGTATTTTCATGGAACTTTGAGCCTAGAGAAGAGAATAAAGGATAAGCAGTGGTTCTATAGCAGCCTGGGATATGTGGACATATGCATACTGAACAAATGGTACAAGCAGTAGGGGACAAAACATCACAATGGGTCATGCTATCGCCAGGCTTAAATTGTATCCTCATTAGATACTTTGATGTTGATGGTTCCTGGTAAGTATGCGCAACCTTGTACCGAGCGACAAATTAATGAGATGCTTGATGTCGATGGTTTATACAACCTTGCACCCATCAACAAATTAATGAGACACTTGATCTTGATGGTTGCTACACAACCTTGTGCCTATCGGCAAAATTTTGGTACTGTAGAGTACGACCATCTATCTACGACGGAGCCGAGGGAACGGTTGAACGGGTCAATTCCTCAATCGCGGTGTCCCTAGAGATCCCAAACGGCTATCCTGTGTAGGACACGTTTCGAAATTCTGAAGGCAGTAGGAACCATAGCAAAACGATTTTATTTACTTGGAATCGGCTCTGTATGTTCAGTTAGCATAGCAGATAACATTTGCGTAACACTTCAGTACGAATGTAATCTCACCAATCAGTCTGGAACCACAGGAATCTTGGCATGCACACATTTTAGCAAGCGTCTTCCCTGCGATGGAAACAGCACCGACGAGAGATGTCAAACACAAGCCTCACGAAAATTTAGAACAGCAAGGGACGAGTACCGGACGACAGCAGGAAGAAACCACACCTGAGATGTAAGGCTGCAAAACACCGGCACCGCGGACGCCCGTCCAGCCAGCCAGCCAGCCTCCGGCAATGGCGGCACGCGAGGTCACCAACCACGGATGCATGCCTGACATGAATGTAATCAGTCTAGGTCCCGCCGTACATGAGAGGAGATGGAAGACTTGGCAAGGACGGCGTACATACCTTGGGCATCTAGGTCCCGCCGGAGATGCGCCGTCGTCGACGGCCACCGCAGTAGCAATCTCCGGTGTGGTCCGGTGTGCCGCACAAGACCGAGAGCAGGCGGTGGATCCCGATGCGGCCGGCCTCCATCACGCAGGTGGGTGCGGATCCGGCGCCGCCGTCGCCGGAACTGGTGCGCCCCATCCATCTATCCATGGGTGGGCGTGGATGGGTGGGTGGATCCGTGGAAAAGGGGGTTTCCATGGGTGGATGGACGAGATGAGGAGGGAGGTCGGCCGGAGGTGGGGATGGGGCCGGAGACGGGGAGACGAGGTCGCCGGTGGGGGTGGGGATCGGCGGCGGCGGCGGAGACTGGAGAGGAATCGGGGGTGGGGAAGAGGAGCAGTTTGCGGGCAGCTTCGCGGGGCTCCACTCGTGAATCTGGGCATGGGCTCGATCTTGGGTCAGCCTCGACCTTGTCTACGGTGAGGGTCGTCGACGGTGGCGGTGGGGGTGGGGTTGGTGGTGGCGGTGGGGGTGGGGTTGGTGGCGGCGGCGGATCGAGATCTGAGGGAGGGAGATGGTTGAAGGCGGCGGCTGTGGATGCGTAGGAGCGGAGCTCTAGGGTTCGCGCAAGAGGGAGAAAGGCTGGATGAATGGATCGATGGACGGATGTTCACTGCGGTGGGCTGCATGAATGGATGGATGGATGGAAGTTTGCCATGTCACTGATCCATGCCACAACAGATTGCACCAATCATAATTCAGCTAGTGTAATTTTGTTTTTTTCTTCTGTTTTCTTATATTTTGTACCCTCTTCTACTGGATAAACATTCAACATATTACCCGTTTATATAAATTTTTCAAATGGCCCAATATTTTGCGCATTTGCGTATCTTGGGACGACAAACAATATTGATTTGAGGGGTTTTCATTTTGTTTGCACAAAAAATCATTTTTCAATTTTTGGAGTGCCAATAATCGTTTTTTTGTGAAGAACCTGCCATATATTTGTTGCAAAATTGGTACCAAATCATTTTTCTAAAATATTAGGCTATATTTTACGCACAATTGACCAAATGCTTGGTTGTTAAAAGATTTGGTCCACCTCTAGTAAAAAAGACAAATTTCCACCGATTCAATAGGAAGCGGCTAAAATCTGAACTGCAACTGCCTCATAGTTTGCTCTATATTTTTTCCAAAAATCATTTGTAGGTACATAAGTATCTATTTAATCAGAGAAACACCAAAAAAATTCAAGATTCAACCACTAGCTAGGAACGGTCATGCCCGCCGTTTTGACTGCATTTTGAAACGGGCATAAAAATTCAAAAAAAATCAAAAAATTGGAAAAACTTCGCATTGTGTCATTATATGTGACAAAGTTACCAGGAAAAATAATAAACTTGTGATACGACAATTCTTTTAAAAAAGTGTTCTCAGAAATGAGTTAACGTGTGTGAAGATTCATGGCTTTCAACCCAAATGATCAATCTTATGGCCACATTCATGACATAGTTTGTTCAAATGATCTCATATTGTGCACAAGGGTGCATATTGGAATGGAAAACAATGTTGCCTAAGGGATTTCTCATTTTCTTTGGACGAAAAAATCATTTACCATTTTCCGAGTGCCCGAAATGAGTTTTTTTTGTGAAGTACCTACCAAATAATTGTTGCAAAATTGGACCAAATCATTTTTATAAAATACTAGGCCATATTTAATGCACAATTGACCAAATGGTTGGGTGTCAAAAGTTTTGATCCACCTCTCGTGAAAAAGACAAATTTCCGTCGATTCAGAAGGAAGCGGGTCAAATTTGAACTGCGGCTGCCTCATAGTTTGCTCTTTATTTTTTTTCCAAAAATCATTTCTAGGTACATAAGTATCTATTTAATCAGAGAAACATCAAAAGTTTTCCAAGATTCAACCACTAGTTAGGAACGGTCATTCCCGCCTTTTTGACCGCATTTTGAAACGGGCATAAAAAATTCAAAAAAATCAAAAAAAATGGGAAACCTTCGCATTGTGTCATTATATGTGGCCAAGTTCCCAGGAAAAATAACAAACTTGTAATACGGCAATTATTTTAAAAAAGTGTTCTCAGAAACGAGCTATCATGTGTGAAGATTCATGGCTTTCAAGCCAAATGATCAATCTTATGGCCACATTCATGGCATAGTTTGTTCAAATGATCTCATACTGTGCACAAGGGTGCATCTTGGAATTTCAAACAATGTTTCCTAAGGGAGTTTTCATTTTCTTTGCATAGAAAATTCATTTTCCATTTTTCGAGTGCCCAAAAGGAGGTTTTTTTGTGAAGGACCTCCCAAATAATTGTTGCAAAATTGTACCAAATCAATTTTCTAAAATACTAGGACATATTTGATGCACAATTGACCAAATGGTTGGGTGTAAAAAGTTTTGATCCACCTCTCGTGAAAAAGACAAATTTCCGCCGATTCAGGTGGAAGCGGGTCAAATTTGAACTGCGGCTGCCTCATAGTTTGCTCTTTATTTTTTCCAAAAATCATTTCTAGGTACATAAATATCTATTTAATGAGAGAAACATCAAAAGTTTTCCAAGATTCAACCACTAGTTAGGAACGGCCATTCCCGCCGTTTCGACCACATTTTGAAACGGGCATAAAAATTTTAAAAAAAATTAAAAAATTGGGAAACCTTCTCATTGTGTCATTATATGTGGCCAAGTTCCCAGAAAAAATAACAATCTTGTAATACGGCAATTATTTTAAAAAAGTGTTCTCAGAAACGAGCTACCACGTGTGGAGATCAATGGGTTTCAAGCCAAATGATCAATCTTGTGGCCACATTAATGGCATAGTTTGTTCAAATGATCTCATATTGTGCACAAGGGTGCATATTAGAATGGCAAACAACGTTGCCTAAGGAAGTTCTCATTTTCTTTGGACGAAAAAACATTTTCCATTTTTCGAGTGCCCAAAAGGAGGTTTTTTTTATGAAGGACCTACCAAATAATTGTTGCAAAATTGGACCAAATCATTTTATAAAATACTAGGACATATTTAATGCACAATTGACAAAATGGTCTGGTGTAAAAGTTTTGATCCACCTCTCGTGAAAAAGACAAATTTCCGCCGATTCAGTTGGAAGCGGGTCAAATTTGAACTGCAGCTGCCTCATAGTTTGCTATTTATTTTTTCCAAAAATCATTTATAGTTACATAAGTACCTATTTAATCATAAATACATGGTTTGGTGGCGATACGTCGAGGTTTGGGCGGTGGCCGAGGGCCCCAACTCTAGAGCGCGTAAACTCGCATGCCCGCCGCGTGGTCACCGCGTGACCGTGGCGTTGCCATGTGTTCTGGGCGGCCTAGGCATGTCTAGTGGGTTGGGCACTCCCCAGGTAGGTGCTAGGAAGAAAATTACAACATAAGATTCTCACGAGGAGACCGATCGATGCTCAAACATGAATTAGCAGCCAAGTGTTTGATTAGCGGTACGGGAAATGTACATGGCTAATGGGCGTGAGTTTTGGCTGAGGATGATCAGTTACTAAGAAGACCGTCTTCACAAATTTTCAGCTCAAAAGGAGGAGCCTAGGTGGTACTTGCTTTGCAAACCACCACACTGGACATAAATACGAATGTTGAAGCTCGGCTCAAAATAATGAATGGATTGAGCTGGCATTTGGTGGAGGATGGTTATTTGGGCATAGGAAAGCACTGTAGAAAATGGATACTATTTGGACATGCCAAAGTGGTACTTCCTTCACAAACTGTTACTCTGAACAGAATAGGAAAATGAATATTTTGAATTATTTTGAACTAGGCAAGGAAGGTTTTTACATATTTGACGAAGATATGACCCAAAGAATTTATGAGATTTTTTGGGAATTTTGGGAATGACAGAAATATAGGTTGCTTCACAACCTAGGGCAAAAACTGCCACATGGACATGACACATAGGCAAAACTGATGAGGTGGCGCCTAGTCATAGCAACCCACCACAATTTACAAGGTTATGACCATCTATATTGGTCGTGATCAGGTAGAAATAAGGCAGCGGACCAGTGCTATCTGCTTTATGACCATTTCGTGTAAGGAAATTACGACCTTTCTGACCAAAATGGTCGTTATAGTTTAGGGTTTGGAGCCCCCCGAACAGCTTTTGACCAATTGGTCTGAAATGGTCATAGATCTATGACCAATTCTTCCAGGGTCACTGACAGAAGGTCACTAGTTGACATATTTCTTGTAGTGGCAATCCGATGCTGAACGGTGAGCAAGTGACCGTATAATCACCGCAACACGTATATAGTAACCGTAATGAGCGTATTCTGAAGTCCGGTGACTGTATTACGCTTTTCTCTCCGTAGGCCCTCCAAAACTACATCTCTACACGTTCTCGCATGTTACATCTAATAACTATGCAATACAACACTACTACTACACTCTAACACAATAAATCATATGTGTTTTTAGTTTTACTAGATCTCATATTGTTACTTAATTATTCAGTTTGCATACATTAAAATTGCCTTTGAAATGTATGGCCAGTATCATCTACCGCGCGGGAAAAATCCCGCCCTTTCCTGTTTAATCGGGTTTGTATCGATGGATCGTTCAAAACAGCAAAACTATAGTAGTACTACAGTACAAGTAATAGTTCACTGGGCCGCCGTGTCGTGTACTCCTCCGTCGTAAGAGTGGAGCGCTCGCTTTCATAAATATTCTAGTCCCTTTCGCCGACATGTGGGACATCAAGCTACCGGGTCCACGTGCCATACTGAAATACAGTGCACAGCAGCAGGGGTGAAGCACCCTAGTCATGGCGCCGGTGTAGTAATGAGCAATGAGGCGTCAAATCACAAAGCTGCACCTTTCCCGCAGTTAAGTTGGAGGGACGATGTAATAATGCTAAAAAAAGAAGTTCGAGGGACGAAGCAACCATCATTTCACTCGTTGCTGAATCTGCTTCTCCCTCATCTTCTTCAAGTTAACCACGTGATGCTTCTGCCGTTGTTCTGCCTCATGTGCGACGCGGATCGGCTTGGTAAAGCACTGACAAGTGGGACCGCATGTTAGCAAACCACCAGGCCAACGTCCTCTAAAAATAAGAAACCTCCCCCGCCATCCGCGTGGCAAAATCACCTCCTTTTTACTAATCTTGATAGTATAATTTTTTAGATCAATATAATTGAGATTTGTATAGATAGCACACAGGAGCAAAACCAAGTGGTACGGTTAAGGGCATCCACAATGTGTAGCCAAATGTGAAAATAGCTTTTGGCATCGATGGGAACCATTGTGGACGGTGCTGCCAAAGACAAATTGATGGAACCGAAGCTCCCTAATTGATTGATTGAAGGAATAGAAAAATGCAACGTCTCTCCTCTTTCTCCCGTGCTTGGACGCATGTACAGTCTGGAGCACAGAGTCTACTCCCCTGTCCCTTCTATCACAAATCACAAAGTAGTGAGGCATCAAATCACAAATCACGGACGAAGCAACCATCATTTCACTCTTCGCTGACTCCGCCTCTCCACCGTCTTCTTCGAGAAACCACCTCACCGCACTAAGCTGGATGGACGACGCTATTGTGTATTACTAGTACATTTATGCGTCCTTTGGTTCAACGGACTTTCTGGATGCAAATAAGGCGGTTGTCTCGGCTTGCAGACGGCATTTGCGAATGACTTACCGTGGTCTCCCTCAATGATGTTCTCCATCAAACGCACTTTGCCAAACCACAACGTTTGAGATATCGTCGACGTCACCGCAATGGGGAAGGAAGTCAAATAGTTACTACCTCCATTTTTTTGTACACAAGGCCGGTATATCAAAATTACAATTTGCAGAAGGCCACTACACTAATCGAGGCAAAATTAATGGGGTTTGCCTTGTACTAGGAACCCAGGACAATAATATACCCTTGCATGCATGCGGAAGTGAGAAGGTTGGTTTGCATGGTGCTGCATTAATCAAGCGACGAGGAGTGAGATGGTTAGCTCTTTGGGCGTTGGAGAAAAAATACACATTAATTGACACGTCAAATGAGGATTTGTATCGATTAATCCTGCAAAGGAAAACCCCACCTTTCTTTTTTAACACTAGTACTCCTACCTACATACTTGTATCCTGTTTGGGTCTATGCCTTGCATTGCCATACTTTGCCACACATTTTTGCCAAGCTTGCCTAAGGTTTTCAAAATGAAAAGGAGGTACACTTGTGCACGGCTGTCACGGTCGCACCACACCCTCACACAGTCGCTCCTGCATACCGCAAACCCAACCAAGGGAACGCACCCTCACTGACACGTGCTACCGCATGTGATCAAACCAAACTCAGTCATCCTACCGCTGACACATAATTTTCGTTCATACAGTATGTTTGTCCAACCGCACGTTGGGGAAGATCCGTGCAGCCCGTGCGGTGGTCTGTTGGGGAAGAAGAAGAGGTGAGGAAGAAGGGTTAGGAGACGTAGGATATTCATCCAACCGCCTGAAATGGTCGACTGACCCAAATGATGAAAGTCAGGCGAATTGAATAAATATATGTTTTTACACAGAAAAAGATCCCTAAAAACAACAACATAAAGAAAAACTATCATTGCTCGCGGAACGAGACAGCCTCGTCGTCTTTGGCTGCCGGCGCGAACCAGCCGTAGCTGCCGACGTGTGTCTCCGCACCGTCGTTGTCCTCGGCCTCCAGCTATTCATTCACGCAGAGCGTGCGGGCGCTCTGCACAGACGAGAGCACCGCCCGGTTCATGTCCAGGATGTCTGGTTCCGTCTGCAGGAGGGCCTCGATGGCAGCGACATTCGCGCACTCCGCGTCGAGTTGAGCCTCCACTACCAGGTTCAAGTCCAGGACGTCCGGTTCCGCCTACAGGAGGGCCTCGATGGCAGCGGCATCCACGCGCTCCGCGTCAAGTTGAGCCTCTGCCGCCCGGTGTTGGAAATATGCCCTAGAGGCAATAATAAATAGGTTATTATTATATTTCCTTGTTCATGATAATCGTTTATTATCCATGCTAGAATTGTATTGATAGGAAACTCAGATACATGTGTGGATACATAGACAACACCATGTCCCTAGTAAGCCTCTAGTTGACTAGCTCGTTGATCAATAGATGGTTACGGTTTCCTGACCATGGACATTGGATGTCGTTGATAACGGGATCACATCATTAGGAGAATGATGTGATGGACAAGACCCAATCCTAAGCCTAGCACAGATCGTGTAGTTCGTTTGCTTAGAGCTTTTCTAATGTCAAGTATCAGTTCCTTAGACCATGAGATTGTGCAACTCCCGGATACCGTAGGAATGCTTTGGGTGTACCAAACGTCACAACGTAACTGGGTGGCTATAAAGGTACACTACAGGTATCTCCGAAAGTGTCTGTTGGGTTGGCACGAATCGAGACTGGGATTTGTCACTCCGTGTAAACGGAGAGGTATCTCTGGGCCCACTCGGTAGGACATCATCATAATGTGCACAATGTGACCAATGAGTTGATCACGGGATGATGTGAGTTACGGAATGAGTAAAGAGACTTGCTGGTAACGAGATTGAACAAGGTATCGGGATACCGACGATCGAATCTCGGGCAAGTACCATACCGATAGACAAAGGGAATTGTATACGGGATTGATTGAATCCTCAACATCGTGGTTCATCCGATGAGATCATCGAGGAGCATGTGGGAGCCAACATGGGTATCCAGATCCCGCTGTTGGTTATTGACCGGAGAGTCGTCTCGGTCATGTCTGCGTGTCTCCCGAACCCGTAGGGTCTACACACTTAAGGTTCGGTGACGCTAGGGTTGTAGAGATATTAGTATGCGGTAACCTGAAAGTTGTTCGGAGTCCCGGATGAGATCCCGGACGTCACGAGGAGTTCCAGAATGGTCCAGAGGTAAAGATTTATATATGGGAAGTCTTGTTTTGGTCGCCGGAAAAGTTTCGCACTTTATCGGTATTGTACCGGGAGTGCCGAGAGGGGTCCGGGGTCCACCAAGGGGGTCCACCAGCCCCGGGGGGGCCACATGGGCTGTAGGGGCTGCGCCTTGGCCTATATGGGCCAAGGGCACCATCCCCAAGAGGCCTATGCGCCAAGAGATAAGAAAAACGGAGAGTCCTAAAGGGGGAAGGCATCTCCGAGGTGCCTTGGGGAGGAAGGACTCCTCCCTGGCCGCACCCTTCCTTGGAGGAAGGGCCAAGGCTGCGCCCCCCCTCTCCCTTGGCCCTAAATATAGTGGGGGGAGGGAGGGTAGCAACATCCTAGCCCCTGGCGCCTCCCTCTCCCTCCCGTGACACCTCTTCCTCCCCGCTTGCGCTTGGCGAAGCCCTGCCGGGATCCCGCTACTTCCACCACCACGCTGTCGTGCTGCTGGATCTCCATCAACCTCTCCTCCCCTCTTGTTGGATCAAGAAGGAGGAGACGTCGCTGCTCCGTACGTGTGTTGAACGCGGAGGTGCTGCCCGTTCGGCGCTAGGATCATCGGTGATTTGGATCACGACGAGTACGACTCCATCAGCCCCGTTCTCTTGAACGCTTCCGCTCGCGATCTACAAGGGTATGTAGATGCACTCCCCTTCCCCTCGTTGCTAGGTTACTCCATAGATTGATCTTGGTGATGCGTAGAGAATTTTGAATTTCTGCTACGTTCCCCAACAGTGGCATCATGAGCCAGGTTTATGCGTAGTTTCTATGCACGAGTAGAACACAAAGAAGTTGTGGGCGTAGATGTTGCCAATTCTTCTTGCCGCTACTAGTCTTATCTTGTTTCGGCGGCATTGTGGGATGAAGCGGCCCGGACCGACCTTACACGTATGCTTACATGAGACAGGTTCCACCGACTGACATGCACTAGATGCATAAGGTGGCTAGCGGGTGTCTGTCTCTCCCACTTTAGTCGGAACGGATTCGATGAAAAGGGTCCTTATGAAGGGTAAATAGAAATTGGCATATCACGTTGTGGTCTTACGTAGGTAAGAAACGTTCTTGCTAGAAACCTATACAAGCCACGTAAAAACTTGCAACAACAATTAGAGGACGTCTAACTTGTTTTTGCGGCATGTGCTATGTGATGTGATATGGCCAGAAGATGTGATGAATGATATATGTGATGTATGAGATTGATCATATTCTTGTAATAGGAATCACGACTTGCATGTCGATGAGTATGACAACCGGCAGGAGCCATAGGAGTTGTCTTTATTTTTTGTATGACCTGCGTGTCATTGAATAACGCCATGTAAATTACTTTACTTTATTGCTAAGCGCGTTAGCCATAGAAGTAGAAGTAATCGTTGGCGTGACAACTTCATGAAGACACAATGATGGAGATCATGATGATGGAGATCATGGTGTCATGCCGGTGACAAAGATGATCATGGTGCCCCGAAGATGAAGATCAAAGGAGCAAAATGATATTGGCCATATCATGTCACTATTTGATTGCATGTGATGTTTATCATGTTATGCATCTTATTTGCTTAGAACGACGGTAGCATAAATAAGATGATCCCTCACTAAAATTTCAAGAGACGCATTCCCCCTAACTGTGCACCGTTGCGAAGGTTCGTTGTTTCGAAGCACCACGTGATGATCGGGTGTGATAGATTCTAACGTTCGAATACAACGGGTGTTGACGAGCCTAGCATGTACAGACATGGCCTCGGAACACATGCAAAACACTTAGGTTGACTTGACGAGCCTAGCATGTACAGACATGGCCTCGGAACACAAGAGACCGAAAGGTCGAACATGAGTCGTATAGCAGATACGATCAACATGGAGATGTTCACCGATGATGACTAGTCCGTCTCACGTGATGATCGGACACGGCCTAGTTTGACTCGGATCATGTATCACTTAGATGACTAGAGGGATGTCTATCTGAGTGGGAGTTCATCAATCAGATGAACTTCATTATCATGAACATAGTCAAAAGGTCTTTGCAAATTATGTCATACGCTTTAGTTCTATTGTTTAAGATACGTTCCTAGAGAAAATTTAGTTGAAAGTTAATAGTAGCAATTATGCGGACTGGGTCCGTATACTGAGGATTGTCCTCATTGCTGCACAGAAGGCTTATGTCCTTAATGCACCGCTCGGTGTGCTGAACCTCAGCGTCGTCTGTAGATGTTGCGGAACATCTGACATACACGTTTTGATAACTACGTGATAGTTCAGTGCGTAATGCTAACGGTTTAGAATTGTGGCACCAAAGACGTTTTTGAAACGTCGCAGAACATATGAGATGTTCCGAAAACTGAAATTGGGATTTCGGACTAGTGCCCACGTCAGGAGGTATGAGACCTCTGACAAGTTTCTTAAGCCTGCAGACTAAGGGAGAAGAGCTCAATCGTTGAGCATGTGCTCAGATTGTCTAAGTACCACAATCGCTTGAATCGAGTGCGAGTTAATCTCCCAGATGAGATAGTGATGGTTCTCCATAGTCACTGCCACCAAGCTAGTAGAGCTTCGTGATGAACTATAACATATCAGGGATAGTTATGATGATCCTTGAGCTATTCGCGATGTTTAACACCACGAAAGTAGAAATCAAGAAGGAGCATCAATTGTTGATGGTTAGTAAAACCACTAGTTTCTAGAAGGGCAAGGGCAAAAGGGATACTTCATGAAACAGCAAATCATTTGCTGCTCTAGTGGAGAATCCCAAGGTTGAACCCAAACCCGAGACTGAGTGCTTCTGTAATGAGAGGAACGGTCACTGAAGCAGTACTACCCTAGATACTTGGTAGATGAGAAGGCAGGCAAGGTCGACAGAAGTATATTGGATATACGTTATATGAATGTGTACTTTATTAGTACTCCTAGCAGCACCAGGGTATTAGATACCGGTTCGGTTGCTAAGTGTTAGTAACTCGAAATAAAAGCTGCAGAATAAACGTAGACTAGCTCAAGGTGAGATGACGATATGGAAGTGTTTCCAAGGTTGATGTGATCAAGCATCGCATGCTCCCTCTACCATCGAGATTTGGTGTTTGCGTTGAGCATGATTGGATTATGTTTATCGCAATACGGTTATTCATTTAAAGAGAATAATGGTTACTCTGTTTATTTCAATAATACCTTCAATGGTCTTGCACCTAAAATGAACCTCGATCGTAGTGGTGCACATGTTCATGCCAAAAGATATAAGATAGTAATGATAGTACCACATACTTGTGGCACTACCACTTGAGTCATATTGGTATAGAACGCATGAAGAAGCTCCATGTAGATGGATCTTTGGACTTACTCGTTTTTGAAAAGAATGAGACATGCGAACCATGTCTATTGGTATATATGCATGAAGAAACTCCATGCAGATGGATCGTTTGGACTCACTTGATTTTGAATCACTTGAGACATGCAAATCATACCACATGGGCAAGATGACTGAAAGGCCTCGTTTTTAGTAAGATGGAACAAGAGAGCAACTTATTGGAAGTAATACATTTTGATGTATGCAGTCCAATGAGTGCTGAGGCATGTAGTGGATATCGTTATGTTCTTACTTCACAGATGATTTGAGTAGATGCTGAGTGTATTTACTTGATGAAACACAAGTCTGAATTATTGAAAGGTTCACGTAATTTCAGAGTGAAGTTGAAGATCGTCATGACAAGAGGATAAAATGTCTGTGATATGATCATAGAGATAAGTATCTGAGTTACGAGTTTGGCACACAATTAAGACATTGTGGAAAGTGTTTCACAATTAATACCGCCTGGAACACCATACTGTGATGGTGTGTCCGGACATCATAGCTGCACCCTATTGGATATGGTGCATACCATGATGTCTCTTATCAAATTACCACTATCGTTTATGGGTTAGGCATTAGAGACAACCGCATTCACTTTAAAAGGGGCACCATGCAATTCCGTTGAGACGACACCGTTTAGAGAAACCTAAGTTGTCGTTTCTTAAAAGTTTGGGGCTGCGATGCTTATGTGAAAAAGTTTCAGGCTGATAAGCTCGAACCCAAAGCGGATAAATGCATCTTCATAGAATACCCAAAACAGTTGGGCATACCTCCTATTTCAGATCTGGAAGCAAAAGTAATTGCTTCTAGAAACAGGTCCTTTCTCGAGGAAAAGTTTCTCTCGAAAGAATTGAGTGGGAGGATGGTGGAGACTTGATAAGGTTATTGAACCGTCACTTCAACTAGGGTGTAGCAGGGCACAGGAAGTTGTTCTTGTGGCACCTACACCAATTGAAGTGGAAGCTTATGATAGTGATCATGAAACTTCGGATCAAGTCACTACCAAACCTCGTAGGACGACGAGGATGCGTGCTACTTCAGAGTGGTACGTGATCCTGTCTTGAAAGTCATGTTGTTAGACAACAATGACCTACGAGCTATGGAGAAGCGATGGTGGGCCCATATTCCGACAAATGGTTAGAAGCCATGAAATCCGAGATAAATGGATCTTTAAGACGGACATGGACGGTAATGTTACCGTCTATGAAGCTCGACTTGTGGCAAAGAGTATTTCCACAAGTTCAAGGAGTTGACTACGATGAGATTTTCTCATCCGTAGCAATGCTTAAGTCCGTCGGAATCATGTTAGCATTAGCTGCATTTATGAAATCTGGCAGATGGATGTCAAAACAAGTTTCCTTACCAGTTTTCGTAAGGAAAGGTTGTATGTGATACAATCAGAAAGGTTTTGTCGATCCTAAGGATGCTAAAAGGTATGCTAGCTCCAGTGATCCTTCCATGGATTAGAGCAAGCATCTCGGAGTCAGAATATACGCTTTGATGGAGTGATCAAAGTTTTTGGGTTTATACAAAGTTTGTTAGAAACTTGTATTTACAATAAAGTGAGTGGGAGCACTGCAACATTTCTGATAAGTATATGTGAATGACATATTGTTGATCCGAAATGATGTAAAATTTCTGGAAAGCATAAAGGGTTGTTTGAAAGGAGTTTTTCAAAGGAAGACCTCGATAAAGCTGCTTACATATTGGGCATCAAGATCTATAGAGATAGATCAAGACGCCTGATGATACTTTCAAAGAACGCACACCTTGACATGATTTTGAAAGAGTTCAAAATAGATCAGCAAAGAAGGAGTTCTTGGCTGTGTTACAAGTTGTGAGTATTGAGTAAGACTCAAGACCTGACCACAGCAGAAGAGATAGAAAGGACGAAGGTCGTCCCCTATGCTTCAGACGTAGGCTCTACAGTATGCTATGCTGTGTACCACACATGAAGTGTGCCTTGCCATGAGTTGGTCAAGGGGTACAATAGTGATCCGGGAATGGATCACATGACAGCGGTCGAACTTATCCTTAGTATCTAGTGGACTAAGGAATTTTCTCGATTATGGAGGTGAAAAGGAGTTCGTCGTAAAGGGTTACGTCGATGCGAACTTTGACACTAATCCGGATGACTCTGAGTAGTAAACCGGATTCGTATAGTAGAGCAATTATTTGAAATGGCTCCAAGTAGCACGTGGTAGCATAATTTAAAATTTTCCTACGCTGTTGGGAATCGTAGCATAATTTAAAATTTTCCTACGCTCACCAAGATGCATCTATGGAGTCTACTAGCAACGAGGGAAAAGGAGTGCATCTACATACCCTTGTAGATCGCGAGCGGAAGCGTTCCAATGAACGTGGATGATGGAGTCGTACTCGCCGTGATCCAAATCACCGATGACCGAGTGCCGAACGGACGGCACCTCCGCGTTCAACACACGTACGGTGCAGCGACGTCTCCTCCTTCTTGATCCAGCAAGGGGGAAGGAGAGGTTGATGGAGATCCAGCAGCACGACGGCGTGGTGGTGGATGTGGCGGGTCTCCGGCAGGGCTTCGCCGAGCTTCTGCGAGAGAGAGAGGTGTTGCAGGGGAGGAGGGAGGCGCCCATGGCTGTAGTTTGCTGCCCTCCCTCCCCCCCTTTATATAGGCCCCTGGGAGGGGGGGCGCCGGCCAGATCCCATCTAGGGTGGGGGGGCGGCGGCCAAAGGGGGGAAAGGGGTGCCTTGCCCCCCAAGGCAAGTGGGAAACCCCCCCACCCTAGGGTTCCCAACCCTAGGCGCATGGGGAAAGGCCCATGGGGGGGCGCCCAGCCCACTAGGGGCTGGTTCCCTTCCCACTTCAGCCCATGGGGCCCTCCGGGATAGGTGGCCCCACCCGGTGGACCCCCGGGACCCTTCCGGTGGTCCCGGTACAATACCGGTAACCCCCGAAACTTTCCCGGTGGCCGAAACTTGACTTCCTATATATAATTCTTCACCTCAGGACCATTCCGGAACCTCTCGTGACGTCCGGGATCTCATCCGGGACTCCGAACAACTTTCGGGTTTCCGCATACACATATCTCTACAACCCTAGCGTCACCGAACCTTAAGTGTGTAGACCCTACGGGTTCGGGAGACATGTAGACATGACCGAGACGCCTCTCCGGTCAATAACCAACAGCGGGATCTGGATACCCATGTTGGCTCCCACATGTTCCACGATGATCTCATCGGAAGAACCACGGTGTCGAGGATTCAATCAATCCCGTATGCAATTCCCTTTGTCAATCGGTATGTTACTTGCCCGAGATTCGATCGTCGGTATCCCAATACCTTGTTCAATCTCGTTACCGGCAAGTCTCTTTACTCGTACCGTAATGCATGATCCCGTGACTAATGCCTTAGTCACATTGAGCTCATTATGATGATGCATTACCGAGTGGGCCCAGAGATACCTCTCCGTCACACGGAGTGACAAATCCCAGTCTCGATCCGTGCCAACCCAACAGACACTTTCGGAGATACCCGTAGTGCTCCTTTATAGTCACCCAGTTACGTTGTGACGTTTGGCACACCCAAAGCACTCCTACGGTATCCGGGAGTTGCACGATCTCATGGTCTAAGGAAAAGATACTTGACATTGGAAAAGCTCTAGCAAATGAAACTACACGATCTTTTATGCTATGCTTAGGATTGGGCCTTGTCCATCACATCATTCTCTTAATGATGTGATCCCGTTATCAATGACATCCAATGTCCATAGTCAGGAAACCATGACTATCTGTTGATCAACGAGCTAGTCAACTAGAGGCTTACTAGGGACACGTTGTGGTCTATGCATTCACACATGTATTACGATTTCCGGACAATACAATTATAGCACGAATAATAGACTATTATCATGAACAAAGAAATATAATAATAACCATTTATTATTGCCTCTAGGGCATATTTCCAACAGTCTCCCACTTGCACTAGAGTCAATAATCTAGTTACATTGTGATGAATCGAACACCCATTGCGTCGTGGTGTTGATCATGTTTTGCCCTAGGGAGAGGTTTAGTCAACGGATCTGCTACATTCAGGTCCGTATGTACTTTACAAATATCTATGTCTCCATTTTGAATACTTTCACGAATGGAGTTGAAGCGACGCTTGATATGTCTGGCCTTCCTGTGAAACCTGGGCTCCTTCGCAAGGGCAATGGCTCCAGTGTTGTCACAGAAGAGAGTCATCGGGCCCGACGCATTGGGAATCACCCCTAGGTCGGTAATGAACTCCTTCATCCAGACTGCTTCCTGTGCTGCCTCCGAGGCTGCCATGTACTCCGCTTCACATGTAGATCCCGCCACGACGCTTTGCTTGCAACTGCACCAGCTTACTGCTCCTCCATTCAAAATATACACGTATCCGGTTTGTGACTTCGAGTCATCCAGATCTGTGTCGAAGCTAGCGTCGACGTAACCCTTTACGACGAGCTCTTCGTCACCTCCATAAACGAGAAACATGTCCTTAGTCCTCTTCAGGTACTTCAGGATATTCTTGACCGCTGTCCAGTGTTCCATGCCGGGATTACTTTGGTACCTTCCTACCAAACTTACGGCAAGGTTTACATCAGGTCTGGTACACAGCATGGCATACATAATAGACCCTATGGCCGAGGCATAGGGGATGACTCTCATCTTTTCTATATCTTCTGCCGTGGTCGGGCATTGAGCCGTGCTCAATTGCACACCTTGCAATACAGGCAAGAACCCCTTCTTGGACTGATCCATACTGAACTTCTTCAATATCTTGTCAAGGTATGTACTCTGTGAAAGACCAATGAGGCGTCTTGATCTATCTCTATAGATCTTGATGCCTAATATATAAGCAGCTTCTCCAAGGTCCTTCATTGAAAAACACTTATTCAAATAGGCCTTTATACTTTCCAAGAATTCTATATCATTTCCCATCAATAGTATGTCATCCACATATAATATGAGAAATGCTATAGAGCTCCCACTCACTTTCTTGTAAACACAGGCTTCTCCATAAGTCTGTGTAAACCCAAACGCTTTGATCATCTCATCAAAGCGAATTTTCCAACTCCGAGATGCTTGCACCAGCCCATAGATTGAGCGCTGGAGCTTGCATACTTTGTTAGCATTCTTAGGATCGACAAAACCTTCGGCTGCATCATATACAACTCTTCCTTAAGGAAGCCATTAAGGAATGCCGTTTTGACGTCCATCTGCCATATCTCATAATCATAGTATGCGGCAATTGCTAACATGATTCGGACGGACTTCAGCTTCGCTACGGGTGAGAAAGTCTCATCGTAGTCAACCCCTTGAACTTGTCGATAACCCTTAGCGACAAGTCGAGCTTTGTAGATGGTCACATTACCATCCGCGTCCGTCTTCTTCTTAAAGATCCATTTATTTTCTATGGCTCGCCGATCATCGGGCAAGTCAATCAAAGTCCATACTTCGTTTTCATACATGGATCCTATCTCGGATTTCATGGCTTCTAGCCATTTGTCGGAATCCGGGCCCGCCATCACTTCTTCATAGTTCGAGGGTTCACCGTTGTCTAACAACATGATTTCCAGGACAGGGTTGCCGTACCACTCTGGTGCGGAACGTGTCCTTGTGGACCTACGAAGTTCAGTAGTAACTTGATCCGAAGCTTCATGATCATCATCATTAACTTCCTCCCCAGTCGGTGTAGGCACCACAGGAACATTTTCCCGCGCTGCGCTACTTTCCGGTTCGGAAGGGGTGACTATCACCTCATCAAGTTCCACTTTCCTCCCACTCAATTCTTTCGAGAGAAACTCCTTCTCCAGAAAGGACCCGTTCTTGGCAACGAAGATCTTGCCTTCGGATCTGAGGTAGAAGGTATACCCAATAGTTTCCTTAGGGTATCCTATGAAGACGCATTTTTCCGACTTGGGTTCAAGCTTTTCAGGTTGAAGTTTCTTGACATAAGCATCGCATCCCCAAACTTTTAGAAACGACAGCTTAGGTTTCTTCCCAAACCATAATTCATACGGTGTCGTCTCAACGGATTTCGACGGAGCCCTATTTAAAGTGAATGCGGCAGTCTCTAAAGCATAACCCCAAAATGAGAGCGGTAAATCGGTAAGAGACATCATAGATCGCACCATATCCAATAGAGTGCGATTACGACGTTCGGACACACCGTTTCGCTGAGGTGTTCCAGGCGGCGTGAGTTGTGAAACTATTCCACATTTCCTTAAGTGTGTACCAAATTCGTGACTTAAATATTCTCCACCAAGATCTGATCGTAAGAATTTTATTTTCCTGTCACGTTGATTCTCAACTTCACTCTGAAATTCCTTGAACTTTTCAAAGGTTTCAGACTTGTGTTTCATTAGGTAGACATACCCATATCTACTTAAATCATCAGTGAGAGTGAGAACATAACGATATCCTCCACGAGCCTCAACACTCATTGGACCGCACACATCGGTATGTATGATTTCCAATAAGTTGGTCGCTCGCTCCATTGTTCCGGAGAACGGAGTCTTGGTCATCTTACCCATGAGGCATGGTTCGCACGTGTCAAATGATTCGTAATCAAGAGACTCCAAAAGTCCATCTGCATGGAGCTTCTTCATGCGCTTGACACCAATGTGACCAAGGCGGCAGTGCCACAAGTATGTGGGACTATCGTTATCAACTTTACATCTTTTGGTGTTCACACTATGAACATGTGTAACATCACGTTCGAGATTCATCAAAAATAAACCATTGACCAGCGGGGCATGACCATAAAACATATCTCTCAAATAAATAGAACAACCATTATTCTCGGATTTAAATGAGTAGCCATCTCGAATTAAACAAGATCCAGATACAATGTTCATGCTCAAAGCTAGCACTAAATAACAATTATTGAGGTTTAAAACTAATCCCGTGGGTAGATGCAGAGGTAGCGTGCCGACAGCGATCACATCGACCTTGGAACCATTCCCGACGCGCATCGTCACCTCGTCCTTCGCCAGTCTCCGTTTATTCCGTAGTTCCTGTTTTGAGTTACAAATATGAGCAACCGCACCGGTATCAAATACCCAGGAGCTACTACGAGTACTGGTAAGGTACACATCAATTACATGTATATCACATATACCTTTGGTGTTGTCGGCCTTCTTCTTGTCCGCTAAGTATTTGGGGCAGTTCCGCTTCCAGTGACCACTTCCCTTGCAATAAAAGCACTCAGTCTCGGGCTTGGGTCCATTCTTTGACTTCTTCCCAGTAACTGGTTTACCGGGCGCGGCAACTCCCTTGCCGTCCTTCTTGAAGTTCTTCTTACCCTTGCCCTTCTTGAACTTAGTGGTTTTATTCACCATCAACACTTGATGTTCTTTTCTGATTTCCACCTCCGCTGATTTCAGCATCGAATATACCTCAGGAATGGTCTTTTCCATCCCCTGCATATTGTAGTTCATCACAAAGCTCTTGAAGCTTGGTGGAAGAGACTGAAGGATTCTGTCAATGACCGCGTCATCCGGGCGATTAACTCCCAGCTGAGTCAAGCGGTTGTGCAACCCAGACATTCTGAGTATGTGCTCACTAACAGAACTATTCTCCTCCATTTTACAGCTGAAGAACTTGTCGGAGACATCATATCTCTCGACCCGGGCATGAGCTTGAAAAACCAGTTTCAGCTCCTTGAACATCTCATATGCTCCATGTTACTCAAAACGCTTTTGGAGACCCGGTTCTAAGCTGTAAAGCATGCCGCACTGAACGAGGGAGTAATCATCAGCACGCTGCTGCCAAGCGTTCAAAACGTCTTGGTTCTGTGGGATTGGTGCATCACCTAACGGTGCTTCTAAGACATAATCTTTCTTGGCTACTATGAGGATGATCCTCAGGTTCCGGACCCAGTCCGTATAGTTGCTGCCATCATCTTTCAGCTTGGTTTTCTCTAGGAACGCGTTGAAATTGAGAACAACGTTGGCCATTTGATCTACAATACATAGTGTAAAGATTTTAGACTAAGTTCATGATAATTAAGTTCATCTAATCAAATTATTTAATGAACTCCCACTCAGATAGACATCCCTCTAGTCATCTAAGTGCAACATGATCCGAGTTTAACTAGGCCGTGTTCGATCATCACGTGAGACAGACTAGTCAAGATCGGTGAACATCTCCATGTTGATCGTATCTTCTATACGACTCATGCTCGACTTCGGTCCTCCGTGTTCCGAGGCCATGTCTGTACATGCTAGGCTCGTCAAGTCAACCTAAGTGTACTGCGTGTGTTCCGAGGCCATGTCTGTACATGCTAGGCTCGTCAACACCCGTTGTATTCGAACGTTAGAATCTATCACACCCGATCATCACGTGGTGCTTCGAAACAACAAACCTTCGCAACGGTGCACAGTTAGGGTGAACACTTTCTTGAAATTATTATAAGGGATCATTTTACTTACTACCGTCGTTCTAAGCAAATAAGATGCAAAAACATGATAAACATCACATGCAATCAAATAGTGACATGATATGGCCAATACCATCATGCTCCTTTGATCTCCATCTTCGGGGCACCATGATCATCTTCATCACCGGCATGACACCATGATCTCCATCATCATGATCTCCATCATTGTGTCTTCATGAAGTCGTCACGCCAACGATTACTTCTACTTCTATGGCTAACGCGCTTAGCAATAAAGTAAAGTAATTTACATGGCGTTATTCAATGACACGCAGGTCATGCAAAATAATAAAGACAACTCCTATGGCTCCTGCCGGTTGTCATACTCATCGACATGCAAGTCGTGATTCCTATTACAAGAATATGATCAATCTCATACATCACATATATCATTCATCACATCTTCTGGCCATATCACATCACATAGCACATGCTGCAAAAACAAGTTAGACGTCCTCTAATTGTTGTTGCAAGTTTTTACGTGGCTTGTATAGGTTTCTAGCAAGAACGTTTCTTACCTACGTAAGACCACAACGTGATATGCCAATTTCTATTTACCCTTCATAAGGACCCTTTTCATCGAATCCGTTCCGACTAAAGTGGGAGAGACAGACACCCGCTAGCCACCTTATGCATCTAGTGCATGTCAGTCGGTGGAACCTGTCTCATGTAAGCATACGTGTAAGGTCGGTCCGGGCCGCTTCATCCCACAATGCCGCCGAAACAAGAAAAGACTAGTAGCGACAAGAAGAATTGGCAAACTCAACGCCCACAACTGCTTTGTGTTCTACTCGTGCATAGTAACTACGCATAGGCCTGGCTCTGATACCACTGTTGGGAATCGTAGCATAATTTAAAATTTTCCTACGCTCACCAAGATGCATCTATGGAGTCTACTAGCAACGAGGGGAAAGGAGTGCATCTACATACCCTTGTAGATCGCGAGCGGAAGCGTTCCAATGAACGTGGATGACGGAGTCGTACTCGCCGTGATCCAAATCACCGATGACCGAGTGCCGAACGGACGGCACCTCCGCGTTCAACACACGTACGGTGCAGCGACGTCTCCTCCTTCTTGATCCAGCAAGGGGGAAGGAGAGGTTGATGGAGATCCAGCAGCACGACGGCGTGGTGGTGGATGTAGCGGGTCTCCGGCAGGGCTTCGCCGAGCTTTTGCGAGAGAGAGAGAGGTGTTGCAGGGGAGGAGGGAGGCGCCCAAGGCTGTAGTTTGCTGCCCTCCCTCCCCCCTTTATATAGGCCCCTGGGAGGGGGGGCGCCGGCCAGATCCCATCTAGGGTGGGGGGGGGCGGCCAAAGGGGGGAAAGGGGTGCCTTACCCCCAAGGCAAGTGGGAAACCCCCCCACCCTAGGGTTCCCAACCCTAGGCGCATGGGGAAAGGCCCATGGGGGGGCGCCCAGCCCACTAGGGGCTGGTTCCCTTCCCACTTCAGCCCATGGGGCCCTCCGGGATAAGTGGCCCCACCCGGTGGACCCCCGGGACCCTTCCGGTGGTCCCGGTACAATACCGGTAACCCCCGAAACTTTCCCGGTGGCCGAAACTTGACTTCCTATATATAATTCTTCACCTCCGGACCATTCCGGAACCTCTCGTGATGTCTGGGATCTCATCCGGGACTCCGAACAACTTTCGGGTTTCCGCATACACATATCTCTACAGCCCTAGCGTCACCGAACCTTAAGTGTGTAGACCCTACGGGTTCGGGAGACATGTAGACATGACCGAGACGCCTCTCCGGTCAATAACCAACAGCGGGATCTGGATACCCATGTTGGCTCCCACATGTTCCATGATGATCTCATCGGATGAACCACGGTGTCGAGGATTCAATCAATCCCGTATGCAATTCCCTTTGTCAATCGGTATGTTACTTGCCCGAGATTCGATCGTCGGTATCCCAATACCTTGTTCAATCTCGTTACCGGCAAGTCTCTTTACTCGTACCATAATGCATGATCCCGTGACTAACGCCTTAGTCACATTGAGCTCATTATGATGATGCATTACCGAGTGGGCCCAGAGATACCTCTCCGTCACACGGAGTGACAAATCCCAGTCTCGATCCGTGCCAACCCAACAGACACTTTCGGAGATACCCGTAGTGCTCCTTTATAGTCACCCAGTTACGTTGTGACGTTTGGCACACCCAAAGCACTCCTACGGTATCCGGGAGTTGCACGATCTCATGGTCTAAGGAAAAGATACTTGACATTGGAAAAGCTCTAGCAAACGAAACTACACGATCTTTTATGCTATGCTTAGGATTGGGTCTTGTCCATCACATCATTCTCCTAATGATGTGATCCCGTTATCAATGACATCCAATGTCCATAGTCAGGAAACCATGACTATCTGTTGATCAACGAGCTAGTCAACTAGAGGCTTACTAGGGACACGTTGTGGTCTATGCATTCACACATGTATTATGATTTCCGGACAATACAATTATAGCATGAATAATAGACTATTATCATGAACAAAGAAATATAATAATAACCATTTATTATTGCCTCTAGGGCAGCAGCAATCCAAGCCCTGGCGCCTCCCTCTCCCTCCCGTGAAACATCTCCCTCCTCCCGCAGCGCTTGGCGAAGCCCTGTTGGGATCCCGCTACTTCCACCACCACGCCGTCGTGCTGCTGGATCTCCATCAACCTCTCCTCCCCCCTTGCTGGATCAAGAAGGAGGAGACGTCGCTGCTCCGTACGTGTGTTGAACGCGGAGGTGCCGTCCGTTCGACGCTAGGATCATCGGTGATTTGGATCACGACGAGTACGACTCCATCAACCCCGTTCTCTTGAACGCTTCTGCTCGCGATCTACAAGGGTATGTAGATGCACTCCTGCCCTCTCGTTGCTAGTAAACTCCATAGATTGATCTTGGTGATGCGTAGAAAATTTTGAATTTCTGCTACGTTCCCCAACAGTGGCTTCATGAGCTAGGTCTATGTGTAGTTTCTATGCACGAGTAGAACACAAAGTAGTTGTGGGCGTAGATGTTGCCAATTCTTCTTGCCGTTACTAGTCTTATCTTGTTTCGGCAGCATTGTGGGATGAAGCGGCCCGGACCGACCTTACACGTACGCTTACGTGAGACAGGTTCCACCGACTGACATGCACTAGTTG
Source organism: Triticum aestivum (assembly GCF_018294505.1). Lineage (NCBI taxonomy): Eukaryota > Viridiplantae > Streptophyta > Magnoliopsida > Poales > Poaceae > Triticum > Triticum aestivum. The sequence continues at coordinate 273,044,410 of NC_057814.1, read as the reverse complement.
CATAAGGTGGCTAGCGGGTGTCTGTCTCTCCCACTTTAGTCGGAACGGATTCGATGAAAAGGGTCCTTATGAAGGGTAAATAGAAATTGGCATATCATGTTGTGGTTTTACGTAGGTAAGAAACGTTCTTGCTAGAAACCTATACAAGCCACGTAAAAACTTGCAACAACAATTAGAGGACGTCTAACTTGTTTTTGCAGCATGTGCTATGTGATGTGATATGGCCAGAAGATGTGATGAATGATATATGTGATGTATGAGATTGATCATATTCTTGTAATAGGAATCATGACTTGCATGTCGATGAGTATGACAACCGGCAGGAGCCATAGGAGTTGTCTTTATTATTTTGCATGACCTGTGACAAGTTTCTTGAACCTGCAGACTAAGGGAGAAAAGCTCAATCGTTGAGCGTGTGCTCAGATTGTCTGAGTGCCACAATCGCTTGAATCGAGTGGGAGTTAATCTCCCAGATGAGATAGTGATAGTTCTCCATAGTCACTGCCACCAAGCTAGTAGAGCTTCGTGATGAACTATAACATATCAGGGATAGTTATGATGATCCTTGAGCTATTCGTGATGTTTGACACCGCGAGAGTAGAAATCAAGAAGGAGCATCAATTGTTGATGGTTAGTAAAACCACTAGTTTAAGATGGGCAAGGGCAAAATGGATACTTCATGAAACAGCAAGTCGTTTGCTTCTCTAGTGAAGAATCCCAAGGTTGAACCCAAACCCGAGACTAAGTGCTTCTGTAATGAGGGGAACGGTCACTGAAGTAGGACTACCCTAGATACTTGGTAGATGAGAAGGCAGGCAAGGTCGACACAAGTATATTGGATATACATTATATGAATGTGTACTTTACTAGTACTCCTAGCAGCACCAGGGTATTAGATACCGGTTCGGTTACTAAGTGTTAGTAACTCGAAATAAAAGCTGCGGAATAAATGGAGACTGGATAAAGGTGAGATGACGATGTGTGTTGGAAGTGTTTCCAAGGTTGATGTGATCAAGCATCGCATGCTCCCTCTACCATCGAGATTTGGTGTTTGCGTTGAGCATGATTGGATTATGTTTATCGCAATACGGTTATTCATTTAAGGAGAATAATGGTTACTCTGTTTATTTGAATAATACCTTCAATGGTCTTGCACCTAAAATGAATCTCGATCGCAGTGATACACATGTTCGTGACAAAAGATATAAAATAGTAATGATAGCACCACATACTTGTGGCACTGCCATTTGAGTCATATTGGTATAGAACGCATGAAGAAGCTCCATGTAGATGGATTTTTGGACTCACTCGTTTTTGAAAAGATTGAGACATGCGAACCATGTCTATTGGTATATATGCATGAAGAAACTCCATGCAGATGGATCGTTTGGACTCACTTGATTTTGAATCACTTGAGACATGCAAATCATACCACATGGGCAATATGACTGAAAGGCCTCGTTTTTAGTAAGATGGAACAAGAGAGCAACTTATTGGAAGTAATACATTTTGATGTATGCAGTCCAATGAGTGCTGAGGCATGTAGTGGATATCGTTATGTTCTTACTTCACAGATGATTTGAGTAGATGCTGAGTGTATTTACTTGATGAAACACAAGTCTGAATTATTGAAAGGTTCACGTAATTTCAGAGTGAAGTTGAAGATCGTCGTGACAAGAGGATAAAATGTCTGTGATATGATCATAGAGATAAGTATCTGAGTTACGAGTTTGGCACACAATTAAGACATTGTGGAAAGTGTTTCACAATTAATACCGCCTGGAACACCATAGTGTGATGGTGTGTCCGAACATCATAGCTGCACCCTATTGGATATGGTGCATACCATGATGTCTCTTATCAAATTACCACTATCGTTTATGGGTTAGGCATTAGAGACAACCGCATTCACTTTAAAAGGGGCACCACGCAATTCCGTTGAGACGACACCGTTTAGAGAAACCTAAGTTGTCGTTTCTTAAAAGTTTGGGGCTGCGATGCTTATGTGAAAAAGTTTCAGGATGATAAGCTCGAACCCAAAGCGGATAAATGCATCTTCATAGAATACCCAAAACAGTTGGGCATACCTCCTATTTCAGATCTGGAAGCAAAAGTAATTGCTTCTAGAAACATGTCCTTTCTCGAGGAAAAGTTTCTCTCGAAAGAATTGAGTGGGAGGATGGTGGAGACTTGATAAGGTTATTGAACCGTCACTTCAACTAGGGTGTAGCAGGGCACAGGAAGTTGTTCTTGTGGCACCTACACCAATTGAAGTGGAAGCTTATGATAGTGATCATGAAACTTTGGATCAAGTCACTACCAAACCTCGTAGGACGACGAGGATGCGTGCTACTTCAGAGTGGTACGTGATCCTGTCTGAGATATCATGTTGTTGGACAATACTGAACCTACGAGCTATGGAGAAGCGATGGTGGGCCCATATTCCGACAAATGGTTAGAAGCCATGAAATCCGAGATAAATGGATCTTTGAGAAGAAGACGGACGTGGACGGTAATGTTACCGTCTATGAAGCTCGACTTGTGGCAAAGAGTATTTCCACAAGTTCAAGGAGTTGACTACGATGAGATTTTCTCATTCGTAGCGATGCTTAAGTCCGTCGGAATCATGTTAGCATTAGCTGCATTTATGAAATCTGGCAGATGGATGTCAAAACAAGTTTCCTTACCAGTTTTCGTAAGGAAAGGTTGTATGTGATACAATCAGAAAGGTTTTGTCGATCCTAAGGATGCTAAAAGGTATGCTAGCTCCAGCGATCCTTCCATGGACTAGAGCAAGCATCTCGGAGTCAGAATATACGCTTTGATGGAGTGATCAAAGTTTTTGGGTTTATACAAAGTTTGTTAGAAACTTGTATGTACAATAAAGTGAGTGGGAGCGCTACAACATTTCTGATAAGTATATGTGAATGACATATTGTTGATCCGAAATGATGTAAAATTTCTGGAAAGCATAAAGGGTTGTTTGAAAGGAGTTTTTCAAAGGAAGACCTGGATAAAAGTTGCTTACATATTGGGCATCAAGATCTATAGAGATAGATCAAGACGCCCGATGATACTTTCAAAGAACGCACACCTTGACATGTTTTTGAAAGAGTTCAAAATAGATCAGCAAAGAAGGAGTTCTTGGCTATGTTACAAGGTGTGAGTATTGAGTAAGACTCAAGACCTGACCACAGCAGAAGAGAGAGAAAGGATGAAGGTCGTCCCCTATGCTTCAGACATAGGCTCTACAGTATGCTATGCTGTGTACCGCACATGGAGTGTGCCTTGCCATGAGTTGGTCAAGGGGTACAATAGTGATCCGGGAATGGATCACATGACAGCGGTCGAATTTATCCTTAGTATCTAGTGGACTAAGGAATTTTCTCGATTATGGAGGTGAAAAGGAGTTCGTCGTAAAGGGTTACGTCGATGCGAACTTTGACACTAATCCGGATGACTCTGAGTAGTAAACCGGATTCGTATAGTAGAGCAATTATTTGAAATGGCTCCAAGTAGCACGTGGTAGCACCCACAGGATGACTTAGATATTCGTAAAGCACACACGGATCTGAAAGGTTCAGACCCGTTGACTAATAACCTCTCTCACAAGCATAACATGATCAAACCAGAACTCATTGAGTGTTAATCACATAGTGATGTGAACTAGATTGTTGACTCTAGTAAACTCTTTAGATGTTGGTCACATGGTGATGTGACCTATGAGTGTTAATCACATGGTGATGTGGACTAGATTATTGACTCTAGTGCAAGTGGGAGACTGTTGGAAATATGCCCTAGAGGCAATAATAAATTGGTTATTATTATATTTCCTTGTTCATGATAATCGTTTATTATCCATGCTAGAATTGTATTGATAGGAAACTCAGATACATGTGTGGATACATAGACAACACCATGTCCCTAGTAAGCCTCTAGTTGACTAGCTCGTTGATCAATAGATGGTTACGGTTTCCTGACCATGGACATTGGATGTCGTTGATAACGGGATCACATCATTAGGAGAATGATGTGATGGACAAGACCCAATCCTAAGCCTAGCACAAGATCGTGTAGTTCGTTTGCTCAGAGCTTTTCTAATGTCAAGTATCATTTCCTTAGACCATGAGATTGTGCAACTCCCGGATACCGTAGGAATGCTTTGGGTGTACCAAACATCACAACGTAACTGGGTGGCTATAAAGGTGCACTACAGGTATCTCCGAAAGTGTCTGTTGGGTTGGCACGAATCGAGACTGGGATTTGTCACTCCGTGTAAACGGAGAGGTATCTCTGGGCCCACTCGGTAGGACATCATCATAATGTGCACAATGTGACCAAGGAGTTGATCACGGGATGATGTGAGTTACGGAACGAGTAAAGAGACTTGCCGGTAACGAGATTGAACAAGGTATCGGGATACCGACGATCGAATCTCGGGCAAGTAACATACCGATAGACAAAGGGAATTGTATACGGGATTGATTGAATCCTCGCAATCGTGGTTCATCCGATGAGATCATCGAGGAGCATGTGGGAGGCAACATGGGTATCCAGATCCCGCTGTTGGTTATTGACCGGAGAGTCGTCTCGGTCATGTCTGCGTGTCTCCCGAACCCGTAGGGTCTACACACTTAAGGTTCGGTGACGCTAGGGTTGTAGAGATATTAGTATGCGGAAATCCGAAAGTTTTTTGGAGTCCCGGATGAGATCCCGGACGTCACGAGGAGTTCCGGAATGGTCCGGAGGTAAAGATTTATATATGGGAAGTCTTATTTTGGTCGCCGGAAAAGTTTCGCGCATTATCTGTATTGTACCGGGAGTGCCGAAAGGGGTCCGGGGGTCCACCAAGGGGTCCACCAGCCCCGGGGGGGGCACATGGGCTGTGGGGGTGCGCCTTGGCCTATATGGGCCAAGGGAACCAGCCCCAAGAGGCCCATGCGCCAAGAGATAAGATAAAGGGAGAGTCCTAAAGGGGGAAGGCACCTCCGAGGTGCCTTGGGGAGGATGGACTCCTCCCTGGCCGCACCCTTCCTTGGAGGAAGGGCCAAGGCTGCCCCCCTCTCCCTTGGCCCTATATATAGTGGGGGGGGAGGGAGGGCAGCAGCAATCCAAGCCCTGGCGCCTCCCTCTCCCTCCCGTGACACATCTCCCTCCTCCCGCAGCGCTTGGCGAAGCCCTGTTGGGATCCCGCTACTTCCACCACCACGCCGTCGTGCTGCTGGATCTCCATCAACCTCTCCTGCCCCCTTGCTGGATCAAGAAGGAGGAGACGTCGCTGCTCCATACGTGTGTTGAACGCGGAGGTGCCGTCCGTTCGGCGCTAGGATCATCGGTGATTTGGATCACGACGAGTACGACTCCATCAACCCCGTTCTCTTGAACGCTTCCGCTCGCGATCTAAAAGGGTATGTAGATGCACTCCTTCCCTCTCGTTGCTAGTAAACTCCATAGATTGATCTTGGTGATGCGTAGAAAATTTTGAATTTCTGCTACGTTCCCCAACACTCGGTTCACATCCACGACATCCGGTTCCGCCTGCAGGAGAGCCTCGATGGAAGCGGCATGCGCGCGCTCCACGTCGAGTTGAGCCTCCGCCTCCCAGCCCTCCTTTAGTATCGCCAGGTTGAACCGCTGGTCCGCCTACACCATGGGAGACCCAGACGCCGGCACGGAGTCGACGTCCATCGTCTCATACGCATCGGGGGCTGTCTGCGCCGCGACCTCCGCCATGAACATTGGATCAGCTTCCTCCTCCTCATAGCTTGGCTTCAGAGAAGTCGGGGATTGGCCCGCCGCAAAGCGAGCTCGGGAACAGAGGTTTGTGGAGCCGACCGCCGCCGCGATTTCTGCGCGGCGCTCCGGCGTCACCATCTTGTAGTACGTGATCTTGCGGTGCACCATGGCTTTCTGGAGAACTAGGGGACGCTTGATGCGGCCTAGGGGATCGAAAGGTAGGGGAATGGGCTAGAGAGGAGGTGTGGTTTTGGGGTAGTGGCTGGTGTACGCCGAGCAGCGAAGGTTCTGGTGTGAATAGTGGTTCCGGTGACGACCGGTCAATCGGTTTTGACTGTACATCCTTGTTGTCACGTTCGCGTTGCACGTCGACATGCTGGACCCTCCACGTCACTCACCAAATGGAACGCGCTTCGTCTTGCATTTTCGCTCACTTGTGGGACCGTAGTTGAGAGCAAACCAACATCCCTCCCCCTCCCCCACTCGCGTCATTTATACTACTACTCCCTCCGTTTTATGCGGAGTAAATAAAAATAGAGGGACTATACTACGGATGAGGATCCCCTGACGTGGCCGAACCCATTGAGTAACTGATATGCGGGGCCTAGCAAGCACGGGGCCCGCCAGTAAGTGACCAAAAGGGAGGGTAAGGCAGGGATACCTATGTTAGAGGATCCACTTCCACTACTACTCCCTCCTTCCATCTATACAGGGCCTAATGCGTTTTTCGAGGCCAACTTTAACCAAATGTTAGAGTAATAATATACGACATGCAACTTACACAAAGCATACGGTCAAATTCATATGTGAAAGGAGTTTCCAATGATACAATTTTCACATTATACATCTCATGTACTATTAATCTTGTCAATAGTCAAAGGCGGTTTTGAAAAACGCATTAGAGCATGGTTAATAATGTGGCCGGCTCATGGCTATAAAGAGATGCCACCTCACTTAGAGCCATCATAAAAAAAATACTCATATAAGCATTTAATATTTGCATGGTTAAGTAATAGGTTGGCTCTTAGAATGGCTATTAGGTTGGCTCTAAGCATTTAATGTTTGCATGAGCAAGGTATATGATTGGAAGAGATTTGCATGCATACTATTTTTTCTTGATCTATGTGTTATAGCCGGGCTGTAGAATAAAAGAGCCCGCTTCACTCTCTCTCCTCTCTTCTCACTCCTCCGAGTAGGATTTTAATGACATGGCAAGTCTTATAGCCTCCTGACTAGGCCTTATTAGACTTTCTCTTAGGCCCTATATAAATGGAAGGAGGGAGTACTATGAGCACTGCATACTCTACTACAGATGTTGTCAGTACTCCACTAGTACTATTGGACAGGGAGCTTAAAAAAGTTACTATTGGACTGGCTATACGTGGCGAAATCCTAGTAGGAAGAGCATGCGCGAGAACAAGCACATTCATGTGGTTGAAAACAAATTGGAAACCATCTCTGTTTGAATACAAACCTAGGAGTACGTACGAATCTAACAATATTGATTGGGCGTTGTTGAATGTTGATACTTTTTTCTGTAAGTTTGATCAAAGTAGAGATACTTTGACTACACATAAAACTTATATGTAAACTAGAAAGGATCGGAGGGAGTATATTGTACGTTGAAAAGCGAAACGAACATTGAATACCCTTTATATATGATTTGCGGATGCTATGATCACTGGTTCAAAATTTTGAATCCGCCTTAGGTATCACACATGCACCCACTCGTTCTCTCTCGATTTCATCTCGGGGTTCGGAGATCGATTGAAAGAGGACTAGGGTGGGTACAATACGTTCGTTTCGCTTATGAACGTACAATATACTCCCTCTGATCCCCACAGACCCCCCCCCCCGCGGGTCATTTCTATCATAGAAACAGACCAAACCTTTATCTCCCTGCACGACATGCAATTGACATCTCAACATCAATCGATCTCGTCAAGATGTGTCGAGTCATGAACCGAATGGGATGTCAAAACTAAGATGGGAAGCGACACGTAGTGGAGGCAAAGTGAAACTTTAAACGAACCGTTTGTTTGTATGCATGCCGTACAAATTACAACACTGGAAATACAAGCATGGTCTAGGCCCACATGCGAATGATACTCGGCGGAATGTTCAAATGAGGCATGCGGGAGGATGGACTCGACCGAAGGGCGGCATGATCGATGGAGAAGAGGGTTTTGGAGAGGAATGAGAAATAAGTAACGCCACATGATTATACTTGAACGGCTCAAATAAACAATAAGTTGTCTCGTTTTCCCTTCCATCTTGGTCACGGAGTAAGATACTCCCTCCATTTTGTTTACTCTGCATATTAGGTTTGACTGAAGTCAAACTTCATAAAATTTGACCAAATTTATAGAAAAATATGAACATTTACAATAGCAAATCTATATGATGTGAAAGTATATTCAATAATGAATCTAATGGTATTGATTTGTTATTGTATATGTTATTATTTCTGTCTACAAACTTTGTCAAGGTTTACAAAGTTTGACTTTGAGCAAAGCTAAAATGCGGAGTAAATAAAAACAGAGGGAGTACGCAGGGACTAGTATAGTTACTACTGCCGGAACATGGTAAGTTAGACCCCTAAATGCGGGCACGGACCGGGCACACCTTAATTATTCCTTCAAACAGTCGGACACCTACATTAGCTCACCATCCGGCTACTTAATCAAGTGTTACGCTTCACTAGTTGAAAAGGAAAAGGGTGGTACCGTACCCAAAATTGGGGCTAGGGTAACAACTTGGTACTGTATCACATTTGAACTAGGGCATAAAAACCACCTGTTCTGCGCCTAATAAGCAACGCAGAGCACTAACGCTCGAATTTGGCCGGGAAAACAGGGAAACCGACATGTGGTGCACACCTGCCGGGACGACGTGGCGCAGACTAGTCCAATGGAGGAGCTGGCCCATGACCTCCTCGCCACCGGCAACCGTTCATGTGGGTCGTGGGGGACAGCAACATGGCGCAGCTCCCGCACCGCCTTTGGATATGGCGACCGCGGTGAGCGACACGCTCATCGTCGCTGGACACGGTCCGCTTCAGTGTGCCGAGGGTGGCGTTAGCGCTGTAGCATGACCAGCAGATCAACACCCGGCTCGTCGAGGATGCACGGGGCGCCGAAGTGCGCGTGTGTGCCACGACACGTTTGTAGAGTGGTGTAGCGCGACCAACTGCATCCCCAGGCCTGAGACCATGCCGGGTCATCTTGCTTTTTTAATGACATGTGGGGATCGCATGTGAGCAAAGGGCATCTCCAACGTTGCCACGACCGCAGCTGACTACCCTAGCACACCAAAAACCCTTGTCCCTCGCGCCGTCGCGGGGTGCGTTCCCAGCCAGCGTCAGCTGCCCGCATTCATGCCGTCCGTCAGTATGTCGTTGTTAAGAGGCTCGGTGCCCGAGGAACCAACTCCAGCGACTTAATGATGCACCCGGACGCTTGGCCTCACCGGAATGCGCTACTTAAAGCGGCAACGCCCAGCTAAACTCCACACCATAGCGCATCGTCCTGCTACCTGGCACCACATCCGCCATGACCGCGAGCGCGAACGCTCTATGGGAGAGCTTGTCTTCGGGGATGAAGCTCGAGGTCGTCGCCCTCGCTCAAGTCACCGCTCGTGACGCAATAGCGGCGTAGCTGGACGCGGACGCGACTGCACAAGCGGTGGCCACGCTGGCGGCCGACGACGGGAGCATTGTCAGCCACGCGTCCTACTTGGCGCCGTCCAACGTCCGCCACTGCGGAGGTCGGGGACTCCTCCGAGGATGATAGGGCATTGGAGGCGGCAGGGCATGGTGTGCCAACTGGCCAGTCCATCTCCAGTGTTCTACTCTTCCTTGCCGGAGACCGCACCTTCACTTCACGGGTCTTGAACCCACCCCCGTACATGGAGATCGCAGATGGAGGACGTCGGCCGCCGCCGTAGAATAGGTTTAGGGTCGTGTTTCTTTTATTTTTCTGTCCTATAAAAGTTTGAAATGTAATGAAAATCTGTCGTGTTTGCATTAATCTCGTCCGGTGTATATGAACTTTCACAATAATAGTAAGATATATTGTAGGAGTATATGGAATGATGATTCGTTTTTGTGTGTATAAACTTAGAAGGTTTGACCCAAGACAAAGCTAACATGCGAAGTAAATAAACACATGATATCTACATACACAATTTATCATAGGCACTCCAATAGTACGTCCACTACACATTCATGCATTTCACATCTTTCTACATCTACGGGAACCTACGAAAGGATTAACGTAAATTGCCTCTCTCTCTCCTCCCTGATTTTCATGGTGGTGGTCCCCTCCCTCCCCCCAATCTACAATCAACAGCTCACATGTTTCACATTACGTTAATTACGTAACTGGAATTACGTAGCTGTAGCATTACTCATCCTAAAAAACCCAACTAAGCCAACCTCCCAGCATATCGCGCGGGAAAAGACCCGGCCGCGCCGTTTTAGTCAGGATTACCGGATTAATAGTAGTAGTATCAATGGATCGCGCGAAGCACCAAGTTTTTTTTTGAGGGGGCGAAGCACCAAGTTTAAAAGGGAAAAAGGCGGTACACTCACAACACCGCTGTCGCGGTCGCATTGCACCCTACACACGTTCGGTCCTGCACACGGCTCACGCAAATGGAACGCGCTTCGGCTTGCCTCTTCACTAACACGTGGGACTGCACTTGGAGAAACCGACCATGCGCCAAACTCCCCCGCCCACAGCGTGAAAATCCTCCCAAATATTCCCCCCAAATCCCAAATTCAACCACCCTTCGGCTAACTAGCCAATAATATTCCCCAAACCCCCTCCCTCCCGGCCCCCTCCACTCCATTCGCTCTGCCAAAGCCGCCCTCCCCACCACGCCGATACGTCGGCGCCGCGGTTTGTCGAGGGGACGCATGGCGATCCTCTTGCTCCCACAGTACACTCTCGTAGACTGCCGTCCTCTAGCCGCGCCGCCACTGCTGGCGACATTCTTGTGGAGATGCATGGCGGTCACCGCCGCCACCGCTAGCGACGTTCGTGTGTAGACGCACGGCGGTCAGCTTCTCCCACGGTACGCGCATTCTAGACTGAGGCCCCGTGCATGTCGGTGTAGCGCTGAATATTAGCTGATAGATGCTGTTAATCTCACTGTTTGCCAAAGTAGTTTACAGTCAATATGCTCTACTTAAGAAGCTTCCTTACCCTGTTCTACACTCAATCTTCTTAGCTGAGATGGCATGCCAAGCCCGATTAGTTGCTAAAATATCCTGCCATATATTTATTGTGACATAGATTGCCATGGTCTAGTAGCCAATCTGTTAGGTGAAATAGCTCTACACCTGTCGGAGTAAATGACCACGGGTAGTCTCATCAGCTCCCGATGGTATTTCAAGACATCGGGGCCGGCTGCACCCCTCAAGCATCAAAGACAAAGGGCCGCCTTCTTGGGGCTGGCTGGTCCAAGCAGCCGGCTGCTAGAAGGCGGCGGAATCCAGAAGACGGCCATGAAGTGGGCCGACTCCTAGCAGGCGGCCTTCAAGGAGGCCGGCTCCTAGCAGGCGGCCCCTCGTGCCCTCAAAGTTAACGCCCACATAAACACGATGAGACGAGGCATGGCTACAGTGCAACCTGCCACCCCCGAATCCCGGGCGGAACATGGCCACAGTGCGGCATACCAGGCGGACATCCCGCGCCCGGCGCGACATTGTTGCCACTCTGCTCGTGACATCACCCATGACAGAGGGAGCCATGCTCCCACGACGGGCTGTCGGTACGGCCCGCATGCGGCGATCCCTACATGTCCGTGAGAAGCCAGTAGGCGGCGAGCCCTGACCAGTCGGCTCAGGGGGAGGCCGTCACCCAGCAGGCGGCCCTCCCTTCCCTTGGAGTTTGTGCGCCATTAACCAGAAGAGACGGGGAATGGCTACAGTGAACGCCCACCAGGCGGCGGGACTGTAGCCATGCTCTCCCCGACAAAGCATGCATCATCAGCAGCACGGCTACAGTGCTGAGCAGCCGGCAGGACCCGCATGCCGTGGGCGTGGCCTGTCAGCCAAGTACAAGATAGCCGGCGGGACCCACCAGGCGGCGGAGAAGCCGGCCACTAGAGACACTGACGGCTGGGTCCTACACCCAGCCAGATTACCGTTGTACCCCTGGGGGTAGGCCTATATAAACCCCCCAGGGCACCCATGCAAAGGGTTCAGCTTCTTAGATAACACACACACATAGAGAGAGGAGTAGAGCTAGCCTTGCCCTTCTTCCTCCTCTAGCCAAACAGCTCAAGGAGCAAGCTTGTAGCTACTTGTTGAGATAGTGATCATGCGGAGACCCCGCAGAGCAGGACTAGGGGTGTTATCTCCTAGGAGAGCCCCGAACCTGAGTAAGATGCGTCGGCGCACGTGTTTACGCCTTATCCCGTTTCCAGGCACCGGCGACGTATTACTCTCCCCCACCATGATAATCCATCCTTTGGCATATGTCGCATGAAACCCCCGACATTTGGCGCCCACCGTGGGGCTAGGTGCACCGTCGTCCGGAGGTCTGTTCTGGACGGGAACCCTTTTTCTCCCTAGCGAGCACAGCCAGCCCAGCACGCCCGATGCCGTTTGCACCGACACGCTGCATGGCGCGGATGTCGCTTGCGCGGCGAGCGGCCTCGCTGATCTCATCGGCGGGATCCGCCTCTCCGACGAGCCCGCACCTGACGCGGGGACAACCAGCTCCGAGACTGCCTCATTGACCTCCTTGGAAAGCTCCACATCGCCAACGAGCCGGCCTCCGACCTAGAGTCGATCGACTCCACTGAGCCGATGCTTGTCGACTCCGACATGGCATACCTCGACGCCTTCCCCACGAACGTGGTGGTCTTCGACGACCCTCTCCCTCGCGCAGACAGCAATGACAGCACCGTCACGGAGGTGCTCGTCATCAACCACGACGAGGCTTCTGGCGGGGCCACCCAGGACCCGCTGCAGGCGACAATGCGGGACTTGGCCGCGCCCATCGCGGCAGACCCCAACCACGAGATGCTGGAGGCCTGCCGCGTCGCACTTGTCGAGAGCGCCAAGAAGTTGGCCATCATGAGACGCCTCACGAGGCCTACTAGCGCGAGATCGATTGCGCTGTCTGTGGCACGCTGGCTGCTGGCGAGCCTAGCCGCGTGGGCACCGCCCGACAACGCGGCGCGGCCATCGCGAGCATGCTGGGGGCCGACCGCCCAGTCTACGCCATGCCCAAGGAGAACATACGCGCTGCCCAAGCGGCAGCAGATGAGCTGGACCACCTGGAGGGTGACGAACGTCGCTGCATGATAGAGCGCGTTCAGCAGCTCATCGACGCGGCTGCCGCGCAGCAAGAAGCCGGCCGCCGCATGGTGGAACCCGGCTAGCAAGCTGAGAACCTCCCCCTTGCCAAGAGCATGGCGCGACCTCCCGGACGTCGACTGGCGGTGCCCGCGGACGAAGAAATCAAGAGCCGGCTGCTAGCCGCAGCTGGACCCGTATCACCATCGAGCGCGACCAAGACGGCCAACCACGAGCAGTGAAACGACGGGACGACCGTCAGCCTCCCCCGTGCAGGGAGTAGCGCGTCTCCCCGCCGCCTGTTGAACACCCTACTCTCGGCGACCGGCTTGGTCCCCGTGAAGGAGTCAGAGAGAGCGACGCCCGCCATCGGATCGACCGCCTGGCGCGATCCTTGGCACTAGAAGAAGAAGATGCGATCGGTCCGCCTTGTTTCGGCCCCCGCATTCGCGATGAGCCCTTCCCCAAAGGGTTCTCATTCCCCAGAGATACGCCCAAGTCCAATGGCTCCGTGAAGCCGAAAGATTGGCTGGTTGACTACTCCACCGCAGTCAACATAGCAAACGGCAACTAGCGTGTTGCCATGAAGTACGTTCCGCTCATGCTCCAGGGCACGGCCCGGACATGGCTGAACAGCCTCAAGACGTACAGCATCAACAGTTGGATAGACTTCACCGAAGTCTTCATCCGCAACTTCACCAGCACCTACAAGCGGCCGCCCAAGCCTCACCAGCTCTCTCTCTCTGTGCGTCCAAGGCCCCATTGAGTCCACCCGTGACTACCTGACGCGGTGGGCCGAACTACACAACTCCTGCGAAGGGGTGCACGAGGTGCAAGCCATAGAGTACTTCACCGCCGGGTGCAGAGAAGGCACCTTGCTCAAGCACCGACTCCTCTGCGACGAGCCGGCCACACTCGACGAGCTGCTAATCACAGCAGACAAGTACGCCACTGCCGACTCCTCCATGAAGTCAGAGCTCCGCGTAGATGCCTCCGGGAAGGTGCTTCCTCTGGCTCATCATACGCCGGTTGGTGACTCCAGTCAGCGCCAGCAGCAGAACGACAACAAGCGCAAAGCCCCGCAACCTCCTTCTACCAGTCGGCAGGTGGCAACAGTTGAAGACCAGCAGCTGGAGGGGCAACCCGGCCCCAAGCGTCAGAAGGGCAGCAAGCTTAATTGGCTGCCCGCCTTCTCCTATGAGCAAACCCTCGATGCACCCTGCAAGTTCCACAGCGGCGCCAAGCCGTCCAACCACACCACCCGGAAGTGTCATTGGCTCACCCGAATCTCCAAGGGTGAAGGACTACTGCCTCCTCCGCCTGCTGGCCAGTCGCTGCCACCTCCTGCCCAGCAGCAGCCGGCCCGACCAGTCGCCGCCATCCAAGACGAGTTCCCTGAAGAACACGGAGCCTACGTCGTCTTCACCAGCCTGAACGACGACAAGCACAACCGACGTTAGCAACAACGAGAGGTGAATGCTGTCGCTTCTGAAGCCCCAGAGTTCTTGCACTGGTTCGAGAAGCCAATCAGTTGGAGCCGAGCTGACCACCCAGAGGTGATGCCTTCTCTGGGTTCCTATGCCCTGGCATTGGATGCCACCTTTGCAAGAGAGAGGCGAGTTGCTCGTTTCTCCCGGATTCTGATAGACGGTGGTAGTAGCATCAACATCCTTTACCGAGACACTATGGAGAAGTTGTGCATCAAAGAGAAGCAGCTCCAGCCCAGTCGGACTGCCTTCCACGGCATTGTGCCTGGCCTTTCCTGCTCACCAATTGGCAAGATCAAGATAGACGCCCTCTTCGGAGACAGAGACCACTTCCGCCGAGAGGCAATTTGGTTTGAGGTGGTTAATCTGGAGAGCCCGTACCATGCACTGCTTGGCCGACCTGCCCTGGCCAAGTTCATGGCAGTACCACACTACGCCTACCTCAAGATGAAGATGCTGGGAACCAAGGGCATGATCACCGTGTCTGGAGATTACAAGATGTCGGCTGCCTGTGCCACTTCTAGCAGCCGGCTGGCCGAGTCCCTTGTGATTGCTGCCGAGAAGAGGCTCCTCGACCGGGTTGTGGCCATGGCCGGCAAGCAGTCGGACCTGTCGCCGGATCCCAAGGAGTCGGAGACCCAGGGCTCCTTCCAGCCGGCCAAAGAAATCACAAAGATTCCCTTGGACCTGAACCACTCGAAGAGGTTTGCTGTCATAGGTGCTCACCTTGACAGCAAATAGGAAAGCGAGCTCGTCGATTTCCTCCGTGAGAATCGGGACATCTTCGCATGGTCTCCCAAAGACATGCCGGGTGTTCCGACGGATTTCGCCGAGCACAAGATACATGTCACCCCTCCGCCGCCTGTTAGAGGAGAAGAGAAGAATTGTTGGAGAAGAGATAGCCCGACTTCTAGCAGCCGGCTTCATTATGGAAGTATTCTTTCCAGAGTGGTTAGCCAACCCAGTCCTTGTACTGAATAACAATAACAAGTGGCGCATGTGTATTGATTATACCAGCCTCAACAAAGCCTGCCCCAAAGATCCATTTGCCCTGCCACGGATAGATCAAGTGATAGACTCCACAGCCGGATGCGAGCTGCTGTCTTTCCTTGATGCCTACTCCGGCTACCACCAGATCAAGCTGAACCCGGCCGACAGGCTGAAGACTGCCTTCATCACACCATTCGGAGCCTTCTGCTACCTGACCATGACATTCGGCCTGAGAAATGCTGGTGCCACTTTTCAGCGTTGCATGCAGAAGTGCCTCCTCAAGTAACTCGGCAGAAATACCCACGTCTATGTAGACGATATTGTGGTGAAGGCGGAGAAGCGTGGTACCCTCCTAGAAGATCTCAAGGAAACTTTTGAAAATCTGCGCCGTTTTCAAATCAAGCTCAACCCGGAGAAGTGTGTCTTTGGAGTACCAGCCGACCAGCTCCTCGCTTTCCTCGTCTCAGAGCGCGGCATAGAGCGCAACCCTGTCAAGATCAAGGCAATCGAGAGGATGGAGAGACTTGCCCGATTGCGGGACGTCCAGAAGATCACCGGGTGCTTGGCATCCATCAGCCGCTTCATCAGTCGGCTGGGCGAGAAGGCTCTTCCCCTATACCAGTTGATGAAGAAAACCACTCACTTCGAGTGGAACGACAAGGCGGACAAGGCCTTCCTCCAGCTCAAGAAGATGTTGACCATGCCGCCTGTTCTGGCCGCTCCGGCTACTAAGGAGCCCATGCTCCTCTACATCGCCACCACTAGCCGGGTGGTCAGCACAGTCATGGTGGTGGAGTGCCAAGAAGACAGCAAAGCACTGCCGGTCCAGAGGCATGTGTATTACTTGAGCGAGGTGCTGCAGCCTCCAAGCAGAACTACCCTCATTACCAAAAGATGTGCTACGGCGTGCATTTTGCCGCCAAGAAGCTCAAGCCATACTTTCAAGAGCACCCCATCACGGTTGTCTGCATCGCCCCGCTTGCTGAGATCATAGGCAGGCGAAATGCATCGGGCCGGGTGGCCAAATGGGCCATCGAGCTACCCCCTACACCATCTTCTACCAGCCTCGCATCGCCATCAAGTCCCAAGCGTTGTCCGACTTCCTCATCGACTATGCCGAGACCCAGTACCTGCCGCCAGCGCCGGATTCCACCCATTGGCGAATGCATTTTGATGGCTCGAAGATGCGCTTCGGTTTGGGAGCTGGCATCTTCCTCACCTCTCCCAAAGGCGACAAGCTCAGATACGCGTTGCAAATCCATTTTGCCGCCTCCAACAACGTTGCCGAGTATGAGGCGCTTGTACACGGACTCCGGCTGGCCAAAGAGATTGGTATCCGGCGGATTCTGTGCTACGACGACTCAGATTTGGTGGTCCAGCAGTCGTCAGGCGACTGGGACGCCAAAGATGCGAACACGGCGAGCTACCGCTTCCTCGTCCAGCAACTCAGCGGATATTTTGAAGGGTGCGAGTTCCTTCACGTCCCATGAAACGACAACGAGCAAGCAGATGCCCTGGCACGGATAGGCTCCACCCGGCAAGCCATACCAGTCGGCGTTTCCCTTCAGTACCTCCGCAAGCCATCTATCAAGCCTTCGCCGAAATCAGAGTCTATCTTCGTGCCGGCTGCGCCCGGAATAGTCGGATCTGACTCGGGGGCTGCGGCAGTCGGCATGGGGACTTCTGTAGGCGGCTCGGGGGCTGCAGCAGTCGCACCCGGCCCAGGGACTTCAGAACCCGGCCCGGGGGCTGCAGCAGTCGGCCCGGGTACTTCGGCAGGCGGCTCGGGGACTGCAGCAGTCGCACCCGGCCCGGGGACTGCAGCAGTCGGCCCGGGGACTTCAACGACACAGCAACCGGTGGCCGACTCCACCCCGCCGCCTCCCAACCTAGCCACCCTAGTACCAGTGGACGTGATGACAGTTGATGGAATCGAAGCACCATCATGGGCACAGCCCATCCTCAACTTTCTGGTAAGCAGGGAGCTACCAGCCGACGAGATCTTGGCCCGGCAGGTGCAACGTCGGGCAGCAACATACACCATCGTCAACAGAGAAGTTGTGTGGCGCAGCGTCACTGGCGTGTTCCAGCGCTGCGTAGAGCCAGAGAAGGGCAAAGCAATCCTCAAAGACATCCACCAAGGCGAGTGCGGCCACCACGCGGCCTCCAGATCCCTTGTCGCTAAAGCCTTCCGCCATGGTTTTTTCTGGCTGACTGTTTTGCAGGACGCCAACGATTTGGTCAAGAAATGCAAGGGGTGCCAGAAATTCAGCTCCAAGCTACATCTACCGGCTTCTGCACTCAAGACCATCCCCCTTACTTGGCCCTTTGCCGTATGGGGGCTGGACATGGTGGGCCCATTCAAGACAGCACGCGGCGACATGACCCATCTGCTTGTCACCATGGACAAATTCACCAAGTGGATTGAAGCGAAGCCAATCAAGAAGCTAAACGGTTCGACAGCTGTGACCTTCCTCGCAGACATCACCGTCCGGTACGGTGTACCACACAACATCATCACCGACAATGGCACAAACTTTGCCAAAGGCGCCTTGGCCCGCTTTTGCGTGACACGGGGCATCCGACTTAGCGTCCGTTGCCCATCCGTAGTCAAACGGCCAAGTCGAGCGAGCAAACGGCCTCATCTTCTCCGGCATCAAGCCCCGACTGGTCGAGCCACTAGAGCACTCGGCCGACTGCTTGATCGACGAGCTGCCGGCCGTCCTCTAGAGTCTACGCACCACTCCAAACAAGTCAACCGGCTTCACGCCCTTCTTCCTCGTGTACGGGGCCGAGGCCATCATCCCAATTGACATCGAGTTCGACTCACCTCGTGTCACCATGTACACGGAGGCGGAGGCGAAGGAAGAACGATAAGACGACGTCGATTTGCTGGAAGAGGGCCAGCTGTTGGCACTCAGTCGGTCCGCCATCTACTAGCAGAGTCTGCGCCGCTACCACAGTGAGAAGGTCAAGCCAAGATCCTTCCAAGAGGGGGACCTTGTGCTCCGGCTGATCCGGCGAACAGGCGGCCAACACAAGCTCTCATCCCCTTGGGAAGGCCCCTTCATCATCAGCAAAGCCTTGGGCAATGACTCCTACTATCTGATCTACGCACAGAAGCCCAGGGCACGCAAGAGGGACGACTCCGGCAAGGAAACACAGCGCCCATGGAATGCAAATCTCCTTCGAAGATTTTACAGTTGATGCAGTATGTACCATGCTACCTTTTGTATTAAGCGCAAAAACATCAGGTCCTTCGAGGAGCACTCGGGGGCTACCCTTTTTATCTATATGATAAGTTTGTATGCCTATGCATGTGTTATTTCATCCTTCTGCCTGGCACCGGGTTCGACCAGTCGGCCCGGGGGCTTGCCGCCTTGTACTATGTCAGTGCTACCTGCTACCTCTTGAGCATGCATTGGTTTTCCCTTGAAGAGGAAAGGGTGATGCAGCAAAGTAGCTTAAGTATTCCCCTCAGTTTTTGAGAACCAAGGTATCAATCCAGAAGGAGATTACACGCAAGTCGCCTAGTACCTGCACAAACAATCAAGAACCTTGCAACCAACATGATAAAGGGGCTGTCAATCCCTTCACGTCCACTTGCAAAAGTGAGATCTGATAAAGATAATAAGATAAATATTTTTGGTATTTTTTGTATAGATTGAAAAGTAAAGATTGCAAAATAAACGGCGATAGAAATAGCTAGTTGACAGGAAACTAATATGATGTAAAGTAGACCCGGGGGCCATAGGTTTCACTAGTGGCTTCTCTCATGATAGCATATATTACGGTGGTGAACAAATTACTGCCGAGCAATTGATAGAAAAGCGCATAGTTATGAGAATATCTAGGCATGATCATGAACATAGGCATCACGTCCGTGTCAAGTAGACTGAAACGATTCTGCATCTACTACTATTACTCCACACATCAACCACTATCCGGCATGCATCTAGAGTATTAAGTTCATAAAAACAGAGTAACGCATTAGGCAAGATGACATGATGTAGAGGGATAAACTTAAGCAATATGATATAAACCCCATCTTTTTATCCTCGATGACAACAATACAATACATGCCTTGCTGCCCATGCTATCACTGGGAAGGACACCACAAGATTGAACGCAAAGCTAAGCACTTCTCCCATTGTAAGAAAGATCAATCTAGTAGGCCAAACCAAACTGATAATTCGAAGAGACTTGCAAAGATATCAAATCATGCATATAAGAATTCAGAGAAGAATCAAATATTGTTCATAGATAATCTTGATCATAAACCCACAATTCATCAGATCTCGACAAACACACAACAAAAAGTATTACATCGAATAGATCTCTAAGAACATCGAGGAGAACTTTGTATTGAGATCCAAAAAGAGAGAAGAAGCCATCTGGCTAATAACTATGGACCCGAAGGTCTGTGGTAAACTACTCACACATCATCGGAGAGGCTATGGTGTTGATGTAGAAGCACTCCGTGATTGATTCCCCCTCCGGCGGAGCGCCGGAAAAGGCCCCAAGATGGGATCTCACGGGTACAGAAGGTTGCGGCGGTGGAAAAGTGGTTTCGTGGCTCCCCTGGATGTTTTCAGGGTATAAGAGTATATATAGGCGAAAGAAATAGGTCGGTGGAGCTGCGAGGGGCCCACGTGGGTGGGCGGCACGCCTACCCCCTGGGCGCGCCCTCCTGCCTCGTGGCTTCCTCGCGGAGTTCCAGACTTCCACACCAAGTCTCCTGGGTTGCGTTTGTTCCAAGAAAGATCCTCGCGAAGGTTTCGTTCCGTTTGATATTCCTTTTCTGCGAAACACTGAAATAGGAAAAAAACCAGCAATTTGCACTGGGCCTTCGGTTAATAGGTTAGTCCCAAAAAATAATATAAAAGAGCATATTAAAGCCCATTAAACATCCAAAACAGATAATATAATAGCATGGAACAATAAAAAAGTATAGATACGTTGGAGACGTATCAAGCATCCCCAACCTTAATTCCTGCTCGTCCTCGAGTAGGTAAATGATAAAAACAGTATTTTTGATGTGGAATACTACCTAGCATAATTTTCAATGTAATTTTATTTATTGTGGCATGAATATTCAGATCCGAAAGATTAAAGACAAAAGTTTAATATTGACATAAAAATAATAATACTTCAAGCATACAACTAAGCAATTATGTCTTCTCAAAATAACATGGCCAAAGAAAGCTCATCCCTACAAAATCATATAGTTAAGCCATGTTTCATTTTTGTCACACAAAATGCTCTCATCTTGCACAACCCCGATGACAAGCCAAGCAATTGTTTCATACTTTAGTATTCTCAAACTTTTTCAACTTTCATGCAATATATGAGTGTGAGCCATGGACATAGCATTATGGGTGGAATAGAATATGATGGTGGGGGTTGTACAAAAAAGGAGAAAGTCTCACATTGACGCGGCTAATCAATGGGCTATGGAGATGCCCATCAATTGATGTCAATGCGAGGAGTAGGGATCGCCATGCAACGGATGCACTAGAGCTATAAATGTATGAAAGCTCAACAAAAGAAACTAAGTGGGTGTGCATCCAACTCGCTTGCTCACGAAGACCTAGGGCATTTGAGGAAGCCCATTGTTGGAATATACAAGCCAAATGATCTATAATGAAAAATTCCCACTAGTATATGAAAGTGACAAAATAAGAGACTCTCTATCATGAAGATCATGGTGCTACTTTGAAGCACAAGTGTGGAAAAAGGATAGTAGCATTGTCCCTTCTTTTTTTTGGGCCTTCCTTTTTTTATTTGGCCTTTCTCTTTTTTTGGCCTTTCTTTTTTCTATTTGGCCTTTCTTCTTCCTTTTTTCACGTGACAATGCTCTGATAATGATGATCATCACACTTCTATTTATTTACAACTCGATACTAGAAAAAAATATGGCTCTATATGAATGCCTCCGGCGGTGTACCAGGACGGGCAATGAATCAAGAGTGACATGTATGAAATATTATGCATGGTGGCTTTGCCACAAATACGATGTCAACTACATGATCATGCAAAGCAATATGACAATGATGAAGCGTGTCATAATAAACGGAACGGTGGAAAGTTGCATGGCAATATATCTCGGAATGGCTATGGAAATGCCATAATAGGTAGGTATGGTGGCTGTTTTGAGGAAGATAAAAGGGGGCTTATGTGTGATAGAGCGTATCATATCATGGGGTTTGGATGCACCGGCGAAATTTGCACCAACTCTCAAGGTGAGAAAGGGCAATGCATGGTACCGAAGAGGCTAGCAATGATGGAAGGTGAGAGTGCGTATAATCCATGGACTCAACATTAGTCATAAAGAACTCACATACTTATTGCAAAAATCTACAAGTCATCAAAAACCAAGCACTACACGCATGCTCCTAGGGGGATAGATTGGTAGGAAAAGACCATGGCTCGTCCCCGAACGCCACTCATAAGGAGGACATTCAAAGAAACACCTCATGCTTCAAATTTGTCACACAACGTTTACCAGACGTGCATGCTACAGGACTTGCAAACTGCAACACAAGTATTTCTCAAATTCACAATTACTCAACTAGCACGACTCTAATATTACCATATTTATATCTCAAAACAATCATCAAGTATCAAACTTCTTATAGTATTCAATGCACTCTATATGGAAGTTTTTATTATACCCATCTTGGATACTCATCATATTAGGACTAATTTTATAGCCAAAGAAATTACCATGCTGTTCTAAAAGACTCTCAAAATAATATAAGTGAAGCATGAGAGATCAATAATTTCTATAAAATAAAACCACCACCGTGCTCTAAAAGATATAAGTGAAGCACTAGAGCAAAATTATCTAGCTCAAAAGATATAAGTGAAGCACATAGAGTATTCTAATAAATTCCGATTCATGTGTGTCTCTCCAAAAGGTGTGTATAGAAAGGATGATTATGGTAAACTAAAAAGCAAAGACTCAAATCATACAAGACACTCCAAGCAAAACACATATCATGTGGTGAATAAAAATATAGCCTCAAGTAAAGTTACCGATAGACGAAGACGAAAGAGGGGATGCCTTCCGGGGCATCCCCAAGCTTAGGCTTTTGGTTGTCCTTGAATTTTACCTTGGGGTGCCTTGGGCATCCCCAAGCTTAGGCTCTTGCCACTCCTTATTCCAAAATTCATCAAATCTTTACCCAAAAACTTGAAAACTTCACAACACAAAACTCAACAGAAAATCTCATGAGCTCCGTTAGTATAAGAAAACAAATCACCACATTAATATACTGTAATGAACTCATTCTTTATTTATATTGGTGTTAAACCTACTGTATTCCAACTTCTCTTTGGTTCATACCCCCCGATACTAGCCATAGATTCATCAAAATAAGCAAACAACACACGAAAAAAAGAATCTGTCAAAAACAGAACAGTCTGTAGTAATCAGTATCAAACGCATACTTCTGTTACTCCAAAAATTCTTCAAAAATAGTACGACCTAGATAATTTTTTTATTGATCTAATGCAATTGGAATCAGTATTTTATCACTTTCTGGTGATTTTTAGCAATTGTTTTCGTGAGCAGAAAGTTTCTGTCTTTTTTCAGCAAGATGAAATAATTATCACCCAAGAAGATCCTATAGGTTTTACTTGGCACAAACACTAATTAAAGCATGAAACCAAATCTAACCAGAGGCTAGATGAATTATTTATTACTAAACAGGAAGTAAAGGGAAGGAACAAAAATAAAATTGGGTTGCCTCCCAACAAGCGCTATCGTTTAACGCCCCTAGCTAGGCATAAAAACAAGAATAGATCTAGGTGTTGTCATCTTTGGTATGCAATCCATAAGTGGATCTCATAATATATTCATAAGGTAATTTAATTTTCTTCCTAGGAAAGTGTTCCATGCCTTTCCTTAATGGAAATTGGAACCTAATATTTCCTTCTTTCATATCAATAATTGCACCAATTGTTCTAAGGAAAGGTCTACCAAGAATAATAGGACATGTAGGATTGCAATCTATATCAAGAACAATGAAATCTACGGGCAGATAATTCCTATTTGCAACAATAATAACATCATTAATCTGTCTCATAGGTTTCTTAATGGTGGAATCCGCAAGATGCAAATTTAAAGAACAATCATCAAATTCATGGAAACCTAACACATCACACAAAGTTTTTGGAATCGTGGAAACACTAGCGCCCAAATCACATAAAGCATAGCATTCATGATCTTTAATCTTAATTTGAATAGTAGGTTCCCATTCATCATAAAGTTTTCTAGGGATAGAAACTTCTAATTCAAGTTTTTCTTCATAAGATTGCATTAAAGAATCAATGATGTGTTTAGTGAAAGCTTTATTTTGATCATAAGCATGAGGAGAATTTAACACAGATTGCAACAAGGAAATACAATCTATCAAAGAAAAATTATCATAATTAAATTCCTTGAAATACAAAGTAGTGGGTTCATTGCTATGTAAAGTTTTGACCTCTTCAATCCCACTTTTATCAATTTTTGCATCAAGATCTAAAAACTCCGAATCATTGGGATGCCTTTTAACTAAAGTTGACTCATCTCCGGTCCCATCTTTATCAAGATTCATATTGGAAAACAAAGATTTAATAGGAGACACATCAATCACTTTTAGATCTTCATCATTATTATCATAAAAACCAGAAGAACACTCTTTCACAAAGCAATCTTTTTTAGCACGCATCCTAGCGGTTCTTTCTTTGCACTCATCAATGGGAATTCTCATGGCTTTGAGAGACTCATCGATATCATGCTTAGGTGTAATAGATCTAAGTTTCAAGGAATCAACATCAAGAGAAATTCTATCCACGTTCCTAGCCAACTCATCAATCGTAGGCAATTTTTCTTCAAGCAAAGCATTGAAATTCTTTTGCGAATTCATAAATTCTTTAACACTAGTCTCAAAATCAGAGGGCATCTTATTAAAATTTCCATAAGAGTTGTTGTAGGAATTACCATAATTATTAGAGGAATTACTAGGGAACGACCTAGAATTAAAGTTTCCTCTATACGCGTTGTTACCAAAATTGTTCCTACCAACAAAATTCACATCCATAGATTCATTATTATTCACAATCAAAGTGGACAAAGGCATATCATTAGGTTAAGAAGAAGCACTCTTATTAGCAAACAATTTCATAAGTTCATCCATCTTTCCACTTAAAACATTAATCTTTTCAATCGCACGCACCTTTTTACTAGTAGATCTTTCGGTGTGCCATTGAGAATAATTAACCATAATATTATATAGGAGTTTAGTAGCTTCTCCTAAGGTGATTTCCATAAAAGTGCCTCCCGCGGCCGAATCTAAAAGATTTCTAGAAGCAAAATTCAATCCGGCATAATTTTTTTGTATAATCATCCATAAATTCAAACCATGTGTAGGGCAATTACGTATCATTAATTTCATCCTCTCCCAAGCTTGTACAACATGCTCATTATCAAGTTGCTTAAAATTCATAATATCGTTTCTAAGAGAGATGATCTTAGCGGGAGGAAAATACTTAGAGATAAAAGCATCTTTGCACTTATTCCATGAATCAATACTATTTTTAGGCAAAGAAGAGAACCAAGTTTTAGCACGATCTCTAAGAGAAAACGGAAATAGCTTCAATTTAACAATATCATTGTCCACATCTTTCTTCTTTTGCATATGGCACAAATCCACAAAGTTGTTTAGATGGGTAGCGGCATCTTCACTAGGAAGGCCAGAAAATTGATCTTTCATGACAAGATTCAACAAAGCATCATTAATTTCACAAGATTCAGCATCGGTAATAGGAGCAATCGGAGTGCTAATAAAATCATTGTTGTTGGTATTAGAAAAGTCACATAATTTAGTATTGTCTTGAGCCATCGTGCCAAACAATCAATCCAACAGACAAGCAACCAAGAAGCAAGCGAAAAGAGACGAACGGAAAAAGGGCGAATAAAACGGCAAAGGTGAAGTGGGGGAGAGGAAAACGAGAGGCAAATGGCAAATAATGTAATGCAAGGGATAAGAGTTTGTGATGGGTACTTGGTATGTCTTGACTTGTGCGTAGATCTCCCCGGCAACGGTGCCAGAAATCCTTCTTGCTACCTCTTGAGCATGCGTTGGTTTTCCCATGAAGAGGAAAGGGTGATGCAACAAAGTAGCGTAAGTATTCCCCTTAGTTTTTGAGAACCAAGGTATCAATCCAGTAGGAGATTACGCGCAAGTCACCTAGTACCTGGACAAACAATCAAGAACCTTTCAACCAACACAATAGAGGGGTTGTCAATCCCTTCACGGCCACTTGCAAAAGTGAGATCTGATAAAGATAATAAGATAAATATGTTTGGTATTTTTGTTGTATAGATTGAAAAGTAAAGGTTGCAAAATAAACGGTGATAGAAATAGCTAGTTGATAGGAAACTAATATGATGTAAAGTAGACTCGGGGGCCATAGGTTTCACTAGTGGCTTCTCTCGTGATAGCATATATCACGGTGGGTGAACAAATTACTGCCGAGCAATTGATAGAAAAGCGCATAGTTATGAGAATATCTAGGCATGATCATGAACATAGGCATCACGTCCGTGTCAAGTAGACCGAAACGGTTCTGCATCTACTACTATTACTCCACACATCAACCGCTATCCAGCATGCATCTAGAGTATTAAGTTCATAAGAACAGAGTAACGCATTAGACAAGATGACATGATGTAGAGGGATAAACTCAAGCAATATGATATAAATCCCATCTTTTTATCCTCGATGGCAACAATACAATACGTGCCTTGCTTCCCCTGCTGTCACTGGGAAAGGACACCGCAAGATTGAACCCAAAGCTAAGCACTTCTCCCATTACAAGAAAGATCAATCTAGTAGGCCAAACCAAACTGATAATTTGAAGAGACTTGCAAAGATATCAAATCATGCATATAAGAATTCAGAGAAGAATCAAATATTTTTCATAGATAATCTTGATCATAAACCCACAATTCATTGGATCTCGACAAACACACCGCAAAAAGTATTACATCGAATAGATCTCCAAGAACATCGAGGAGAACTTTGTATTGAGATCAAAAAAGTGAGAAGAAGCCATCTAGCTAATATCTATGAACCCGAAGGTCTGTGGTAAACTACTCACACATCATCGGAGAGGCTATGGTGTTGATGTAGAAGCCCTCCGTGATCGATTCCCCCTCCGGTGGAGCGCCGAAAAAGGCCCCAAGATGGGATCTCACGGGTACATAAGGTTGCGGCAGTGGAAAAGTGGTTTCGTGGCTCCCCTGGATGTTTTTAGGGTATAAGAGTATATATAGGCGAAAGAAATAGGTCGGTGGAGTTGCTAGGGCCCCACGAGGGTGGGGGCGCGCCTACCCCCTGGGCGCGCCCTCCTACCTCGTGGCTTCCTCGCGGAGTTCCAGACTTCCACTTCAAGTCTCCTGGGTTGCGTTTGTTCCAAGAAAGATCCTCGCGAAGGTTTTGTTCCGTTTGGATTCCGCTTGATATTCCTTTTCTGCGAAACACTGAAATAGGCAAAAAAACAACAATTTGCACTGGGCCTTTGGTTAATAGGTTAGTCCCAAAAATAATATAAAAGAGCATATTAAAGCCCATTAAACATCCAAAACAGATAATATAATAGCATGGAACAATCAAAAATTATAGATACGTTGGAGATGTATCACTACCTGTAGTCGGACAAGTAGTGTGCCGGCATCTAAGCCCTCTCTTGCCATAAGCCGCACCTCGCAGAGCGACTGTCCGGCTGGCAAGATTTAAAGGTAGGAAATGGTGCCCACATGAAAAATGGCTAACGACAAAAGCACTCACATAGGCCAAGCCGGCTCCTCGCGTCACCGACCGGCTGTTGAACAGCTGGCCGGCCGACTTCTTACTTAACTTGCTATGTTCTACACGGCCAAAGTACTTGTTCTCCCAAATGGTTAAGTACTTGACCCAGCCGCAGTCTGCAGAGCGGCTATCAGGCTGGCAAGGCGGCAGCCAAGGGAAGGCAACAAAGCAAAAAGCCAAAAGAACATAAATAAAGACAAGTCGGTATTCGGCAAAGCACAACTCGTGCGAGAATTAATTTACATAGCAAATGGCCCTCGCCCAGCATTCAACAAAGTTTGAATGCACCCCTAGCGGGTGGGATTGCGCAAATTTAATAAGTTTGTTCGAGAGACTACAAAGCAGGAAAAGATAAGATTAAACTGGCCGCCTA
The DNA here is from genome assembly GCF_018294505.1 of Triticum aestivum. Classification (NCBI taxonomy): domain Eukaryota; kingdom Viridiplantae; phylum Streptophyta; class Magnoliopsida; order Poales; family Poaceae; genus Triticum; species Triticum aestivum. Next base: position 273,016,654 of record NC_057814.1, on the reverse strand, counting down.
GGCCAAAGGAGCAGCAGGCGGGTCCGGCAGGCTGGTGGAGTCGGCTGCGCCGACTGGTGGAGTGGACGTCTGGCGAGTCGCGGCCTGGTCAGCGTCGGTGGCAGTCGGCATGGTCACGCATGGCTCGTTGCTCGAGGCTCGATCGAGTTGAGGCTAGCCATCCACTCCGTCATTCGGTGCATCATCTTCACCATCTTCTCCCTCGTCACTGGAGGCGATCTCCTCCATCGAGTATTCGCCGTCATCCAGGTTCAGCCCGAACTAGTTCGGCGGCACCTCGGCACCCTCCTCGTCCAGCTCGGGGAGGAAGACACCGGTCTCGGTGTACTCGGCGATCGCCGCCGCGCGTTGAGTGAGCTCAGGCCCCACCGCCACCAACTCTTCACTGGCTTCCTATCGGAACATGGCCAACTGGGCTAGGTTTAGCCTAGGATACCACGCCTTGACGAACTCCTAGGCCCGCCATGCGCCCGCCCGCGCTGCGGAGCCCTTCCACTCCTCGAAGTGGCCGACAACCACCTCTAACCAGTCGGTGGTCCGACTGGGGGTGCGCGGAGCTTGGACGCCTGGCCAGAGGGCGGAGATCACGTCGGCCCCGACACGTTGTAGACGGCGGAGCATCCGATGAGCCGGCTGGAGACGAGCTTGAATGGCGAGAAGCTGCTCACCGAGGGTCTGAGGGGCGTTGGGCGCGATTTCTGCACCAGTCTATCTTCTTTCGTCGCGGCGAGCCTTGATGGCCTGGCTGGCGGCAACGGCATAGCCAAGGGAGGAATTTGCGCAGGCAGAAAGAAGAAGTCTAAAGCCAGAAGCCGGCTCATATAACAGTCGGCGGCTGAAAGAAAGAAAAGATAACTCACCATCGATCATGTCTTCGATCTCGCCGTAGCCGTCCTTCAGCGCTTTCTTCGTCTCAGCCCAGGCCGAGCGTTCAGTCTTGAACTCGGCCTGGAGGCTGGCCTCGCTGACCTTCGCCTTCTGGAGGGCCGCCCTGTGACGACCCGCTTGGTCCGCCAGCTCCTTGGCCAGGCGGTCGTGCTCCTGGGCCGCCTTGCTGCACTCCTCCTCCTTGGCGCGCAGCGAGGTTTGGGCTTCGCCCAGGCGCTGCTGCAATGTGGCGTTGGCTCCTGCAAAGACAAGAAAGAAAAGACAATCAACAATCAACAAAGAAGAAAAGTGGTTGCCGGGAGATTCGGCCCGACTGCTTAGCAGTCGGCCCGAATCTCGGGGGCTACACCGTGGGTGCGCTGACGCGCGCCCGTGAGAGAGAGAAAAGACGGAGTGCTTACTCCGGCTCTCGGACAGATCAGTGGTCCGCTTGGCCAGCTCCTGGACCTAGGAGTTGAAGGCGGCCGTGCGGATGCTGTGGTAATCCAGCAACAAAAATAACAGAAGGAAAAGAAATTACCACTCGGAACTTACCTTTAAGTTCCGAGCCGCCTGCTCAGCAGCCGGCCCGAAACTCGGGGGCTACACCCAGTGGGTGCACTGGCGCGCCCCCACGGAAGATTACAAGAATAAAAAACAAAGCACAAGAAGCATACCCGGACGACCGCTCGCATCGACAAGAACGCCTTCGTGTACTGCTGGAGGGCGGTGCCTTGGGCCTGAAGCTGGGTTTGGACGTCGTGCGCAGCCTTGTTCAGGACACCCGTTCCACCCCTAGGCATTCACTCTGGTGGTGCGGCACTGGTGGCTTCCGCATCAGGGGCCGACGAGCTTGCGTCCCCGATCTCCTGTGGCCGTGGCGCCGAAGCCGCCTTCGCCACACGCCGGTGCACCGGAGTACGGACCACGGGGGTCACCCCCACTACCAGCTCGCCACTGACCGGTGGCGCCAGTGGCACGTCAAGTCGACTGCCATGAGCCTCGGTAGTCGGCGCTTGCCGAGGCACCTCCGCCCCCAAGGTGATGGCATCGCCCCCTCCCCTCTCCATGACCTGTTGTTCGTCGCCGGCTCCTCCAGTCGGCGCCTGGGTCTGTGGCGCTGGTGGTGCTGCGCGCAGAGGGATGATGAGTTGCGGTGTCCGGCCGCGTGCAGCCTCTTCCGCTTGTGCCTTGGCGGCCGCGTCCGCCTGAGCCTTGGCGGCTGCGTCCACTTGGGCCTTGGCTGCGACGTCCGCCTGGGCCTTGGCCGCGGCGTCGGCTTGGGCCTTGGCCGCCGCATCCGCGTCCGCCTACGCTGCCTTTCCGCCTCCTCCCGCTCCTCGCGGGCCTCCTGCGCATTCCTCTCTGTCGCCTCCTGAAGGTCAGCAAGCGGGGCCACGCGGCGGGTGTTGGCGGAACCTTCCGCCGCCCCGATCACTGAAGCAGAGGCGGACCTCTCAAGAGAGAGAGGGGCCCTGTTCAAGCAAGATAAGAAGAAACTTAGAAAGAGTTTGCAAGAAAGAAGAAAAGAAACACAAGAGAAATCAAGCACTTACGCGGACACCATCGAGGGCTGCTTCGGGGTCTTCTGGTACTAGGCCGCCTTCGCGGTGGCCTCCTGCCGCTTGGTCGCAGCGGCCGTATTCTTGGGCTTCTTCGGCCGGCTGCCGAAAAGCAGCGAGCCGGCTCGGCGCTTCGGCGCGCCCCTGGTGCAGTCGGCGCGGCTGAAGAGCTCGCGCCCGCCTTGTCGGCGTCGTGCGCGCGACGCGGCTCGTTCTCCTCCTTGTCGTCATCCGGCCAGTCCTCGAGGCCGCCTCCTCCTCCGGAGCCGCCTGCTCCACCACCGCCACCCATGGCGTCATCCTCCTCCATGGCGGCTGCCCCCAAGTCGGGGTCGTCCACATCACTTCTCGTCCAGTCCGACATGAACACGTAACCCGGCTCCAGAGCGTCGGCGACCGACTGGGTCGAGAAGAACTGTTCCATTGCCGACTGATCAGACGGCAAAGCAAGAACTCGAACAAGCAAAGAAGAAAGGGATAACAAGACTCACCGCAGGCGGCGGGTGTGTGCGGTCGTACGGCCGCTTGCCGAACTTCCAGTCCTTCTCCAACAGCTTGCAGTTGGAGAAGTAGTTGACCAGCCGGGCCACCTCCACGTCCGGCAGCTCCTGCGTACACATCCGGCATGGATCCCGGTGCCCGCTCATGCTACTGATGATGTGCGGCCGGGCTTGAGGGGAAGCACTCGGCGCGCCACGTAGGCGGCCAGCAGGTCCGAGCCCTTGAGGCCCTCCGACTCCGTCATCACCTGTCGCGCGAGGGCGACGGAGGAGGCGGCCGATAGGGTGCTCGGCTTGTAATGCCAGTTGGCGCGCGGCTCAGCAGGTGGGTCGGCCACGTAGGCCGGCAGGTTGATGTAGTCCATCGTCGGGTGTATATTCTTGACGTAGATATAGGACTTCTGCCATAGCTTGGCCGACTGCAACAGGGAGACTGGCGGGAAGCGGTTCCCGGCACCCGGACACCGCACGGCCACGCAAGCTCCGCACTGAGCCGCCGTGCCCTTGGCGGCGGTGCCGAGTTTGAGGTAGAAACACTCTCCCCAGAGCTCGAGGGTGGGGAGAGTGCCGAGTTAACCTTCGCACATGGTGACGAAGGCGGCCAGCAGCACCACCGTGTTGGGCGTGAGGTGGTGCGGCTGGACTCGGTAGAAATTGAGGAAGGAGCACAAGAAGCCACTCGCCTGAAGGCCGAAGTCGCGAAGAAAGTGGGACCGGAATACGACGCATTTGTCGTCCTCCGGCACCGGCGAGATTTCCGCCTCGGGGGGGGGGGGCACGTACCTTCACGTTCGTCTCCCGGGGCAGCCGCCGTGTTTGATGAAGGAAAGAGAGGTGGTCCTCATGGACATTGGAGCCGTCCGAGTCACCGGATCATAAGCGCGCCATGGACGAAGGAGCTCGTCAGAGGCGCGGTGCGGTGGCGAGCGGGCGAAACCGCGGTGGAGCAAGAAGGCCGCGGCGAGAAGAAGCCCGGCGACGGCGGGCTGCGGCAGCGCCTCGGCAAGATGAAGGGGTGCTGCGGCAGCAGAGAAGAGAAGGAGAGGAATTGAGATGGCAAAAGCAAAGGGAGAGGAGGGCGCGCGTGCGTCTGCCGCCCCCCTCCTCCCCCTACTTATAGCCCCCAGCGGCGGAGCCGAGGGGGCGGAACGTGGGGGATCGTGGGATTAACTGTGCCCAAGACCCCACGACCCCACGTTTACCACGCAGTAACGGCGTGTATTAATTGCGCCCCGAAATCTCAACCGTCCGCCTCGGCCGCAGTGGATCCGCGTGCGTGCCGAGGCCTGGTAGTGGCGGGCCCCAGCCTGCAGCGACATCCTGTCGCGCTCGTGGGCTAGCAGGCACCGCGTGGCATGCGGACAGCAGTCGACAAGCCTGGCGCGCGGCTAGCGTGCCACCTGGCTCCCGCCATGACATTTCGCAATCACTAGGTGGCCTGCCTGGTCATGTCTGGTTCCTAGCAGTCGGCACTTCGGAAGACGGACGAAGCAAAGCAACCAGATCACTCGGAGTAGGAAGCTACTAAGGCTCCTCGCCTTTTTAGCCGCGGCGCCCCACATGCTTCATGGACTACTGTCGGAGTAAATGACCACGAGTAGCCTCATCAGCTCCCCATGGTATTTCAAGACATCGGGGCCGGCTACGCCCCTTAAGCATCAAAGACAAATGACTGCCTTCTTGGGGCCGACAGGTCCAAGCAGCCGGCTGCTAGAAGGTGGCAGAATCCAGAAGACGCCCATGAAGTGGGCCGACTCCTAGCAGGCGGCCTCCAAGGAGGCCGGCTCCTAGCAGGCGGCCCCTCGTGCCCTCAAAGTTAGCGCCCACATAAACACGACGAGACGGGGCGTGGCTACGGTGCAACCTGCCACCCCCGAATCCCGGGCAATACGTGGCCATAGTGCGCCATACCAGGCTGACATCCCGCGCTCGGCACGGCACTGTTGCCACTCTGCTCGTGACATCACCCATGAGAGAGGGAGCCATGCTCCCACGATGGGCTGTCGGTACGGCCCACAGGCGGCGGGCGCTACCTGTCTGTCAGAAGCCAGAAGGCGGCGAGCCCTGACCAGTCGGCTCAAGAGGAGGCCGACAACCAGCAGGCGGCCCTCCCCTCCCTTAGAGTTTGTGCGCCATTAACCAGAAGAGACGGGGAATGGCTAAAGTGAACGCCCACCAGGCGGCGGGACTGTAGCCACGCTCACCCCGACAAAGCACGCATCATCAGCAGCACGACTACAGTGCTGAGCAGCCGGCAGGACCTGCGGGCGGCGGGCGCGGCCTGTCGGCCAAGTACAAGACAACGGCGGGACCCATAAGGCGGCGGACCCCAGCAGCCAGCGGAGATGCCGACCACCAGAGGCACTGACGGCTGGGTCCTACACCCAGCCAGATTACCATTGTACCCCTGGGGGGTAGGCCTATATAAACCCTTAGGGCACCCATGCAAAGGGTTTAGCTTCTTAGATAACACACACACATAGAGAGAGGAGTAGAGCTAGCCTTGCCCTTCTTCCTCCTCTAGCCAAACAGCTCAAGGAGCAAGCTTGTAGCTACTTGTTGAGATAGTGATCATGCGGAGACACCGCAGAGCAGGACTAGGGGTGTTATCTCCTAGGAGAGCCCCGAACCTGGGTAAGATGCGTCGGCGCACGTGTTTACGCCTTATCCTGTTTCCAGGCACCGGCGACGTATTACTCTCCCCCACCATGATAAGCCATCCTTTGGCATATGTCGCACGAAACCCCCGACAACACCATTTTATACTCGATCTTTGTTGCTGAGATGGCCTTCGATAGTTCGATGGCTATGTGCTCGGCCTCATCATTGACTGCTGAAACAGCTGCCATAATTTAGCACTCAAATCTGTTTGTTGAATTAGCTTTACATATATTTCGTTACTTAGATCTGCTTGTCCAAATATCTTGCCATAGCTTTAGACATCGACCTAGATATTTATTTCTGGACTTCATAAAAAAGCATATATGTTTTTCCTGTAATATCTAGTAGAAGAACTAATTTGTATGTCTAACAGATGGACAGGACTTGGATAACTTCTGCTCGAAGATTCTTCGCTGCATATGTCGAGGGGTTGAAAACTTGATGAACTTTATCATAGTTGAGTACGGTGGTCCGAAATCAGATGTGCTCTGCCCGTGTAGTAGTTGTATGAATTCAGTTAAAAGACCCTAGTCAATTGTGCAAAATCATCTACACTTGTATGGGATGTCGGTCACATATACTAGGTGGGTTCATCATGGTGAAGCTATGAACGTAAATGTTACTGACTATGTGGAAGCAGCAGATCACCATCTTGATCTGCCTGATGCTCAGGTGGAAGAGGAGGAGGAGGTGGTGGTGGCGGAGCCTGTGAGTTTGACCAACATTGAAACAATGCTACGAAATGCTCGTGCATTTCATGAACTTTCACCTGCAGAAGAAAAACGGTGGGCCCGCATGTTGGAACAATGCAACGTGGCTGTCACCCCAGGAAATAAGCTGTCAGTATTCTCAGCTATGGTCACCTTTCTTCAGGTGAAGACATCTGAGCGGATGACCAACAAATCATTCGATGCGATGTTGGCTGCTTTCCGCAAATCTTTCCCAGATGCGTCTGAGCTGCCACACACCTTTAAAATGAAGAATTTCCTTCGTGCAGTTGGAATTGGATATGATATGATCCATGTTTGTAAGAATAATTGTGTTCTGTTCCGGAAGGATTATGCCAACTTAAGTGAATACCCAGAATGCAAATCATCAAGATGGAAAGATGGCGATGATGTGAAGAGGATTCCTCATAATGTTCTGAGACATTTTCCAATTATACCAAGATTGCAGAGGTTGTTTTTTGATGCTGAAACAAGAGAGGATGTACTGTGGCATTCTAGGAACCAGGAGTACAGAGATCAGAATGTAATGAGCCATCCATCTCATGGTAGCTAGAAAAGCTTCAATCAAAAACACAAAAAGTTTGCTGCTGACCCGAGAAACATTAGACTTGGCTTAGCTTCGGATGGATTTAACCCATTCGGCCACCAGAGCGTCACATATAGCTTGTGGCCAGTGCTTGTTATCTTTTACAACATGCCTCCAAATGTCTGCACCAAAGAATCAAACTACATGATGGCCTTGCTCAGCCCAGGTCCAAAAAGTCCTGGAAAGGATTTTGATGTACTCATGGAGCCACTTGTGGAGGAACTTCAACATCTATGGAGGGGTGTTCTCACTCGAGACCTATATAGCATCCCACCAGCTGATTTCTTTCTGCGTGCTATTATAATTTGGTGCATCCATGATTATCCGGCTTTGGGCACTATGTCAGGGCGAACGACACATGGTTACAATGCATGTGTTCACTGCGATAGGAATCTGCTATCATACGCAATACTTAGCAAGATTTGTTACATTGGACACCGTCATTTCCTTGCCAAGGACAAGTCGCGTCCTACAAAATACCAAAGACATGTGTTCAACGCAAAGCATGAAAACCGTGATGCGCCAAAGAGGCTCACCGCCGATGAGTTGCAAGTGGAATTAGAAGTTAGGCATATTACACCAGGAAACCATCCTGATCATGGTAGCGGGAAAAGGAAGCGTGGCAGGGCAGAAGAGAGATTATTGTTTACCCGCAGGTCCACTTTGTGGGACTTGGTGTATTGGAAAGATTTGGATCTGCGGCATGATTTTGATGTGATGCACATCGAGAAAAATTTATGTGACAACATTATCGGCACACTTCTTAATATTGAAGGCAAGACGAAAGATACCTTAAAATCTAGGATTGATTTGACACACCTGCATATCAGAAAGGATTTGCAGGTGCAAGATGAAGGTAAACCACGGGATATGGCACCAGCTGTGTACGTCTTGGACAAGTTAAAAAGAAAAGAATTCGTGAGGTCCTGTCACGTGTGAGATTCCCACATGGATTTGCTTCCAACCCTGAGAGGAGAGCCAGTGCAGATGGAAACAGGGTACAAGGGTTGAAAACTCATGGCTGCCACATCCTACTTCAAAGGGTTTTACCTGTTATCCTTAGAGGATTTGGCCGCCCTGACTTATACAGAGCAGTTGCAGAGTTGGGACAATTCTTTAGGGAACTCTGCGGTAGAAATATCAGGATAGATGCTTTGGAGCGTCTTAGAGACAAGATACCAACTATCCTATGCACCCTTGAGAAGATATATCCTCCAGCCTTCTTTGATGTGATGGTGCATTTGGCTGTTCATCTACCTGATGAGGCACTACTTTGAGGTCCAGTACAGTATGGCTGGATGTACCCTATTGAAAGGCGGCTAGGCACTTTCAAGGGCTATGTTTGGAACAGAGCTAGACCCGAGGGTTCCCTTGCAGAGGCCTACATTGCTACAGAAGCGTTGACATTCTGCTCAAAATACAATGAAACATCTGATCAGCTTAGCAAAGAGGTGGGTGAAGACCATCACGGGCTCAATGTTTTCGATTGTTCTGTTCGAGTTATAGGGAAGAGTCGACAAGACGACAAACCTAAAGATTTGGACAAAATGGTTTGGTATGTGTTGAATAACTGTCCTGAGATATTATGTTATATCAAGTAAGTGCTAAGTAATGCAGCTTATACATCGTAATCTACTAAACTTGCAACACATTCTTATATATTTAGATGTTTGACACGATCACTATGTTGTGCATCATCTACAAAAAGGAGTTACTACCACAAAATCCAAGAAACATTCACAAACTGGTTATGGCAGGATTTTCGAAATGGTTCAAGAGCCATGTAAGCTTTTGAATTGCACTCTCAGTTTTTTTAATATATTGAGTATATAAGATGATCAACTTGTCTATTTTCTAACCATAGGTTAAGAAGATGCGGGAGGATGGGCAGGCAGTTGATGATGCCCTTTACGCACTAGCATTGGGTCCTGATACTCGGGTAAGACATTATGAATCTTGCGTTGTTGGAGATGTGCACTACAACACCCTTGCACACGACGAAGGCGGGAAGACACAAAACAGTGCCATCATGAGCACGGATACGTACTGCAGAGAGACAACTAAAATGTATGCTAACATAACCGACATTGTTCAGTTGCAGTATATCTCCAGTTTCGGGGTTCATCGGTGTGTGGTTCTGTTGTGTTGTCGTTGGTATAACCTGTTTTCCAGGATCGCAAAACCCAGAGCTGATGATTATTTCAAATCCATCAATCGCAAGGCGGCATACCAGACCAGCGAGCCTTTTATTTTGGCAAATCAAACAACACAAATATTTTTCTTGGAAGACACATTTGCACGTAGCGATGACTGGAGAGTATTGCAAAGATTTGAGCAGAGGAATTCTTTTAATGAAGTTGCACAACAAGATGATGCTTACACTGCTTCTGATGTACATGATTCCATAGATGTTCCTAATATCTTTGAGAACCATCACGTTAATGACGCTGGCGAAAAGATTACCTGTCCGGTTGTGGACATACAAGAGTTGATCAAGAAGAAGCCAACGTTCGAGGACATTGAGGATGAAGAAGAAGATGACACTGTGGGGAATTACGATTCAGACTGATACACATGGCGAAGATGTTGACGCTACTGCTGCGGATGATGATTAGATTACTTTTGTCGTATTTGCCTGTCAGAAGATGTTTTCTTTATCTACTATGTGAAATTGTGTTTGCTATGACAACTGAAACCTAATGAACTTGTTGTTTAGTATTTTGTTGTGAGAACATCACTTATTATGTATGTTGATTTGTTTTTGGTGATTGTATGACGACTAAAACATGATGACATTATTGTTTAGTTGTACTCATATTTGGCTGTGAAACTTGAATTTAATGACATAGTTTGCTGTTGGACTGCAATTTGCTCGACGTCTTTGAATGGGAACAAAGCTAACCCGACAGGGCCTCTGCTAATTTATTTATTTATTAGCAAAAGGGCCTCTACTATTTATTTATGAGCAAAAGGGGATACCCCCCGATTTCCGTTAATAGAAATCATTAGATGTTCACAACACTACGCCCAGGCTGCTAAACAGGTTTCATTCATTACTAGTTTCAGCAAAGTGCTGATGTCATAGCCACTGAATACATCACGAGTGCTACATACACTGCAAATAAACAGACAATCATCCTACAGAGCACATCGATTTTGCCCATTATCTTCACAAGCTCTTTCATCTCCTCATTGATATCAAGGCCGTTCAGCAGCTGTTGCTTGGCTATGATCAGAGGAACTGCATCTTTAACCTTCCGCTCTGCATCTTCCTCTTCTGCCGTTCCTTCAGTTACTTGTCCAACACCCCAACCTGCTGGTATTGGGATTCCTTGGCTAACCAAATAATCAGCGTAGTTGCATTCCCCCACATCAGCAACTTCCCAGAAATACAAATCACACGAATCTTCCCTTTTCTGCACGAGTCAAATTGGAAGATCATCAACCAAACTATTAAAAAAATCAGCAACTAAAAGCAGCAGAACAACACTTAAACATATTATTACCCCATGATTCGGGCATTTGTAGAAGACTCGGCCAGGGTTGAGGAGTGTGGTTGAGATGTGACGGATGACTCTGCATGATTTGCAGCAGTGGCACCACACCAACGGCAGTGGGTTCTGATGAGCAACCGGCTGCGGTGCATGTGCCGGCAGGGGTGTGATGAGACCCATAGGCCATGGTACAGGTGGCGACTGGCGCATATCTAGTTGTTGCCTCCAAAAGAGCAGGTGGACGAGCAGCTAGCAGACATGGTTACTGCGGCCAGAGCTTCTGATGCTAGGCAGATAAGTAGAGAAGAGGCGAAGCGAACGTTGGATATGTCAGTTTCATTACTTGTAAAGCAGCATAGCACCATATATAGTCATAGTCTAGGTTTGGATTCGAACCAGCTACAGGAGCACGTCTCTCTTTTTTCTAAAACTCGGCAGCGTCTCTTTACTAGTACACAAGCTTGTTCTGTACGCCTTCTCAAGTCTTTGATTTTCTTTCTTTTTTTGCGAGGAAGGAAGGAGGAAAAAATTGAGAGTTCCTGGGACTCGAAACCAAGACCTCTCGGTTGAAGACCAAATGTGCTAGTCACTTATGTGGCGAACGTTCCCTGGGAGGAGGACGGCAGACAAACGCATTTTCCTCACACCCCTGCGAAGCAAGATCGAACGGTTGCAGTTTCGGGAATGTTATCAGGCGAACGAGCCCAGTTTTTCTTTTCTTCCTATATATATAAAAAGTATGCTACTTGGTGTCGTCTTAGTCAATAAACGATTGTGCCAACCTTGACCGTTGGACTGACATTCAACGTCTGTCGTGTTTCTTCAGTCTCTTCTTGCTCTAGCCGCCAAAGCCAAACCAGTGCCGGCGGGACCGCCTGCTCCTTCCTCCCACAGCTGGCTGTGCTGCCGCGCACGCATCATGGCCACATCGCACCCTAAAACTCTGCTCATCTTCCCCGGCTCCTGTTTGTTCCCGTCCGAGGCCTCACCATCGTGCTCCGCCTTGGTTCGCTCGCCGCGGCGCCACCCTCCGGTGTTGTCAACATGGTCAAAAACCAAGAGGAATAAGGAGATGACTGTACATGGTGAGGATGACAGTAGGGACCCAGCAGTGCGCACAGTTTTTTTCCGGGACGGAGAAGGGTATCAACTGGGTTGTGCGGGAGCTGTGGCCCGTCTAGCCCAGGCTTTTATTTCATATGTTTACCACATGACCAACCCAGTTTGTTTTTTCCTTTCTGAAAATGGCTAGCCTAGCTATTTTGCTTTTTGCAGAATAACCAACGTAGGCCTACTTGCTTTTCTATGCCCTGCTGGGCCAGAAATCTTTCAAGACGAGGAGGAATGGATTCGGGCTTGCCCAGAAAATGGGCTATAAGTAATAAGAAATGGGCTATAAGTAATAAAAAATGGGTTGTAAAATGAAAAATATAGCAAACAGGCAATTAGTTCCAAAATACTTTTTTCTTTCAGATTTTGATATTCTACATTTCATTGTTTTTGTGCGGGTAAAATTTCATTGGATTTAAATGAAGGTATGTTTAGTTTTTAAATTATTGAATCTGGCTAGAAATTTTGGGCTGTATGCTGTTTGGGACAGATTTGGAGGCTGACTTGTGGGTCTACTAGGTTGACGTGTACGAAAGGCTTTGTCAACTTAGTCCACAAACGATTCTAGCAATAGTGACCGTTGGATGTTAATCCAACGGCGGTGCTGCTTCTTCAATATTTGATCTTCTTGCTCCAGCCTCCCAAACTAGTGCCGGTGGAACTACCTACTCCCACCTCCCGTGGTCGGCAGTGCTGCCGCACAGGCTGCACCGCCCTACCCTACTCCATCGCTGGCCAGGCCATTCCTCTACTCACCCACACCTCCTGTTATTTTCCGGTGACGGCAGCCGAACCAGTAAACCCTCGTACTCCCCACCATGTGGGCAACCACTGCCGAGTCTTCACCGGCTTCGTGTCGTTCCCTTCCTAAGCCTCACCGTCGTCAACCGCCCTGGTGCTCTCTGCGCTGCGTGGTCAACATGGTCAACGAACGACATCCATCGAAAGTGGACTATACGTGGAGAGGCTGACAGCTGGGTCCACGGCCGCACACAAGGAAATGGCTCCTTATTACGCGCAAAATAATGATTCCTCCACCTGACAGCTAGGACCCACCGGAAGGGCCTCTATATTTTGCGAAAAAAGCATCCCCCCCGCTGTCAGCTCGGACCCACCAGCTATACCTTCGCACGCAAGGAAGTGCCTCCTTATTACGAAAAAAATTGAACACTCCCCCTGCTAGCCGGGACCCACCATAGTAGGAGGCTGACTTGTGGGCCTACTAAGTTGACGCGGACGGAGGGCTTTGCCAACTTAGTCAATATGAACGATTCTAGCTCCAGTGACCATACGATGTCCATCCAATGGTCATAGTGCTTCTTCAACGTCTGGTCTTCTTGCTCCAGCCGCCCAAACCAGCGCCGGTCGTGCCGCCTGCTCCTGCCTCCCGTGGCTGGCTGTGCTGCCGTAGAGGCCTCACCGCCCCTACTACTCCCACCACTGGCCAGGCCATCCCTCTACTCACCCACACCCCCTGTTATTCTGCGGCGGCGGCAGCCTCACACCGCAGCCAAACAAGTGAACCATCGTACACCTCTCCGCGTGGGAATCCACTGCCGCGTCTTCCCTAGCTCCGCGTTGTCCCCTTCCCAGGCCTCGCCGTCGTCCACCACCTTGGTGCTCTCAGTGCGGCATGGTCAATGTGGTCAAGGAACAACTTCCATCGGAAGAGTACTGTAGGTGGAGAGGCTGACAGCCGAGTCCACGACCGCAGCAAGGAAGTGCCTCCTTATTACGCGGAAAATAATGATTCCTCCACCTGACAGTAGGGATCCACCGGACGGGCCACCGTATTTCGCAAAAAAACGTTTCCCCTTGACTGATGGGACCCACTAGCTACATCTTTGCACGCAAGGAAGTACCTGACAGTCGGGACCCACCTGCTCGAAGCGTACATAGCGTTGTCATTCTGGTCAAGAACGTGTACGTACATACTGGTCGATCGGTCTGTCTGCAGGCTGCAGCGATGAACCGTGGCCGAGTAAGGAAGGGCACGTGTCATAGTAGAGGTGCGCACGTAGCATGTACACGTACGTACATCCAGGGTGCAAGAAAGTAAATACGGCCACATACATACATACGGGCGGGGTCTCGAACGCCTACTCGCGCATACGTACGGCCAGGGCTCATGGACATGGAGAGGCAGCAACGACGTCCTGTTCATCGGCAGCCAACCGGCTGGGTCGGAATGGAGAAACTACATCATCGTGTTCATCGGGAGCCAACCGGCTTGGACGGAACTGCCGATCGAAACAAGGCCTGGCGTACCGCAGAACGGAGGAAACGGTCTTGTGTTCGACCGCCTACGGTCGAAACAGGATACTGTTCACCGGGAGGGGTGTGGCATACCGCAAAATGGAGGAAACAAACTTCTCTTGGACCTCCTACGGTTGAAACGGGGTCCTGCTGATCGGGAGGGGTGTGGCGTACCGCAAAACAGAGGAAACAGACTTGTGTTGGAGCGCTACGGTCAAAACGGGGGTCCTGTTCATCGGGAGGGGTGTGGCGTACCGCAAAACGGGACTCCACGGGCTACTGTTTCTCTCCATCGTCGACCTCCTCCAGCCTCCACAAGCTACTGTTCATCCACCGTCGACCTCCTCCAGCCTCCACCCGCGACTGTTCATCGACGGGCTCCTGTTCATCCAGCCTCCACCACTCCTCCACTGGCTATTGTTCAACCAGCCCTCTCCACCGGCTACTGTTCAACCAGCCCTCTCCACGGGCTACTGTTCATCCAGCCCTCCACCGGCTACTGTTCAACCAGCCCTCCACGGGGTCCTGTTCATCCACCCCCAACCGGCTCGATCGATCGGGGTCCTGTTCATCCAGCGGCAACACCACGGGGTCCTATTCATCCAACCCCCCATCTGGAACTGTTCATCCAGCCTCCCAACAACGCTCACTATTCATGAAGAGGCAGTAGGTTTGATTGACTTCAGTTAGCAGCAGTAGCGAAGGAATCGCTCGATCGGGTTCAGTTAACAGCTAGATTGATCGATCGCTCGGGTTCAGTAACGCGTAGCCTGCAGTGCAATCGCTCGGGTTCAGTAGGCGAACGCCTCGCTCGGGTTCAGTTAGAGCCCAACGCCTCGCACCCACGCGCATTGCTCGGCCCCTGACCACCCACCGTAATCGGGAACTCCCTCATACTTTCCTCGCCCTTGCTTCTACCATGGTTTTTTCCGTCAAGGACGGCCCAAAGAATGTCATGCAGCTGCGTCTCTGGCCCGCCCAGGATGAAAAGCCCATTTTCTGTCATGATTTTTTGTCATAGAAGTAGGAGCCCACCACATCTATGATGATACCAGGTTTTGTCACAATTATCATCATAGAAGTGTCATAAGCATGACAGGAAAAAAATTCATTCGGCCCAAAATGTCACGGATGTGTCTTTTTTTTGTAGTGTCAGGAAGCAACGGATGTTATTTTTTATGTGCCAACCCTCGCAACAATGATGTAGACAAGTCAGATGATCATTCTATGAAGAAGGCCTCAAATGAGCCAACAACTGACAAGGTGTTTAAGCCGGCTGAATGAGCTAGAAGCAACGGTGCAAGCGGCATCGCTGATGAGCCTAAGGAGGCGATGTGGTTGAGCTGGGCCTAGGAACTAGTGTTGTTGTCAGTGAGGATCTTGCACAATGTTTTGATAATGCAAAGGAGAAAGTGACCAGTGGTGAAGTGAAAGGATCGAGAAGAGGGGTCTAGAGGGGGGTGATTAGACCCTCAACAAGCAAAAGTGGTAGTTTTAAAGTTCTTCAAGTTGAGGTAGGGTTTTAGCACAAGTTTAAGCATTCACAATACATTTCAAGCAAGCATGGCAAGAGTATGAGTAGTAGAAAGACTAAAGCATGCTAATTGCAAGAAAGTAAAGGGATAGGATTGGAGTGTGCAAACGCAATATAGACACGGAGATTTTTGGCGTGGTCCCGATAGGTGGTGCTATCGTACATCCACGTTGATGGAGACTTCAACCCACGAAGGGTAACGGTTGCGCGAGTCCACGGAGAGCTCCACCCATGAAGGGTCCACGAAGAAGCAACCTTGTCTATCCCACCATGGCCATCGCCCACGAAGGACTTGCCTCACTTGGGTAGATCTTCATGAAGTAGGCGATCTCCTTGCCCTTACAAACTTCTTGGTTCAACTCCACAATACTTTCGGAGGCTCCCAAGCGACACCTAACTAATCTAGGAGACACCACTCTCCAAAAGGTAATAGATGGTGTGTTGATGATGAACTCCTTGCTCTTGTGCTTCAAATGATAGTCTCCCCAACACTCAACTCTCTCTCACAGATTTGGCTATGGTGGGAAGATGAGTAGGTGGTTCTCTCTTAGAAAATGAGTAGTGGAAGTGTAGGCACGTTTTGATGGCTCCCTCACAAATGGAGATGGGGGTGGAGGGGTATATATAGCCTCCACACAAAATCCAACCGTTACACACATTTGACCCAACTCGGTCAGACCGAATAGAAGAACTCGGTGAGACCGATTTAGTTCAAAATGTGAATGTTAGGAATCTCGGTGGGACCGACGAGATCAAATCGGTGGGACCGATGTGCTAGGGCTTAGGGCAAACATCAACTCAGTGGCGCCAATTGCATCAACTCGGTTAGATAAAGTGAAGCAACAAGGCAACAGAGAGGATGTCAAGCAAACTCGGTGGGACCGATTGCACATTCGGTGAGAACGAAATAATTACAACAGGCAATAGAGAGTTTGCAAGGCGATCTCGGTGAGACCGAGATCCGTGTCGGTGTGACCGAATTGTCTAGAGTTTCTGGCAGTGGCTATGTCAACTGAACTCGGTGGCGCCGGATAGGTTAATTCGGTGTGGCCGAGTTTGACTTTGAGTTTTGGACATATTTGGAAATGAGAAAGTGGTTGAGGGTTTTTGGAGCAATATCACTAAGCACTTTGAGCAAGTAGACCATTAAGCAACACCTCATCCCCTTTTAATAGTATTGGCTTTCCTATGGACTCAATGTGATCTTGGATCACTAAAATAGAAATGAAGAGTCTTGAGCTTTTGCCAATCTTTGTCCTTAGCATTTTGAAGGGGTTCCACATCCTCTTGTCCTTGCCACGCCATTGTTGAACTCATCTGAAATATACTAGATAAAAGCATTAGTACAACAAGAGATATGTTGACATTAATTACCAAAATCACCCAGGGAGCACTTGTGCTTTCATGAAGATATTGATCGTGGTCACCAACTCAGCTAGCGCAATCACTCTGTGCCAACTAGTGCATCTAGACATTGTAGTAATGCGCCATCAATGAGTTTGTTCCAAGAGGGCACTGAGGAATAGAAGTGGTGGATTAGTGTCCCAAACTTAGACCATGGCAACACTGCTATAATAGCAAAGTCTTGTGATGTTTTTGATGTCACTCCTCAGGCTCCAACCTCAATAGAAGCAGAAGTTCCAGTGTATGATGTCACACCAATCTCCATGGCTCCATTATCAAGCGGGACTGTAGGTATGCCCTGCCATGTTTATGTTTGAACAAATCTCTCCTTGCAACATTTTCCAGAAAATCATTTTTACTGTTTTTTTTACATGGACCTCAAAACCACAAGAAGAGACAGTTGTTCTAGTTAGCATCAGGGAACCAAGTCCCAACGTCAATGAGGAGAAGTCAAAGAGCAAGGATGAGAAGAAGCTCAAGAGCAAGAAAAGAGTAGGGAGTCCAATGTCGGTCGGATCAAAGTACAAGAAAAAAAGACAGATTCAAGGACAGAAGCAATGTACCGGTACTATGTCATTAAGAGGTACAAGATGAAGAGAAATTGAGTATGTGTCATCTTTATGAATATTTGCTTCCATCATTTTGTTATCTTTTGCATTATTAATTTTTCATATTGCCAAACGCTTCTCACTACTATGGTTTACATCCTTCTTGTTGCAGGCCTCCTTTCATCAGGATTGGTGATTTCCACATTACCTACACCAACTTTCAGAAGTCATTGAAGCCACGCACTCAGATGTGCAATGAAGTCATGTCTTTATTCATCAAAACCTTCAACATTGAACAGCTATCGTCTTCAAATAAGCAGAAGAAATTTGCTTTCTCTGTTTTAATGAGTGTTAGTTCATCTATTTGTTGCTCCCTTTGATTGCCATCATTTTCCTAGAGTTGTTTTGTATGCCCTACTGCAAAAGTTCTACATCAGTTTTTCTCTTATGTTATTCTATGTCCATGTGTGTTGTAGCTTCAACTTTATGTCCATACAGAAGTTTTTGATCCGAGTGTTTGTGCAAGAGAGCTGAGGAGGGCGTGCCAAAAATTTTAGATTTCAGTTTTTGGCCTAGTAAGTGTGCTCCCAATTTTTTTTACCCAATTTATGTGTTTCCTTCAGTTTTTGGTGCTTTAAAGTTTATTCCAGCTAACCTTTTATCTTGTCTTTGACTGCTTTTCTAGTTTTTCTTCACCATCGTCCATGATGGCCACTGGATTGTTTGCGTCGTTAACCTCTCGCACAAGGAGTTCAACATGTTTGACTCGTTGGATAACGGAAAATTGGATGTTGCTGCAAGGAATCTGGAAAGTGACATTTTTATCCTTTTATCTGGTTTTCATTGTTTAGTAAATGAAAAAAACCAGAATCTCCAATGAACATGTGATCAATTTTTTTGATAGTGAATCTCAATGTGCGTAAAGTTTTAGTGGTGGTAGCATTTTTCCCCCATCACTTTTCATGTTTTGACAAAGCCCCTTTCTTTATTTGCTAATGTTTCATATTTCTATCAGTTTACCAATTTCAAGAGGATTGCTGCAGAAGAGCCAGATTTCACGGTGGATTTATCTTCCTTCAAACCAGATTGGCCCCTGCTTGACTACCCACAGCAGGCAACTCAGGAAGCTCTAATCATACATTGCCCTCCAATATAGTAGTGTTTACATGTCCTTTTATGTAAAAACCTTTAACCTTTTTCTACCCATTTTATGTATGGCACCATGAAAGAGCTTTGATTGTGGATTGTTTTCAACACTGTACTTGGAAAATTTCGATGGCAAGAGGATGAAAGATTTTAAGAAGCTAAAAATAGATAATCGTGCTTTTTTGTTTGATACCTTTTCATGTGTTGCGTGTTCACCATTTTTCCTTATACGCAGCAAAATATGCTTGATGTGCGGAAGACCATTGCTTCGAAGTTGTTTTCCCATCCACTAAACAAGGTCTGCCCTGCTGATGTGCAAAGGAGATCGTAGTGGCTTGAAGAAAGCTATCATACCGTATTGAAGAAGGCGATCGCAGCGGGTTTTGGATATGCAACTTTTTGCAATTGTTGGAAAATTGCCAGCAGTGCATTATGTTCTCATTTCTGTGTTGAATGAAACTTCATGTAAAGCAAATCCGTTTTTGAGCCTCTGCTTGGCTGTTATTGAACCTAGAAATAGGTAAATCACAAGCAAAATGATAACTGTCATGAAGAACCACCACCGCCGCACCCGTTGATTGTCCTCCATTCTTCATGGTATCAATGGCCTCCAAATGTTAGAATTAATCATGAGATGATTGCATGCCTGCCCTTTGTGCAAATGATAGACTAAATCTGAGAGCCAAAGCTTCAGCCCTTAAGACGTCTGCACACAAATTGATCCTCCCATCCCCCCCTCGGCAATGAATTTGACTTTGTCATCCCTCAAGACTGCCCCAACAGTGCTCCTAAGAATATCTTGATCAAAATATGTGTCAACATTAAGTTTGACAAAACCATGAGGAGGCCTAATCCATGCCTCTTTTTTCATGGTGGAATTTGTAGAAGAAGCAATAAAAAGCTAGCCGTAAGCGCATGAATCCTCATAGAAATTTGGAAGGCACTCTGAACTCTCTCTGCATGGACCAGCTTACGTCTTTTCCACCACAAACACCAAGCACCAATTGCATCTTCCAAACATTTTGAATATCCACCATAGACAAATACTGATCTAGTAAAAGAAGTAGTAATTCCAGAACCGCCTCCCCAGCATGGTCAACTTCGCAGGCTTTATTAAAAATTTCGTCCATCCCCAGCCTCCTCCAAACTTCTCTAGCTTTCTCATAGAGAAATAACGTGTGCTTTGCGTCTTTTGGACCAAAAAAGCAGGCGGACTGAGGCGAGACTTCATATGCCTATTGGCAAATGTAACACAACTTGGACACTAAGAGCATCTCCAATAGATGATGCAAATTTGGAGGTGTAAAAGTAGATATTGTACAATTTACATCACCAAAAAGTGCTCCTTACATCTCCAAAAAAGAGCCAACTCCAAAGGTGATGTATATTTGATGATGTAAAACTAGTACTCCAATAGATGATGCATATGTGAAGGTTTAAGCCGGCCGACGACCGCTCGACTGGCTACAGCAGCACTATAGCCACTGTACAACCACATTTCGAAATCAAAATCATCATCATATAGAGCAACATTTTCAATTTCTACAACCAAAAGTGCATCATATCAACCGATGTTTGAAATCCTACAGCCAAAAGTGCATCATATCAAACAAAGTTCTTGGTCCAACAAATTAAAATGCGCATAAATATAACATCAAACAAAGCACTCAATTTTCATCCTCTCCTTTGTCACTAGTCACATTGTGGACATTGGTATCATCATCAATGGCTTGTTTGTCGACATTTTCATGTGTTCATGCATCGATGCCGCGACGACCTCCATCGAAAGCACCTTCAATGTCACTCGTGTTTCCATTGATGGCACTTCCCATGCCACTCATGTTGCCACCGAAGGCACCACCCACATTTCCACCAAAGGCACCATTCATGGCACATTCCATCATGTTTATGTAGCCACCCACTCCGCCGCCCATGGCACCCCCATTCCACTCATGCCACCTCCCATTCTACCACACATGCCATCTCCCATTCCCCCTCCCATCATGCTGCTCATGAGCATTTAGTTCTTCGTGATCATTTCATCGTGACAAATCTTGACATACACCTTTTCTTTGGTGTCGAGACCACTTTTGTCCATGAACATAAACTTGAGTGCCTTCTCCTTCACCATCTTGAACTCTTCGGTCGCTGCCTTTCTCTCCTATAGTTCAACCTTTCTCTCCTCGGCCGCCGCCAGACGTCACTCGTCTTATCCCCTCTCATCCATTTGTGTTAACTTCAACATGTTTTTCCTTCGGCATACTCTTTTCTCGCAATGACAATGGTGTCAAAGCCTTCTTTAAGATCATTGTCTCCGGACTTCGAACCCTTCACTCTTTTACATCCAGCCAGCCTATATGATTCGGTCACCGAGTGGGCAGTGGGGCTCCTTCTCTCATCACCACCGCCATCATCATCATCCTCAACAACCACACTTTTCTCCTTCAAAACATCATAAACTTCTCGTTTCTTCCACTTCTCCTCATCCTTAATCTCTTTGTAGCAATGATAGAAACTGGAGGATTTTCCTTTCTTTTTCCTCCTCTCTCCTTTTTTGTTTCTTTCTTGAAACAATCCTTTGTGCAATCATTTTCTACAAGAAAACAACAAAGGTGTTGATACGTCTCCAACGTATCTATAATTTTTGGTTGTTCCATGCTATTATATTATCTGTTTTGGATGTTTTTATGTCCATTAATATGTTATTTTATATTATTTTTGGGACGAACCTATTAACCTAGAGCCCAGTGCCAGTTTCTATTTTTTTTCTTGTTTTTGAGTTTTGCAGGAAAGGAATACCAAACAGAGTCCAAACGGAATAAAACCTTCGCGGTGATTTTTCTTGGACCAGAAGAACCCAGTAGACTTGGAGTGCAAGTCAGAAGAGCCACTAGGTGGCCACAAGGGTGGAGGGTGTGCCCCCCTACCTTGTGGGCCCCTCGGTGACCCCCTGAGCTAGATCTTCCTCCTATATATTCACATATATTCCCAAACCACCAGAAGTATCCATGAAAACACTTTTCCACCGCCGCAACCTTCTCTTCCCGTGAGATCCCATCTAGGGGCCTTTTCCGGCATCCTGCCGGAGGGGATTCGATCACGGAGGGCTTCTACATCAACTCTATTGCCCTTCCGATGAAGCATGAGTAGTTTACCACAGACCTACAGGTCCATAGCTAGTAGCTAGATGGCTTCTTCTCTCTCTTTGATTCTCAATACCATGTTCTCCTCGATGTTCTTGGAGATCTATCTGATGTAATCTTCTTTTGCGGTGTGTTTGTCGAGATCTGATGAATTGTGGATTTATGATCAACTTATCTATGAATATTAGTTGAATCTTCTCTGAATTGTTTTATGCATGATTTGATATCTTTGTAATTCTGTTTGAACTATTGGTTTGGTTTGGCCAACTAGATTGGTTTTTCTTGCAACAGGAGAAGTGCTTAGCTTTGGGTTCAATCTTGCGGTGTCCTTTCCCAGTGACAGTAGGGGCAGCAAGGCACGTATTGTATTGTTGCCATCAAGGATAAAAAGATGCGGTTTACATCATATTGCTTGAGTTTATTCCTCTACATCACGTCATCTTATCTAATGCGTTACTCTGTTCTTCATGAACTTAATACTCTAGATGCAGGCATGAGTCGGTCGATGTGTGGAGTGACCCACAAGTATATGGGATCAATTGTAGCTCTTTTGAATAAGTAAGAGTGTCGAACCCAACGAGGAGCAGAAGGAAATGACAAGTGGTTTTCAGCAAGGTAATGTCTGCAAGTGCTGAAATTGTAAGTAACAGAGTAGTTTGATAGCAAGATAATTTGTAACAAGCAAGCAATGATAGTAGTAACAAAAGTGCAGCAAGATAGCCCAATCCTTTCGAGGCAAAGGACAGGCCAAAATGGTCTCTTATAGTAAGCAAAGCACTCTTGAGGGTACACGGGAATTTCATCTAGTCACTTTCATCATGTTGATTCGATTCGTGTTCGCTACTTTGATAATTTGATACGTGGGTGGACCGGTGATTAGGTGTTGTTCTCACTTCAACGAACCTCCTACTTATGATTAACCCCCTTGCAAGCATCCGCAACTATGAGAAAAGTATTAAGAATAAATTCTAACCATAGCATTAAACTTTTGGATCCAATCGGTCCCTTACGGAATAGCGCATAAACTAAGGTTTAAGCTTCTGTCACTCTCGCAACCCATCATCTAATAACTACTCCACAATGCATTCCCTTAGGCCCAAATATGGTGAATTGTCATGTAGTCGACGTTCACATGACACCACAAGGGAATCACAACATACATACTATCAAAATATCGAACACATATCAAGTTCACATGATTACTTGCAACATGATTTCTCACGTGACCTAAGGAACAAAAGTAACTACTCACTAATGATAATCATGCTCAAGATCATAGGGGTATTAAATAGCATACTGGATCTGAACATACAATATTCCACCAGATAAACCATATAGTAATCAACTACAAGATGTAATCAACACTACTAGTCACCCACAAGCACCAATCTATAGTTCCAGTACAAAGATTGAACACAAGAGATGAACTAGGGTTTGAGATGAGATGGTGCTGTTAAAGATGTCGATGGAGATTGCCCTCCCCAAGATGGGAGAGTTGTTGGTGATGCTGATGACGAAAATTTCCCCCTCCGGGAGGGAAGTTCCCCCAGCGGAATCGCTCCGCCGGAGGGCAAAAGTGCTCCTGCCCAAGTTCTGCCTTAAGACGGCGGCGCTCCATCCCGAAAGTCCTCTCCTTATTTTTTTCTAGGTCAAAATGAATTATACACCAGAAGATGGGCACCGGAGGTGGGCCGAGGAGAGCACAACCCACCAGGGCGCGCCTGGGCTCCCTCGCGCGCCCAGGTCGGTTGTACCCACCTGGTGGGCCCCCTCTGGTACTCATTAGCTCCAATATTCCTCATATATTTGATACGTCCATTTTGCATCATGATTTTATTGATATTATTGCATTATGGGCTGTTATTACACATTATATCACAATACTTATGCCTATTCTCTCTTATATTATAAGGTTTACGTGAAGAGGGAGAATGCCGACAGCTGGAATTCTGGACTGGAAAAGGAGCAAATATTAGAGACCTATTCTGCACAACTCCAAAAGTCATGAAACTTCACGGAGCATGTTCTCAGAATATATAAAAAATATTGGGTGAAGAAAGTACCAGAGGGGGGCCACCAGCCAGCCATAAGGGTGGGGGCGCGCCCCCGCCCTTGTGGGCCCCCTGGCAGGCCTTCGGTGCCCATCTTCTGCTATATGGTGTCTTTTACCCTGGAAAAAATAAGAAGGAAGCTTTTGGGGCGAAGCGCCGCCGTCTCGAGGCGGAACCTGGGCAGAACCAATCTAGGGCTCCGGCAGAGTTGTTCTACCAAGGAAACTTCCCTCCCGGAGGGGGAAATCGAAGCCATCGTCATCACCAATGATCCTCTCGTCGAGAGGGTGTGAATCACCATCAACATCTTCACTAGCACCATCTCCTCTCAAACCCTAGTTCATCTCTTGTATCCGATCTTTGTCTCAAAACCTCAGATTGGTACCTGTGGGTTGCTAGTAGTGTTGATTACTCCCTGTAGTTGATGCTAGTTGGTTTATTCGGCGGAAGATCATATGTTCAGATCCTTAATGATATTTAATACTCCTCTGATTATGAGTATGAATATGATTTGTGAGTAGTTACGTTTCTTCATGAGGACATGGGAGAAGTCTTGTTATAAGTAATCATGTGAATTTGGTATTCGTTTGATATTTTGATGAGATGTATGTTGTCTTTCCTCTAGTGGTGTTATATGAACGTCGACTACATGATACTTCACCATTGTATGGGCCTAGGGTAAGGCATTGGGAAGTAATAAGTAGATGATGGGTTGCTAGAGTGACAGAAGCTTAAACCCTAGTTTATGTGTTGCTTCATAAGGGGCTGATTTGGATCCACATGTTTCATGCTATGGTTAGATTTATCTTAATTCTTCTTTCGTAGTTGCGGATGCTTGCGAGAGTGGTTAGTCATAAGTGGGAGGCTTGTCCAAGTAAGGACAAAACCCAAGTACCGGTCTACCCACATATGAAATTATCAAAGTAACGAACGTGAATCATATGAGCATGATGAAAACTAGCTTGACAGTAATTCCCATGTGTCCTCAGGAGCGCTTTGCTTTATATAAGAGTTCGTCCAGACTTGTCCTTTGCTATAAAAAGGATTTGGCCACCTTGCTGCACCTTGTTTACTTTTGTTACTTGGTACCCGTTACGAAATATCTTATCACACAACTATCTGTTACCGATAAATCCAGTGCTTGCAGAGAATACCTTGCTGAAAACCGCTTGTCATTTCCTTCTGCTCCTCGTTGGGTTCGACACTCTTACTTATCAAAAGGACTATGATAGATCCCCTATAACTGTGGGTCATCAAGACTCTTTTTTGGCGCCGCTGCCGGGGAGTGAAGCGCCTTTGGTAAGTGGAATTTGGTAAGGAAACATTTACATAGTGTGCTGAAATTTACTGTCACTTGTTACTATGGAAAAAAAATCCTTTGAGGGGTTTGTTCGGGGTATCTTCACCTTGACCAGAACCACAATTAGTTGCTCGTCAACCTACTGCACCTACTGAAAATACTTATTATGAAATTCCTTTGGGTATGACAGAGAAACTGCTAGCTAATCCTTATGCAGGAGATGGAACATTACATCCTGATATGCACCTAATCTATGTGGATGAAGTTTGTGGATTATTTAAGCTTGCAGGTATCCCCGAGGATGTTGTCAAGTAGAAAGTCTTCCCTTTATCTTTTAAGGGAAAGGCATTGACATGGTATAGGCTATTGGATGATATTGGATCATGGAACTACAACCGATTGAAATTGGAATCTCGTCAGAAGTTTTATCCTATGCATGTGGTTCATCGTGATCAGAATTATATATAATTTTTGGCCTCGTGAAGGAGAAAGCATCGCTCAAGCTTGGGGAGGCTCAAATCAATGTTATATTCATACCCCAATCATGAGCTCTCAAGAGAGATTATTATTCAAAAAAATTATGCTCGGCTTTCTCATAATGATCGATCCATGCTCGATACTTCTTGTACTAGTTCCTATATGAAGAAGGATATTGAATTCAAATGGGTTTACTGGAAAGAATTAAACGCAACTCTAAAGATAGGGATCTCGACGAAGGTAAGGAGTCAAGTATAAATCTTAAGTTCGATTGTGTTAAATCTTTTATGGATATAGATGCTTTTCGTGATTTTAGCACTAAATATGGACTTGACTCTGAGATAGTAGCTTCTTTCTGTGAATCATTGCTACTCATGTTGATCTCCCTAAGGAGAAGTGGTTTAAATATCATCCTCCCATTGAAGTTAAAGTAGTTGAACATGTTAAAGTTGAAGAAGAAACTATTATTTATAATGTTGATCCTATTGTTCCTACTGCTTATATTGAGAAACCGCCATTCCCTGTTAGAATAAAGGATCATGCTAAAGCTTCAACTGTGGTCAACAAAAGTAATATTAGAACACCCAAACCCTCTGAGAAAATTAAAGTTGAACCTAGTATTGCTATGGTTAAAGATCTCTTGGTAGATAATATTAATGGCCATGTTATTTATTTCTATGATGAAGCTGCTAATTGCTAAACCTGATACTAAAGATAAACATAGACAGGTTGTTGGCATGCCTGTTGTTTGTGTTAAAATTGGAGATCATTGTTATCATGGGTTATGTGATGTGGGTGCTAGTATGAGTGAAATTCCTTATACCTTATATAAAGAAATTATGAATGATATTGCACCTGCTGAGATAGAAGATATTGATGTTACTATTAAGCTTGCTAATAGAGATACTATATCACCAATTGGGATTGTTAGAGATGTTGAAGTCTTGTGTGGGAAGATAAAATATCCTACTGATTTTCTTGTTCTTGCTTCCCACAAGATAATTTTGGTGCCATTATATTTGGTAGACCCTTCTTGAATACTGTTAATGCTAAGATAGACTGTGAGAAAGATATTGTTACTGTTGGTTTAGGGGATATGTCTCATGATTTTAATTTCTCTAAATTTCGTAGACAACCCCATGATAAAGAATTGCCTAGTAAGGATGAAATTATTGGTCTTGCTTCTATTGCCGTGCCTCCTAATGATCCTTTAGAACAATATTTGCTAGACCATGAAAATGATATGTTTATGAATGAAAGAAGGGAAATAGATGAAGTATTCTTTAATCAGGGACCTATTTTGAAACACAATTTACCTGTTGAAATCCTTGGAGATTCTCCTCCACCTAAGGGTGATCCCGTGTTTGAGCTTAAACAATTACCTGATACTCTAAAATACGCTTATCTTGATGAAAATAAGATATATCCTGATATTATTAGTGCTAACCTTTCAGAGCATGAAGAAAAGAAATTATTGATAACTCTGAAGAAGCACCGTGCCGCTATTGGGTATACTCTTGATGATCTTAAGGGCATTAGTCCCACTTTATGTCAGCACAAAATTAAATTGGAAAAAGATGCTAAACCAGTTGTTGATCATCAACGAAGATGAAAGAAGTGGCAAGGAATGAAATACTAAAGCTTTTAGAGGCAGGTATAATTTATCCTATTGCTGATAGTCAATGGGTAAGTCCTGTTCATTGTGTCCCTAAAAAGGTAGGTATTACTGTTGTTCCAAATGATAAGAATGAATTGATTCCACAAAGATTTGTTACAGGTTATAGAATGGTAATTGATTTTCGCAAATTGAATAAAGCTACTAGAAAATATCATTACCCTCTACCTTTTATCTACCAAATGCTAGAAAGATTATCCAAACATACTCATTTTTGCTTTCTAGATGGTTATTCTGGTTTCTCCCAAATACCTTTGTCAAAGGAAGATCAAGAGAAAACCACTTTTACTTGTCGTTTCGGTACCTTTGCTTATAGACGTATGCCTTTTGGTTTATGCAATGCACCTGCTACCTTTCAAAGATGTATGACTGCTATATTCTCTGACTTTTGTGAAAAGATTGTTGAGGTTTTCATGGATGATTTCTCCGTTTACGGAATTTCTTTTGATGATTGCTTAAGCAACCTTGATCGAGTTTTGCATAGATGTGAAGAAACTAATCTTGTCTTGAATTGTGAGAAGTGCCACTTTATGGTTAATGAAGGTATAGTCTTGGGGCATAAAATTTCTGAAAGAGGTATTGAAGTTGATAAAGCTAAAGTAGATGCTATTGAAAAGATGTCATGTCCTAAAGATATCAAAGGTATAAGAAGTTTCCTTGGTCATGCTGGTTTCTATAGGAGGTTTATTAAAGACTTCTCTAAAATCTCTAGGCCTCTCACCAATCTCTTACGAAAAGATGTTCCTTTTGTTTTTGATGATGATTATGTAGAAGCATTTGAAATACTTAAGAAAGCCTTGATTTCTGCACCTATAGTTCAGCCACCTGATTGGAAACTACCCTTTGAAATTATGTGTGATGCTAGTGATTATGTTGTTGGTGCTGTTCTAGGACAAAGGGTTGATAAGAAATTAAATGTTATTTAATATGCCAGTAAAATTCTAGATAGTGTGCAGAGAAATTATCCTACTACTGAAAAAGAGTTTTTAGCAGTTGTATTTGCTTGTGATAAGTTCAGACCTTATATTGTTGATTCTGAATTAACTGTTCACACTGATCATGCTGCTATTAAATATCTTATGGAAAAGAAAGATGCTAAACCTAGACTAATTAGATGGGTTCTCTTGCTACAAGAATTTGATTGGCATATTATTGATAGAAAGGGAGCTGAGAACCCCGTTGCAGACAACTTGTCTAGGTTAGAAAATGTTCTTGATGACCCACTACCTATTGATGATAGCTTTCCTGATGAACAATTAAATGTCATAAAATATTCTCATAATGCTCCATGGTATGCTGATTATGCTAATTATATTGTTGCTAAATTTATACCACCTAGTTTCGCATACCAGCAAAAGAAAAAGTTTTTCTATGATTTAAGACATTACTTTTGGGATGATCCATAAAGAAGGAGTAGATGGTGTTATTAGATGTTCTGTACCTGAGCATGAACAGGGACAGATCCTACGCAAGTGCCACTCCGAGTCTTACGGAGGACACCATGCCGGAGACAGAACTGCACACAAGGTATTGCAATCAGGTTTCTATTGGCCCACTCTCTTCAAAGATGACCGTAAGTTTGTATTGTCTGGTGATGAACGCCAAATGATTGGTAATATTATAGACGTCAGGAAATGCCTATGAACTATTCACTTGTTATTGAACCATTTGATGTTTGGGGCTTTGATTATATGGGACCTTTTCCTTCCTCTAAATACACATACTTTAGTTGATGTTGATTACGTTATTAAGTGGGTAGAAGCTATTCCAACTAGTAGTGTTGATCATAACACTTCTATTAAGATGCTTAAAGAAGTTATTTTTCCGAGGTTTGGAGTCCCTAGATATTTAATGACTGATGGTGGTTCACATTTTATTCATGGTGCTTTTCGTAAAATGCTTGCTAAGTATGATGTTAATCATAGAATTGCATCCCCTTATCACCCTCAGTCTAGTGGTCAAGTAGAATTGAGCAGTAGAGAAATTAAATTAATTTTGCAAAAGACTGTTAATAGATCTAGAAAGAATTGGTCTAAGAAACTTGATGATGCATTGTGGGCATATAGAACTGCTTATAAGAATCATATGGGTATGTCTTCATATAAAATGGTTTATGGAAAAGCATGTCACTTACCTCTTGAGCTAGAACATAGGGCATATTGGGCTATTAAAGAGCTCAACTATGATTTCAAACTTGCCGGTGAGAAGAGCTTATTTGACATTAGCTCACTTGATGAATGGAGAACCCAAGCCTATGAGAATGCCAAGTTGTTTAAAGAAAAAGTTAAAAGATGGCATGGCAGGAGGATACAAAAGCGTGAGTTTAATGTAGGTGATCATGTTTTGCTATACAACTCTCCTTCAAGATTTTTTGCAGGAAAACTTCTATCTAAATGGGAAGGCCCTTACATATCGAGGAGGTCTATCGTTCCGGTGCCATAAAAATTAACAACGCCAAAGGAAAAAAATCCGAAGGTGGTGAACGGTCAAAGACTCAAACATTATATCTCAGGTAGTCCTATAAATGTTGAGACCAATATAATTGATACCATAACCCAGAGGAGTACATAGGGGACAATTTCCAGAATGTTTTAGACTCCGAAAAGGAATAGGTATGTGGTATGATAAGTAAACCGATTCCAAAACGTTTCCAATGATAAATTTTCTCCGTTTTGGAATATTTAAAAAATTAGGAAAATTAAAAGTAGTCCAAAAGAGACACGAGGCCACCACAAGGGTGGAGGGCGCGCCCTACCCCCCTGGGCGCACCCCCCGACCTTTTGGCCACCTCGTGTGCCCCCCGGACTCCGTTTTCTTGCAGAACACTTCTTATGGTAGGTAAAAATTCATTATATAATCTCCCGAAGGTTTTGACCACCGTACCACGACAATACCTCCTGTTTTTGTTTAGAGCTATTTTTCTGACAGATCTAGATCCCCATGACGTCTCCAAGTGCCCCCAAGGAAAAGTTTTTCGAGAAGGTCATCAACCCCTACCTTGCGGAGGTGATGTGACACCCTCAAGCCATTGAGATGCATGAGGGGGTGCTGCACATCCGTGATGTTGAGGGACCAAAGAAGACCGAAAGCGTGGAGGCAAGACTTTAAGCAATGGAGCAGCGAGTTTTCAAATGTCAATGGATGGTGGAACATGGACTCAACGCCAACCATATGATGATCGCGGAGTTCACCAACAAGCACAAGCTGGACCCCAAGAGCATTGAGGAGGCTATCTTCAGGCTTCATGAGAAAATCGAGCATCTCCAAGCCCAGATCTATGACCTGCAAAACAAAAATATGAGTATGAATATAGATTCAAGAGGATGAGTTTGGCTGCAGATTCGAGGATCCCGGAGACCCGCTCATCTTTCTATGATGGTGAGCCTATGCCTTGGAAGATAGATGACAAATCTACTTCATCAACAACTCCATCATCACCACCTTCGAAGAAAGAGATCTAAATACATGGGTATGGGCACTCCCCTTGGCAACTGCCAAGCTTGGGGGAGTGCCCCGGTATCGTATCACCATCACATCTTTATCTTTATCTCTTTTCTTAGTTTGATCCTTTTGGTTATATCTTGATCTAGTAGAGTAAAGTTTTTAGTATGATCTAGCTTTGAGTTTTGCTTTATGTTCTCTCTATGTAATCGAGTCCATGAGATATATATTGAAGAGTAGTTTTGAGTAAAGGGCTTTGCTTTCTTGCTATGATCTTGAGGGAATTAAATAAAAAGAAAAAATAAAAGTTCATATATTGATCTTATGGAGAGTAATAAATTCACATATAAAGAGTATGATGAATAAAAGTTGTTGAGAGTTGACAAACTTAGTTTTGGTCATTGTTGCAATTAATAGGACGTAATAAATAAGGAGAGGCCTCACATATAAATATACTATCTTGGACATCTTTTGTAATTGTGAGCACTCATTAAAATATGACATGCTAAAAAGTTGATGTTGGACAAGGAAGACAACATAACTAGTTATGTTTGCTTATATCCGAATAAAAGTTATATTGTCTTGGATCATCCAACATGTTGAGGTTGCCTTTCCCTCTCATTCTAGCCAAATTCTTTGCACCAAGTAGAGATACTACGTGTGCTTCCAAACATCCCTAAACCCATTTTTGCCATGAGAGTCCACCATACCTACCTATGGATTGAGTAAGATCCTTCAAGTAAGTTGTCATCGGTGCAAGCAATAAAAATTGCTCTTTAAATATGCATGATCTATTAGTGTGAAGAAAGTAAGCTTTATACAAACTTGTGATATGGAAGAAATAAAAGTGACGGACTGCATAATAAAGGTCTTTATCACAAACGGCAATATAAAGTGACGTTCTTTTGCATTCAACCATAAAAGCGCATGACAACCCCTGATTCCCTCTGCGGACGGCCTATCTTTTACTTTTATTTCCTATCCTTATACAAGAGTCATTGTGATCATCACCTTTCCTTTTTTACACTTCTTCCTTCGCAAGCTCTGTGTGTTGGAGAGATCCGGATATATATATCCACTCGGATGTAGGTTATCATAAAGTATTATTGTTGACATTACCCTTGAGGTAAAAGGTTGGGAGGCAAAACTAAAATCCCCTATCTTTCTCTGTGTCCGATTGAAAGTTTGTACCCATAAGTATTGCATGAGTTTTAGCAATTGTGAAAGATTAAATGATAGTTGAGTATGTGGACTTCCTGAAAAGCTCTTATATTGAATCTTTCCGATGTTATGATAAATTGCAATTGCTTCAATGATTGAGATCATAGTTTGTTAGTTTTCAATGAAGTTTTTGATTCATACTTTACCTTGTGAACGAATTGTTACTTTAGCATAAGAAATTATATGACAATATATGTTGTTGTTCTAAAGATGATCATGATGCCCTCATGTCCATATTTTATTTTTATCGACACCTCTATCTCTAAACATGTGGACATATTTATCGATATCGGCTTTCGCTTGAGGACAAGCGAGGTCTGAGCTTGGGGGAGTTGATACGTCCATTTTGCATCATGCTTTTATATTGATATTTATTGCATTATGGGCTGTTATTACACATTATATCACAATACTTATGCCTATTCTCTCTTATTTTATAAGGTCTACACGAAGAGGGAGAATGCCGACAGCTTGAATTCTGGACTGGAAAAGGAGCAAATATTAGAGACCTATTCTGCACAACTCCAAAAGTCCAGAAACTTCACGGAGCATGCTTTTGGAATATATAAAAAATATTGAGTGAAGAAAGTACCGGAGGGGGGCCACCAGCCAGCCACAAGGGTGGAGGGCGCGCCCTACCCCCTGGGCGCGCCCCCCGACCTTGTGGGCCCCTTGGCAGGCCTCCGGTGCCCATCTTCTCCTATATGGTGTCTTTTCCCTGGAAAAAATAAGAAGGAATCTTTCGGAGCGAAGCACCGCCGTCTCGAGGCGGAACCTGGGCAGAACCAATCTAGGGCTCCGGCAGAGCTGTACTGCCAGGGAAACATCCCTCCAGGAGGGGGAAATCGTCACCATCGTCATCACCATCGATCCTCTCATTGAGCGGGGGTCAATCTCCATCAACATCTTCACCAGCACCATCTCCTGTCAAACCCTAGTTCATCTCTTGTATTTGATCTTGGTCCCAAAAGCTCAGATTGGTACCCGTGGGTTGCTAGTAGTGTTGATTACTCCTTGTAGTTGATGCTAGACTACAAAAAAAAGACACATCCGTGACATTTTGGGCCGAATGAAAAAAAAATCTGTCATACTTATGACACTTCTATGACGATAATTGTGACAAAACCCGGTATCATCATAGATGTGGTGGGATCCTACTTCTATGACAAAAAATCATGACAGAAAATGAGCTTTTCATCCTGGGCGGGCCGGAGACGCAGCTGCATGAGATTCTTTGGGCCGTCCATGACAGAAAAAACCGTGGTAGAAGAGAGGGCGCGGAAAATATCGGGGAGTTCCCGGTACGGTGGGTGGTCGGGGGCCGAGCGATGCTCGTTTCTCTCATACACGTATGCGCGTGTGTGCGAGGCGTTATGCTCTAACTGAACCCAAGTTTGGCGTGCGCCTACTGAACCCGAGCGATTGCACTCCAGGCTATGCGTTACTGAACCCGAGCGATCGATCGATGGCTGTTAACTGAACCTGATCGAGCGATTCCTTCGTTTGCTACTGCTGCTAACTGAAGCCGATCGAACCTGCTGCCTCCTGATACGTCCATTTTGCATCATGATTTTATATCGATATTCATTGCATTATGGGCTGTTATTACAAGTTATGTCACAATACTTATGCCTATTCTCTCTTATTTTACAAGGTTTACATGAAGAGGGAGAATGCCGGCAGCTGGAATTCTGGGCTGGAAAAGGAGCAAATATTAGAGACCTATTCTGCACAACTCCAAAAGTCCTGAAACTCCACGGAAGTTATTTTTGGAATTAATAAAAAATACTGAGGGAAGAAAGTACCAGAGGGGGCCCACACCCTAGCCACGAGGGTGGGGGGCGCGCCCTACCCCCCTGGGCGCGCCCCTGCCTCATGGGCCCCCCGACAGGCCTTCGGTGCCCATCTTCTGCTATATGAAGTCTTTTACCCTGGAAAAAAACATAGGAAAGCTTTCGGGAAGAAACACCGCCGCCACGAGGCGGAACCTTGGCGGAACCAATCTAGGGCTCCAACGGAGCTGTTCTGCCAGGGAAACTTCCCTCCGGGAGGGGGAAATCATCGCCATCGTCATCACCAATGATCCTCTCATTGAGAGGGGGTCAATCTCCATCAACATCTTCACCAACACCATCTCCTTTAAAACCCTAGTTCATCTCTTGTATTCAATCTTTGTCCCAAAGCCTCAGATTGGTACCTGTGGGTTGCTAGTAGTGTTGATTACTCCTTGTAGTTGATGCTAGTTGGTTTATTTGGTGGAAGATCATCTGTTCAGATCCTTTATGCATATTAATACCCCACTGATTATGAACATGAATATGATTTTTGAGTAGTTACGTTTGTTCCTGAGGACATGGGAGAAGTCTTGCTATAAGTAGTCATGTGAATTTGGTATCCGTTCGATATTTTGATGAGATGTATGTTGTCTCTCCTCTAGTGGTGTTATGTGAACGTCGACTACATGACACTTCGCCATTGCTTGGGCCTAGATGAAGGCATTGGGAAGTAATAAGTAGATGATGGGTTGCTAGAGTGACAGAAGCTTAAACCCTAGTTTATGAGTTCCTTCGTAAGGGGCTGGTTTGGATCCATATGTTTCATGATATGGTTAGGTTTACCTTAATACTTCTTTTGTAGTTGCGGATGCTTGCAATAGGGATTAATCATAAGTGGGATGCTTGTCCAAGAAAGGGCAGCACCCAAGCACCAGTCCACCCGCATACCAAATTATCAAAGTAACGAACGCGAATCATATGAGCGTGATGAAAACTAGCTTGACGATAATTCCCATGTGTCCTCGGGAGCATTTTCCTTCATATAAGAGTTTGTCCAGGCTTGTCCTTTGCTACAAAAAGGATTGGGTCATCTTTCTGCACTTTACTTACACTTGTTACTTGTTACCCGTTACAAATTACCTTATCACAAAACTATCTGTTACCGATAATTTCAGTGCTTGCAGAGAATACCTTACTGAAAACCGCTTGTCATTTCCTTCTGCTCCTTGTTGGGTTCGACACTCTTACTTATCGAAAGGACTATGATAGATCCCCTACACTTGTGGGTCATCAAGACTCTTTTCTGGCACCGTTTCCGGGGAGTGAAGCGCCTTTGGTAGGTGGAATTTGGTAAGGAAAAATCTATATAGTGTGCTGAAATTTACCGTCACTTGTTACTATGGAAAGTAATCCTCTGAGGGGCTTGTTCGGGGTATCTTCACCCCGAACAGTGGAGCAAAGAGTTGCTCCTCAACCTACTGAATCTACTGAAAATGTTTACTTTGAAATTCCTTCGGGTATGATAGAGAAACTGCTAGCTAATCCTTTTACAGGAGATGGAACATTACATCCCGATTTGCACCTAATCTATGTGGATGAAGTTTGTGGATTATTTAAGCTTGCAGGTATGCCCGAGGATGTTATCAAGAAGAAGGTCTTCCCTTTATCTTTGAAGGGAGAGGCATTGACATGGTTTAGGCTATGTGATGATATGGGATCATGGAACTACAACCGATTGAAATTGGAATTTCATCAGAAATTTTATCCTATGCATCTTGTTCATCGTGATCGTAATTATATATGTTATTTGTGGCCTCGTGAAGGAGAAAGCATTGCTCAAGCTTGGGGGAGGCTTAATTCAATGTTATATTCATGCCCCAATCATGAGCTCTCAAGAGAAATGATTATTAAAAAAAATTATGCTCGGCTTTCTCTCAATAATCGCTCCATGCTCGATACTTCTTGTACTGGCTCTTTTATGATGAAGACTATTGAATTCAAATGGGATTTATTGGAGAGAATTAAACGCAACTCTGAAGATTGGGATTTCGACGAAGGTAAGGATTCAGGTATAACAGCTAAGTTTGATTGTGTTAAAAAATTTATGGATACCGATGTTTCCGTGAATTTAGCACTAAATATGGACTTGACTCTGAGATAGTAGCTTCTTTCTGTGAATCCTTTGCTACTCATGTTGATCTCCCTAAGGAGAAGTGGTTTAAATATAATCCTCCCATTGAAGTAAAAGTAGTTGCACCTATTAAAGTTGAAGAAAAGACTATCACTTATAATGATCCTTTCGTTCCTACTGCTTATATTGAGAAACCACCTTTCCCTGTTAGAATAAAGGATGATGCTAAAGCTTCAACTATGGTCAACAAAAGTAATATTAAGACACCCAAACCCCTGAGCAAATTAAAGTGGAACCTAGTATTGCTATGGTTAAAGATCTCTTGGCTGATAATATTGATGGGCATGTTATTTACTTCTGCAATGAAGCTGCTAGAATTGCTAGACCTGATACTAAAAATAAACATAGACCTGTGGTAGGCATGCCTGTTATTTCTGTTAAAATAGGAGATCATTGTTATCATGGCTCGTGTGATATGGGTGCTAGTGCAAGTGCAATACCTCATTCCTTATACAAAGAAATTATGCATGATATTGCACCTGCTGAGATAGAAGAAATTGATGTTACAATTAAGCTTGCCAATAGAGATACTATTTCACCAGTCGGGATTGTTAGAGATGTTGAAGTCTTGTGTGGGAAAGTTAAATATCCTGCTGATTTTCTTGTTCTTGGTTCCCCACAACATAACTTTTGTCCCATTATATTTGGTAGACCCTTCTTGAATACTGTTAATGCTAGGATAGACCGCGAAAAGGATGTTGTTACTATTGGTTTGGGGGATATGTCTCATGTTTAACTTTCCTAAATTTCGTAGACAACCCCATGACGAGGAATTGCCTAATAAAGATGAAATTATTGGTCTTGCTTCTATTTCCGTGCCTCCTAGTGATCCTTTAGAACAATATTTGCTAGACCATGAAAATGATATGTTTATGAATGAAAGAAGGGAAATAGATGAAGTATTCTTTAAACAGGGACCTATTTTGAAACACAACTTGCCTGTTGAAATCCTAGGGGATCCTCCTCCACCCAAGGGTGATCCCGTGTTTGAGCTTAAACCCTTAACTGATACTCTTAAATATGCTTATCTTGATGAGAAACAGATATATCCTGTTATTATTAGTGCTAACCTTTCAGAGCATGAAGAAAAGAAATTATCGAAAACTCTGAAGAAGCACCGTGCTGCTATTGGATATACTCTTGATGATCTTAAGGGCATTAGTCCCATTCTATGCCAGCACAAAATAAAATTGGAGAAAGACGCTAAACCAGTTGTTGATCACCAACGACGGTTAAATCCTAAGATGAAAGAAGTGGTAAGAAAAGAAATACTAAAGCTTCTGGAGGCAGGTATAATTTATCTGGTTGCTGATAGTCAGTGGGTAAGCCCTGTCCATTGTGTCCCTAAGAAGGGAGGTATTACTGTTGTTCCTAATGAGAAATATGAATTGATCCCACAAAGAATTATTACAGGTTATAGAATGGCAATTGATTTCCGCAAATTAAATAAAGCTACTAAAAAGGATCATTACCCTTTACCTTTTATTGATCAAATGCTAGAAAGATTATCCAAACATACACATTTTTGCTTTCTAGATGGTTATTCCAGTTTCTCTCAAATAAATGTGTCAAAAGAGGATCAAGAAAAAAGTCCACTTTTACTTGCCCTTTCGGTACCTTTGCTTATAGACGTATGCCTTTTGGTTTATGTAATGCACCTGCTACCTTTCAAAGATGCATGATGGCTATATTCTCTGATTTTTGTGAAAAGATTGTTGAGGTTTTCATGGATGATTTCTCCGTATATGGTGGACTGAACTGCAGAATGCCAGAATAAGAGGGGGATAGCTAATCCTGTCGAAGACTACACTTCTGGCCACCTCCATCTTGCAGCATGTAGAAGAGAGTAGATGGTAAGTTCACCAAGTAGCATCGCATAGCATAATCCTACCCGGCGATCCCCTCCTCGTCGCCCTGTTAGAGAGCGATCACCGGGTTATATCTAGCACTTGGAAGGGTGTGTTTTATTAAGTATCCGGTTCTAGTTGTCATAAGGTCAAGGTACAACTCCGGGTCGTCTTTTTACTGAGGGACACGGCTATTCGAATAGATAAACTTCCCTGCAGGGGTGCACCACATTTCCCAACACGCTCGATCTCATTTGGCCGGACACACTTTCCTGGGTCATGCCCGGCCTCGGAAGATCAACACGTCGCAGCCCCACCTAGGCTCAACAGAGAGGTCAGCACGCCGGTCTAAATCCTATGCGCGCAGGGGTCTGGGCCCATCGCCCATTGCACACCTGCATGTTGCGTACGCGGCCGAAAGCAGACCTAGCCCCCTTAATACGGCGTGCGCCACTCAGTCGCTGACGTCAAAAAGAGCTTCGACTGATACCACGACGCCAAGTGCCCATAACTGTTCCCGCGTAGTTTGTTAATGCGTATAGACCAAATGGCCAGACTCAGATCAAATACCAAGATCTCGTTAAGCGTGTTAAGTATCCGCGAACGCCGACCAGGGCCAGGCCCACCTCTCTCCTAGGTGGTCTCAACCTGCCCTGTCGCTCCGCCACAAAGTAACAGTCGGGGGCCGTCAGGAACCCAGGCCCACCTCTACCGGGATGGAGCCACCTGTCCTTTCAGCCCCCTCATCAGAATCACTTGCGGGTACTCAACGAGCTGACCCGACTTTAGTCACCACATGTGTCATGTATATAAAGTATATAGTATATACCTGTGATCACCTCCCGAAGTGATCACGGCCCAGTAGTATAGCATGGCAGACGGACAAGAGTGTAGGGCCACTGATGGAACACTAGCATCCTATACTAAGCAGTAGGATACCAGGTAAGGGTAACAACGGTAGCAACAATGATAGGCTATGCAGCAGAATAGGATTAACCGAAAGCAGTAACATGCTACACTACTCTAATGCAAGCTGTATAGAGAAGAATAGGCGATATCTGGTGATCAAGGGGGGGGGGGGCTTGCCTGGTTGCTCTGGCAAGAAGGAGGGGTCGTCAACACCGTAGTCGTACTAGGTAGCAGCGGCGTCGGTTTCGGTGTCTACCGGAAAGAAGTAATGGAGGGGAAACCCAATAAACAACAGAGCAATCAAAGCATCACAAAGTGTAACATGGCATTACGCGGTGCTAGAGGCGACCTAACGTAGTAGTAGGTGCTACTGGCGAAGGGGGGAAACATCCGGGAAGGTATTCCCGGTGTTTCGCGTTTTCGGACAGATGAACCGGAGGGGGAAAGTTGCATGTTTGCAATGCTAGGAATGTGTGGCGGACGAACGGGCTGCATATCCGAATTCATCTCGTCATTCTGAGCAACTTTCATGTAGAAAGTATTTTCATCTGAGCTACGGTTTATTTTATATGATTTTCTAAAGTTTTAAATCATTTTAGAATTTATTTAATTAATTTAATTCAACATTATCCAAAATAGTATTTGCTGACGTCATCATGACATCAGCAGTCAACAGAGGTGTTGACTGGGTCGCTGACGTGTGGGTCCCACTGGTAATTGACTTAGTTAACTAAACAGGTTTAGTTAAATTAATTAAAGTGATTAGGTTAATTAATTAGGCTTAATTTAGATTAATTAAAGGGATTAATTAATTTAATTAATTATCTTAATTGATTAATCATATTATTATTATTTAATTTTATTTAATTCTTTTTTTATTAAACCGTTCTGGGCGTGGGCCCCCGTGTCATTGGCCCCAGGGGGCCAAACAGGCGCATGGGCAGACATGTGCGGTGCTGGGCGCCGTTAACGGGCGGAGCCTGACTGGGCGCCGGAGTGGCACTGCGGCCAGCAAGCAGAGGGGGCGGGCGCGTGGGCCAACGAGGCCGCAGCAGAGCGGGGGAGGCGACCACGGTGGGCGCGCACGGGGCGGGGCGCGTGCGAGGCGCAGCCACGGTGGGCGCGCACGGGGAGGAGGCCGCGGCCCCGAGGCGGTAGTGGGCGCGGGACGACGGGCACGGCCGGTCGGTGCAGCGCGTGGCCAGGGCGCGGCCCGACCGCGGTGAGCGCGGGGCTGGAGCGCGCGAGGCGTGGTCGCGGCCGGAGCGGAGCAACGGTGGGCGCGGTGGGAGCGCGGCAGAGGAGAAGGAAGGGGAGGGCCTCACGAGGGGGTTTGTAGGGCACGGGACAACGGTGCGCGGGGAGCGACTTGGGGAGGAGGACGAGGACGACGGGGCGGAGCGGAAGCAGGCCGGAGAGAAGGTTCGGCGGGGTGGCCGCGGCGGCAGCCGGCGGGGTCAAGCCCCCAAGCCCCGATCCGATCTAGACGAGGGAGGAGCGAGGCGTGCGACGGGGCGGCGCCGGCGACGTCATCAGGTGAACCAGGACGAGGGCGGGGCCGGCGAGGCGACTCGAGGCGACGGCCATGGGGCTAGCCCCGATCTGATCTGGATCGGGGGGAGAGGGAGAGACGTGGGGTGAGTGGGGGGTGGTTAGGGTTTTCCCCCAGTGGGGTGGATAAGGGGGAGGGTGTAGGGGTGCGGCTGGGCCGACCTGGCGTCCCGATGGCCTGCTGGGCCGTGGCCCAGTGGGGGGGGGGAAGGGGGTTTCCTTTTCTTCTTCTTTTCGTTTGTTCTGCCTTTTTTATTATTATTCTATTTCTTTTCTGTTTTCTTTTATTTTTGTTTTATAAAATTTAAAAGCGACAACTAATTTGGTGTTATTAAATAGGTCACAGCCCCAAATACTTTGGCACTTTAAATAAAGTGTTTTGCATTTGCTTATTACTTTAAAAGCACTTTAGATAATTGTTTTATCGTTGTTTTAGTTTATTTAGTGCATTTAAGTATTTTATTAAAAGATGATTTCTTCACCAACATTTATTATGGATTATTTGACACATTAGGAACAATTTAGTTTTGACTTTTGAAAACTTTAATTGTTTTGACTTTGATTCAAACTTGAATTTGGATCGGTTCTAAACTAACGCGAGATTATCAACAGTAATCGAGGTGACATGGCATCATTACCAGAGGGTTACTGTAGCTTGATTACCCGGGCGTCACAATTCTCCTCCACTACAAGAAATCTCGTCCCGAGATTTAAGAGGTGGAGTAAGGGGAAGGAATTGATTACGAAATTCTAACGGATCTTCTCGGTTTTGGTTGCTCTTCTCGAAGAGGTCGATCCATTATGTTGAGGTCTTCATTTCTCTGCTTCAGGTCATCATGATGAAGTCGTCATCATTCCTTCGGGATTTCCATCGTACTTACGAAAGAATAAAGGGTGGGTATTCTGGGAGAACGGACCTCTACAATGTTTGCTTATCTAGCAGATAACATCAGGGAAGGTGGCGGAAAGTAACTCTCGAATTGAAACCTTAGACATTATCGAGAGCAAAGTGAGGAGGTATCATGAGAAGTTTCGAGCGGATAGACAATCGTTCGCTGCCTGAAACAGAGTGTGAAAGGGTTTCAAGGCAACGGGAATAAGTATTGTGTCTAATACCAGAATTGATGATCACAGGGAAGGTGGCTCGTGAATTACATATGAAGCCAAGTGTGAGGAATATCTTTGGAAACAGGGTGTACAGGAGAGTCAGGTTTCGATCCTGTGGAACTGTGGGTTATGGGCCCACTATGTGGGTTAAAAGTAGGAAGGGCGATGACGTCTTGCACGATCATGTAAGCAAGGCATGTCAGAGGGTAGCCTGTCGATTATGTCGGCAACAGCGTCGGTACCATGGGCGAGGGACGAAGAGAACCATTTTCCTGCTCGTTGAACGAGGCGGACCATTAGGCAAAGTTCTCATCCATCGGTGGCTACCGAAATGCCATCAACAATAGTAACAGGGTCTTACTGACAGAATTGTACACCGAGGTGTTTACATAAGTAGGAGAATATTACTGCTTAGATCATATAGATCACAAGAATGGTTAATCCAAACAAGGGAAAGGAAAATATGATTATCAGATTAAACATAACAATGGAAAGGAAAATGTGTTTAAACACATATTTCAGGGGTATATCCTTCCCAAGGACAAGCAGAGCATGGTATCCATGATAGGATAGAAAGTAGAAAACCATTTAGGTAAGGGGAGAGGAATTTCATGTCATTACCCAAACAACGGTGTTTGGATAAATGATAAAGAAAATTTAGCATTGTGCTTCAAATGTTCTTATTGAAAAACAGAAGGATCAAGCTTCGAGATATCATTGGCATGGTCTTACAAAGGTCAGACTTTGGATACAAAGGATCCATCGGAAACAATTTATAGAATAAGTCTTACAATTTCCTCATGGAAGAATGGATAACCTTGCTAAAAGGAAACTATAACAATAGGTCCTCCGGTCAGATGTGCTAGGCATGACATCACCTTACCGGGTCACATAAAGACCATTGTTATAACTCTTGGAAAAATGTTCCAACCATCATATCTGACCGAGATTCAGATCTGATCGGTGTTAGGATACCTCAGACTCAGGATGCCTGAGAAGAAAAGGTGCAAAACAAATTGACGAGACGACATTGTAAGATTCTTGGGAAATTTACTACGGAAGCGAGTTCCGAAATAAGAGCTCATCATTAAACCAATGAAGGGATAAGGTGGTAGCTGATGAACTCAGTGGCAATTCATCGAGATTAACAAAAGATGGATTTCCACAACTATGTGAACAAGGAGATAACATTTGTCAGATCAAATGGTATAATGATGAATGCTCGAGGATAACATACACAAGTAAACATTGGTTGAAAGGTGCACCCGAAATATGGGCTGGGTTGCGCGACCAACGTCGGAATGGTGATTCAATAATCAATAGTCTAAGAATGAATGGCCGACCATTAACTTCAAAGCAATAGGGTTGCTAGAAGGGCAGGATCCAAACAGCACCGCTCACTTGTTGGTACCCCAGTTGGAATCAACACGAGGACCCAAGAAAGAATGGTGATGGTGAGAAGTATCACCATACCAAGAATTCTTAAGAGGTGGTGAAATTCTCACAACATTGATGACATAAGAGATGTTAATGTCCCAAGGTAAAGAAGAACAATTGCTGGATAGCAAGGAACTCAAGGTATAACACCAAATACGAACAAGCTTGTGGATTCTAGGATGAATTCTAGGATCTGATTGAGGATTGCGAGCATTCGCAACAAATTGAATCAACGGACTCAAAATGATAATGACAAGGGATGCCAATAAGATTACGAGACTTATGGGATTAAACATAATGCAAGCAAGTAAGAATTTCAAGAGCAATAGACTGCTTAGGATTTTCGAAAGATCGAATAGTATCTCGAAGACTTTTGTGAAACACATGAACAACTGGGAATGAGCGGATACTCGATAAGTGCGAGGAATTAACCGTAGGGGTATTCATGTGGCCAAGAATTGTAAGGCAGTAGGCACAAAGTATTGTCGAAACAATAGAGAGAATTTACGTGATTATCCATAGGAGTTTATCGATGGAAGGGAATTGCAAAAGCGATGAACACAAGTTCTCGGGTTAACAACGGAGAGTGTCTTCAGGGTCTTCACATGCAGCAGACGATCATCAGTAATAAGGGGCTCTCCGGATGAAAGTGATAACGAGATCCTAATGTTAGATTTAGCAAAATTCATTTAACCCAAATAGGAGAGAGTTCGGAGTCCCAGAGTAAAGGTCGAGGAGGAGAAGATCCTAGTACCACCCAATGGGGATGTGGGCCCGTAAGCCGCACAACCATGTTAGTAAAAACTTTTTCAAAGACTAGACTCGACTTCGGCC
Source organism: Triticum aestivum (assembly GCF_018294505.1). NCBI lineage: Eukaryota > Viridiplantae > Streptophyta > Magnoliopsida > Poales > Poaceae > Triticum > Triticum aestivum. Next base: position 272,973,299 of record NC_057814.1, on the reverse strand, counting down.
AATGAGTTGGAAAGGGGGATTTCTACAGGCAGTCGGCTCTGATACCAACTTGTGACACCCCTGATTCAATCGGGGGCTGTCAGGAACCCAGGCCCACCTCTACCGGGATGGAGCCACCTGTCCTTTCAGCCCCCTCATCAGAATCACTTGCGGGTATTCAACGAGCTGACCTGACTTTAGTCACCACATGTGTCATGTATATAAAGTATATAGTATATACCCGTGATCACCTCCCGAAGTGATCACGGCCCAGTAGTATAGCATGGCAGACGGACAAGAGTGTAGGGCCACTGATGGAACACCAGCATCCTATACTAAGCAGTAGGATAGCAGGTAAGGGTAACAACGGTAGCAACAATGACAGGCTATGCAGCAGAATAGGATTAACCGAAAGCAGTAACATGCTACACTACTCTAATGCAAGCTGTATAGAGAAGAATAGGCGATATTTGGTGATCAAGGGGGGGGGGGGCTTGCCTGGTTGCTCTGGCAAGAAGGAGGGGTCGTCAACACCGTAGTCGTACTGGGTAGCAGCGGCGTCGGTCTCGGTGTCTACCGGAAAGAAGTAACGGAGGGGAAACACAATAAACAACAGAGCAATCAAAGCATGACAAAGTGTATCATGGCATTACGCGGTGCTATAGGTGACCTAACGTAGTAGTAGGTGCTACTGGCGAAGGGGGGAAACATCCGGGAAGGTATTCCCGGTGTTTCGCGTTTTCGGACAGATGAACCGGAGGGGGAAAGTTGCGTGTTTGCAATGCTAGGAGTGTGTGGCGGACAAACGGGCTGTGTATCCGAATTCGTCTCGTCGTTCTAAGCAACTTTCATGTAGAAAGTATTTTCATCTGAGCTACGGTTTATTTTATATGATTTTCTAAATTTTTAAATCATTTTAGAATTTATTTTATTAATTTAATTCAACATTATCCAGAATAGTATTTGTTGACGTCATCATGACGTCAGCAGTCAACAGAGGTGTTGACTGGGTCGCTGACGTGTGGGTCCCACTGGTCATTGACTTAGTTAACTAAACAGGTTTAGTTAAATTAATTAAAGTGATTAGGTTAATTAATTAGGCCTAATTTAGATTATTTAAGCAATTAATTAATTTAATTATTTATCTTAATTGATTAATCATATTATTATTATTTAATTTTATTTAGTTCTTTTTTTATTAAACCGTTCTAGGCGTGGGCCCCCCCTGTCATTGGCCCCAGGGGGCCAAACAGGCGCGTGGGCAGACAGGTGCGGGTGCTGGGCGCCGTTAACGGGCGGAGCCCGACTGGGCGCCGGAGCGGCACTGCGGCCAGCGAGCAGAGGGGGCGGGCACGCGGGCCAACGAGGCCGCAGCAGAGCGGGGGAGGCGACCACGGTGGGCGCGCACGGGGTGGGGCGCGTGCGAGGCGCGGCCATGGTGGGCGCGCACGGGAAGGAGGCCGCGGCCCCGGGGCGGTAGTGGGCGCGGGACGACGGGCACGGCCGGTCGGTGCAGCGCGTGGCCAGGGCGCGGCCCGACCGCGGTGAGCGCGGGGCCGGAGCGCGCGAGGCGTGGTCGCGGCCGGAGTGGAGCAACGGTGGGCGCGGTGGGAGCGTGGTAGAGGAGAAGGAAGGGGAGGGCCTCACGAGGGGGTTTGTAGGGCACGGGGCAGCGGTGCGCGGGGAGCGACTTGGGGAGGAGGACGAGGACGACGGGCGGAGCGGAAGCAGGCCGGCGAGGAAGGTTCGGCGGGGTGGCCGCGGCGGCAGCCGGCGGGGTCGAGCCCCCAAGCCCCGATCCGATCTAGACGAGGGAGGAGCGAGGCGTGCGACGGGGCAGCGCCGGCGATGTCGTCAGGTGAACAAGGACGAGGGCGGGGCCGGCGAGGCGACTCCAGGCGACGGCCATGGGGCCAGCTCTGATATGATCTGGATCGGGGGGAGAGGGAGAGACGTGGGGTGAGTGGGGGTGGTTAGGGTTTTCCCCCAGTGGGGTGGATAAGGGGGAGGGTGTGGGGGTGCGGCTGGGCCGGCCTGGCGGCCCGATGGCCTGCTGGGCCGTGGCCCAGTGGGGGGAAGGGTGTTTCCTTTTCTTCTTCTTTTTGTTTGTTCTGCCTTTTTTTATTATTCTATTTCTTTTCTTTTTCTTTTATTTTTGTTTTATAAAATTTAAAAGCGACAACTAATTTGGTGTTATTAAATAGGTCACAGCCCCAAATACTTTGGCACTTTAAATAAAGTGTTTTGCATTTGCTTATTACTTTAAAAGCACTTTAGATAATTGTTTTATCGTTGTTTTAGTTTATTTAGTGCATTTAAGTATTTTATTAAAAGATGATTTCTTCACCAACATTTATTATGGATTATTTGACACATTAGGAACAATTTAGTTTTGACTTTTGAAAACTTTAATTGTTTTGACTTTGATTCAAACTTGAATTTGGATCGGTTCTAAACTAACGCGAGATTATCAACAGTAATCAAGGTGACATGGCATCATTACCAGAGGGTTACTGTAGCTTGATTACCCGGGCGTCACAGCCTTGCTCCTGGCTCCCTCCTCGTGGCCCCCAGTGTGCTTCCCCCGGTGGAAGGGATGCTGCTGCGCCGGGGTCGTCGACCGACGCTCTGACCTGATTCAGTTGCAACCCACTGTTAGCGTAAGCCTGCTCCTAAGAGATTAGTGGTACCCTGTAGTTGTTATTGCTGGCGCGATCGTTGCGGTTCTTCGTCAGTTCCTGGAAGGCTTCAACTTCTAGCGTCCCTTCTTCCCAATCTTCTCTGAGGAACGAGCCAGGGTCGTCCTCTGGTGCGTACTCCTGGTCCATTATGCGGGGCACATAGGCTTCCGGGGCCATTACCCCGAACACCTCGCCATAGTGCCCCACACTCCATGTTGCCCGGCCCAGCGCGGCGTCCCGAGGATGGTAGCGCAACATCTCACTGGGACCATGGGAGGCGACGCTTGTGCCCATGCTTGTCGCGGGCGGCATGGGGGCGGTGGAGCCCCCAGCGCCGCCGGCCGTGCTGGTGTTGACGAAGCCCCCAGGCACACCCGGCGGCGCGTGGTTGCGGCGAGGCCCGCCGTAAGACCCCGTAGTGGCCTGAGAAGGAAGCTGATGGCAGAAAGGCGGCGCTCCCGATGCCGCCACATCCAGCAGCTCGGCGACGCGTTCCAGCAGTGCATCCCGGTGGCTTTCCATCAGCCGGCACCGCAGCAGCTCTCGCGCCACCGTGAGCGCTGCCCGCATGTTCGCCTGCTCCCGCCGTGTGTGTGGCGCCATTGCTGTGGAGTGGCTTGCTGCCCTTGCAGCGGCTCGCACCTGCCGTGGAGTAAGGGTGGACGGCGCCTGGCCGCGCCGCCCGCGCCCCGCAGTGTTGGTCGGCGCTCACGCCGCCTGGAGCGCGGGGTCGAGGTCTTCATGGGCGGGTGACACCTCTCGGGCTGGCCAAGCTGCCCAGCGGTCGGAGTCTGGCCTTGGATTGCCGGACATCGGGGCGCGGAGCGTCGATGGATCGATTGGCGGGGAAGAGGCTCCGGCGCACCCCTACTTGGCGCGCCAAATGTCGGATCTGGGGTTCCGGCAAAACCCTTAAGGTTCGAACTCTAGGGTGCGCGTGAAGTTCTTTCCCGCCTACCGATCTACACCCTAGCTCACTAAGATCTCGCGGACGAACTCGACGAACTAGCAACACAAAGACACAAGATTTATACTGGTTCGGGCCACCGTTGTTGTGTAATACCCTACTCTAGTGTGTGGTGGTGGATTGCCTCTTGGGCTGATGAAGAACGGTACAAGGGGAAGAACAGCCTCCTGAGGTTGAGGTGTTCTGGTGCTTGTCGAACTTGTGTGGGTGAGGACTCGATCTGATGTGATCAAGCGAAGCTGCCCCCTACTGTGGTGGCTAGCTCTACTTATATAGGCCCTGATCGTCTCCCCAAATATTGAGCGGGAAGGGAGCCAACAACGGCGGCCAATTTGAAAGGGGACAGCTAGTACAAGCTATCCTGACAAAAGCGGTCTTCGCCTGCAAAAGTTCTGGTGGTGACGCCGTCTTGGGCTCCATGGTGACCTCCGTCCTGCTGGCCTGCTGGTCTTGGTCTCGTTGCACCGATATGGAAACCTTTGCCTGATGCCTCGGTACTCCGCGCCTGCGCTAGCTTCCTTAGCACCAAAGAGGAAACAAGGACGTTGCGCGCGCTGGCGCCCGCCTGGTGTAAATCGTCATGGCTCACTGCTACCTCTTGAGCACTGCGTTGGTTTTCCCTTGAAGAGGAAAGGGTGATGCAGCAAAGTAGCTTAAGTATTTCCCTCAGTTTTTGAAAACCAAGGTATCAATCCAGTAGGAGGCTACGCACGAGTCCCTCGCATCTACACAAAACAAATAAATCCTAGCAACCAACGCGATAAGGGGTTGTCAATCCCTTCACGGTCACTTACGAGAGTGAGATCTGATAGATATGATAGGATAATATCTTTGGTATTTTTGTGATAAAGATGCAAAGTAAAATAAAAGCAAACTAAAAAGCAAAGGAAATAACTACGTGTTGGAAGATTAATATGATGAAGATAGACCCGGGGGCCATAGGTTTCACTAGTGGCTTCTCTCAAGAGCATAAGTATTTTACGGTGGGTGAATGAATTACTATTGAGCAATTAACAGAATTGAGCATAGTTATGAGAATATCTAGGTATGATCATGTATATAGGCATCACGTCCGAGACAAGTAGACTGACTCCTGCCTGCATCTACTACTATTACTCCACTCATCGACCGCTATCCAGCATGCATCTAGAGTATTAAGTTCATGGAAACAGAGTAACGCCTTAAGCAAGGTGACATGATGTAGAGGGATAAATTCATGCAATATGATAAAAAAACCGTCTTGTTATCTTCGATGGCAACAATACAATACATGCCTTGCTGCCCCTACTGTCACTGGCAAAGGACACTGCAAGATTGAACCCAAAGCTAAGCACTTCTCCCATTGCAAGAAAGACCAATCTAGTAGGCCAAACAAAACTGATAATTCGAAGAGACTTGCAAAGATAACCAATCATACATAAAAGAATTCAGAGAAGATTCAAATATTGTTCATAGATAAACTTGATCATAAACCCACAATTCATCGGTCTCAACAAACACACCGCAAAAAGAAGATTACATCGAATAGATCTCCACGAGAGAGGGGGAGAACATTGTATTGAGATCCAAAAAGAGAGAAGAAGCCATCTAGCTAATAACTATGGACCCGAAGGTCTGAAGTAAACTACTCACACTTCATCGGAGAGGCTATGGTGATGATGTAGAAGCCCTCCGTGATGGATGCCCCCTCTGGCGGAGCTCCGGAACAGGCCCCAAGATGGGATCTCATGGGTACAGAAGGTTGCGGCGGTGGAATTAGGTTTTTGGCTCCGAATCTGATCATTTGGGGGTACATAGGTATATATAGGAGGAAGAAGTACGTCGGTCGAGCAACAGGGGGCCCATGAGGGTGGAGAGCACGCCTTGGGGGGGGGGGGGGGTAGGCGCGCCCCCTACCTCGTGGCCTCCTAGAAGCTTCTCTTACGTAGGGTCCAAGTCTCCTGGATCATGTTCGTTCCAAAAATCACGCTCCCGAAGGTTTCATTCCGTTTGGACTCCGTTTGATATTCTTTTTCTGCGAAACTCTGAAATAGGCAAAAAACAACAATTCTGGGCTGGGCCTCCGGTTAATAGGTTAGTCCCAAAAATAATATAAAAGTTAATAATAAAGCCCAATATTGTCCAAAACAGTAGATAATATTGCATGGAGCAATCAAAAATTATAGATACGTTGGAGACGTATCAAGCATCCCCAAGCTTAATTCCTGCTCGTCCTCGAGTAGGTAAATGATAAAAACAGAATTTTTGATGCGGAGTGCTACTTGGCATAATTTCAATGTAATTCTTCTTAATTGTGGTATGAATATTCAGATCCGAAAGATTCAAGATAAAAATTCATATTGACATAAAAATAATAATACTTCAAGCATACTAACTAAGCAATTATGTCTTCTCAAAATAACATGGCCAAAGAAAGTTCATCCCTACAAAATCATATAGTTTAGTCATGCTCCATTTTTGTCACACAAGAATGCTCTCATCATGCACAACCTCGATGACAAGCCAAGCAATTGTTTCATACTTTAGTAATCTCAAACTTTATAAACCTTCACGCAATATGTGAGCGTGAGCCATGGATATAACACTATGGGTGGAATAGAGTATAATGATGGGGGTTATGTGGAGAAGACAAAAAAGGAGAAAGTCTCACATCAACGAGGATAATCAATGAGCTATGGAGATGCCCATCGATTGATGTTAATGCGAGGAGTAGGGATTGCCATGCAACGGATGCACTAGAGCTATAAATGTATGAAAGCTCAACAAAAGAAACTAAGTGGGTGTGCATCCAACTTGCTTGCTCACGAAGACCTAGGGCACTTGAGGAGGCCCATTGTTGGAATATACAAGCCAAGTTCTATAATGAAAAATTCCCACTAGTATATGAAAGTGACAAAACAAGAGACTCTCTATCATGAAGATTATGGTGCTACTTTGAAGCACAAGTGTGAAAAAAAAGGATAGTAGCATTGCCCCTTTTTATTTGTTTTTTGGGCCTTCCTTTTTTTGGCCTTTCTCTTTTTTTTGGGACAATGCTCTATTAAACAATGATCATCACACTTCTATTTATTTACAACTCAATGATTACAACTCGATACTAGAACAAAGTATGACTCTATATGAATGCCTCCGGCGCTGTACCGGGATATGCAATGAATCAAGAGTGACATGTATGAAAGAATTATGAACGGTGGCTTTGCCACAAATACTATGTCAACTACATGATCATGCTAAGCAATATGAAAATGATGAATGTGTCATGATAAACGGAATGGTAGAAAGTTGCATGGCAATATATCTCGGAATGGCTAGGGAAATGCCATAATAGGTAGGTATGGTGGCTGTTTTGAGGAAGATATAAGGAGGTTTATGTGTGAAAGAGCGTATCATATCACGGGTTTTGGATGCACCGGCGAAGTTTGCACCAACTCTCAATGTGAGAAAGGGCAATGCACGGTACCGAAGAGGCTAGCAATGATGGAAGGGTGAGAGTGCGTATAATCCATGGACTCAACATTAGTCATAAAGAACTCACATACTTATTGCAAAAATCTAAAAGTCATCAAAAACCAAGCACTACGTGCATGCTCCTAGGGGGATAGATTGGTAGGAAAAGACCATCGCTCGTCCCCGACCGCCACTCATAAGGAGGACAATCAAAGAACACCTCATGTTTCAATTTGTTACATAACGTTTACCATACGTGCATGCTACGGTACTTGCAAACTTCAACACAAGCATTTCTCAAATTCACAACTAATCAACTAGCACGACTTTGATATTATTACCTCCATATCTCAAAACAATCATCGAGTATCAAACTTCTCTTAGTATTCAACACACTCATAAGAAAGTTTTTACTAATCTTGAATACCTAGCATATTAGGATTATTTAAGCAAATTACCATGCTATTTAAGACTCTCAAAATGATCTAAATGAAGCATGAGAGATCAATAGTTTCTATAAAATAAATCCACCACCGTGCTCTAAAAGATATAAGTGAAGTACTAGAGCAAAACTATATAACTCAAAAGATATAAGTGAAGCACATAGAGTATTCTAATAATTTCCAAATAATGTATGGCTCTCTCAAAAGGTGTGTACAGAAAGGATGATTGTGGTAAACTAAAAAGCAATGACTCAAATCATACAAGACGCTCCAAGCAAAACACATATCATGTGGTGAATAAAAATATAGCTCCAAGTAAAGTTACCGATGGAAGTAGACGAAAGAGGGGATGCCTTCCGTGGCATCCCCAAGCTTTGGCTTTATGGTGTCCTTAGATTATCTTGGGGGTGCCATGAGCATCCCCAAGCTTAGGCTCTTGCCACTCCTTTTTCCATTATCCATCAAAATCTTTCACCCAAAACTTGAAAACTTCACAACACAAAACTCAACAGAAAATCTCGTGAGCTCCGTTAGCGAAAGAAAACAAAAGACCACTTCAAGGTACAGTAATGAACTCATTCTTTATTTATATTGGTGTTAAAACTACTGTATTCCAACTTCTCTATGGTTTATAAACTATTTTACTAGCCATAGATTCATCAAAATAAGCAAACAACACACGAAAAACAGAATCTGTCAAAAACAGAACAGTCTGTAATAATCTGTAACTAACGCAAACTTCTGGAACTCCAAAAAATCATCCAAAATAGCACGACCTAGGAAATGTGTTTACTGATCAGCAGAAATTGGAATCAGTATTTTATCACGTTCTGGTGATTTTTAACAATTGTTTTCGTGAACAGAAAGTTTCTGGAAATTACAGCAAGATCAAATAACTATCATCCAAGAAGATCCTATAGGTTTAACTTGGCACAAACACTAACTAAAACATAAAACACATCTAACCAGAGGATAGAACAAATATTTATTCCTAAACAGAAGCAAAAAGCAAAAAAACTAAAAGTAAAATTGGGTTGCCTCCCAACAAGCGCTATCGTTTAACGCCCCTAGCTAGGCATAAAAGCAAGGATAGATCTAGGTATTGCCATCTTTGGTAGGCAATCCATAAGTGTCTCTCATAATAGATTCATATGGTAATTTTATTTTCTTCCTAGGGAAGTGTTCCATGCCTTTCTTTAATGGAAATTGGAATCTAATATTCCCTTCCTTCATATCAATAATTGCACCAATCGTTCTAAGGAATGGTCTACCAAGAATAATAGGACATGAAGGATTGCAATCTATATCAAGAACGATAAAATCTATGGGCACATAATTCCTATATTCAACAATAAGAACATCATTAATTCTTCCCATAGATTTCTTAATAGTGGAATCCGCAAGGTGCAAGTTTAGAGAGCAATCATCAAAATCACGGAAATCTAGCAAATCGCACAAAGTTTTGGAAATAGTGGAAATACTAGCACCCAAATCACATAAAGCATAGAACTCATGATCCTTAATCTTAATTTTAATAATAGGTTCCCACTCATCATAAAGTTTTCTAGGGATAGAAACTTCCAACTCAAGCTTTTCTTCATAAGATTGCATCAAGGCATCAACGATATGTTTAGTAAACGCTTTATTTTGACTATATGAATGAGGAGAATTTAGCACGGATTGCAACAAGGAAATACAATCAATCAAAGAGCAATTTTCATAATTAAATTCCTTGAAGTCCAAAATAGTGGGTTTATTAGCACCTAGGGTTTTGATTTCTTCAATCTCACTTTTATCAAATTTAGCATCAAGGTCTTAAAACTCCGAATTTTTGGAACGCCTTCTAGGTAAAGGGGGATCATATTCAGTCCCATCATTATCAAGATTCATATTGCAAAACAAATATTTAATAGGGGACACATCAATAACTTTTAGATCTTCATCTTTATTTTCATAGAAATTTGAAGAACGCGCTTTCATAAAGCAATCTTTCTTAGCACGCATCCTAGCGGTTCTTTCTTTGCACTCATCAATGGAAATTCTCATGGCTTTGAGAGACTCATTGATATCATGCTTAAGAGGAATAGATCTAAGTTTTAAAAAATGAACATCAAGAGAAATTCTATCAACGTTCCTAGCCAATTCATCAACTTTAAGCAATTTCTCTTCAAGCAAAGCATTAAAATTCTTTTGCGAATTCATAAACTCTTTAACACTAGTCTCAAATTCAGAGGGCATCTTATTAAAATTTCCATAAGAGTTGTTGTAGGAATTTCCATAATTATTAGAGGAATTGCTAGGATAAGGCCTAGGATTAAAGTTTCCTCTACACGCGTTGTTACCAAAATTATTCCTACCAACAAAATTCACACCCATAGATTTATTATTATTCTCAATCAAAGTAGACAAAGGCATATCATTAGGATCAGAAGAAACACTCTTAGTAGCAAATAATTTCATAAGTTCATCCATCTTTCCACTCAAAACATTAATTTCTTCTATCGCATGCACTTTTTTTATTAGTAGATCTTTCAGTGTGCCATTGAGAATAATTAACCATAATATTATCTAGGAGTTTAGTAGCTTCTCCTAAAGTGATTTCCGTAAAAGTGCCTCCCGCGGCCGAATCTAAAAGATTTCTAGAAGCAAAATTCAATCCACATAAATTTTTTGTATAATCATCCACAAATTCAAACCATGAGTAGGGCAATTACGTATCATTAATTTCATCCTCTCCCAAGCTTGTGCAAGATATTCATGATCAAGTTGCTTAAAATTCATAATATCGTTTATAAGAGAGATGATCTTAGCGGGAGGAAAATATTTAGAGATAAAAGCATCTCTGCACTTGTTCCAAGAATCAATACTATTTTTAGGCAAAGACGAAAACCAAGCTTTAGCACGATCTCTAAGCGAAAAAGGAAATAGCTTCAATTTAACAATATCATTATCAACATCTTTCTTCTTTTGCATATCACACAAATCAACGAAGCTATTTAGACGAGTAGCGGCATCTTCACTAGGAAGGCCGGCGAATTGATCTTTCATGACAAGATTCAACAAAGCAGCATTGATTTCAAAAGATTCAGTATTGGTAAGAGGAGCAATCGGAGTGCTAAGGAAATCATTATTGTTGGTATTGGTAAAGTCACATAATTTGGTATTATCTTGAGCCATCATGACAAACAGGCAATCCAACACACGATCAAACAAAAAGCAAGCGAAAAAGAGGCGAACAAAAAAGAGAGGGCGAATAAAACGGCAAGGGTGAAGTGGCGGAGAGGAAAACGAGAGGCAAATGGCAAATAATGTAATGCGGGAGATAAGGGATTGTGATGGGTACTTGGTATGTTGACTTTTGCGTAGACCTCCCCGGCAACGGCGCCAGAAATCCTTCTTGCTACCTCTTGAGCACTGCGTTGGTTTTCCCATGAAGAGGAAAGGGTGATGCAGCAAAGTAGCGTAAGTATTTCCCTCAATTTTTGAGAACCAAGGTATCAATCCAGTAGGAGGCTACGCGCGAGTCCCTCGCACCTACACAAAACAAATAAATCCTCGCAACCAACGCGATAAGGGGTTGTCAATCCCTTCACGGTCACTTACGAGAGTGAGATCTGATAGATATGATAGGATAATATTTTTGGTATTTTTGTGATAAAGATGCAAAGTAAAATAAAAGCAAAGTAAAAAGCAAAGGAAATAACTAAGTGTTGAAAGATTAATATGATGAAGATAGACCCGGGGGCCATAGGTTTCACTAGTGGCTTCTCTCAAGAGCATAAGTATTTTACGGCGGGTGAACGAATTACTGTTGAGCAATTGACAGAATTGAGCATAGTTATGAGAATATCTAGGCATGATCATGTATATAGGCATCACGTCTGAGACAAGTAGACCGACTCCTGCTTGCATCTACTACTATTACTTCACTCATCGACCGCTATCCAGCATGCATCTAGAGTATTAAGTTCATGGAAACAGAGTAACGCCTTAAGCAAGATGACATGATGTAGAGGGATAAATTCATGCAATATGATAAAAACCCCATCTTATTATCCTCGATGGCAATAATACAATATGTGCCTTGCTGCCCCTACTGTCACTGGGAAAGGACACCGCAAGATTGAACCCAAAGCTAAGCACTTCTCCCATTGCAAGAAAGACCAATCTAGTAGGCCAAACAAAACTGATAATTCAAAGAGATTTGCAAAGATAACCAATAATACATAAAAGAATTCAGAGAACATTCAAATATTGTTCACACATAAACTTGATCATAAACGCACAATTCATCGGTCTCAACAAACACACCGCAAAAAGAAGATTACATCGAATAGATCTCCACGAGAGAGGGGGAGAACATTGTATTGAGATCCAAAAAGAGAGAATAAGCCATCTAGCTAATAACTATGGACCCGAAGGTCTGAAGTAAACTACTCACACTTCATCGGAGAGGCTATGGTGATGATGTAGAAGCCCTCCGTGATGGACGCCCCCTCCGGCGGAGCTCTGGAATAGGCCCCAAGATGGGATCTCATGGGTACAGAAGGTTGCGGCGGTGGAATTAGGGTTTTGGCTTTGTATCTGATCGTTTGGGGGTACGTAGGTATATATAGGAGGAAGAAGTACGTCGGTGGAGCAACAGGGGGCCCAAGAGGGTGGAGGGTGCGCCCTGGGGGGGTAGGCGCGCCCCCTACCTCGTGGCCTCCTGGAAGCTTCTCTTACGTAGGGTCCAAGTCTCCTGGATCATGTTCGTTCCAAAATCACGCTCCCGAAGGTTTCATTCCGTTTGGACTCCGTTTGATATTCTTTTTCTGCGAAACTCTGAAATAGGCAAAAAACAACAATTCTGGGCTGGGCCTCCGGTTAATAGGTTAGTCCCAAAAATAATATAAAAGTGAATAATAAAGCCCAATATTGTCCAAAACAATAGATAATATAGCATGGAGCAATCAAAAATTATAGATACGTTGGAGACGTATCACTCACGTCACGAGAGCCTCGCGAGGTTTTCCCCGCCTTGATATCTCCGCTCCTCGCGAGGCAGACTGGAGGGGCCGCTCCTGAGGAGGTCTTGCGTCATCCGCCTCGCGAGGCTTGGCCCCTCACGAGGGTCTTGAATACTTTGTTGATGAAGATGGGCCGTACAGGCCCGCTAGCATAGCCACGCCGTGGGCCGCAGGCAGGCAAGTCTGGGGACCCCCGTTCCCAGAACGCCGACACCTACACCGAAAAGTCCCTGGAAACAAACACCCCTTATGGCGCCTCACTCATTTATTTGGGCCTCTAAACTACTACTACTACCTCTGTCCTGGTTTATTCGTCACCATTGTAATTTGTGCTAAATTTTGACGAAAGATTTAACTGATAAAATGTTAGTGCATGTGACATGCACTAACATTTCATTAGTTAAATTTATGATCAAAATTTGACACAGATTACAATGGGGACCAATAAACTAGGACGGAGGTAGTAGTTATGGGATTACTAATCTAGAAGCCTAAAAGAACTGGCCCCCTGGTACTCCTACTAGTAGTAGTACTCAAGTTGGAATTCCAATTGCACGACACAACTTGTTAGGCACAAAATTTGATACAGGGTGTAGGAAGCGGTTTGGGAATTTGCATGCCTTTCCGACTAGTGAGATACTCCGTACAAAGTACGACCGAGAAATAACCACAGAGAAGGAAGCTAAAAGTAAACAATCAAACGAGCATTTTTGCATTTGTTTTGGATTGAATCGTTTCACAAGCTTGACCAGTGTTGTTTTTTTACTTTTACAAAAACCGCATCGTAATGTTAAAACGTGCATTTGCACGTACATAAGTAATAGTAGTACTCCCTCCGCCTAGGTGTGTAAGTATTCTCTCCTTCTTGGTCATGGTGCACAACCAAAGATGACTTATTCACCTGGACGGAGGGAGTAGCACAGTCTGCAAGCATATATATAGAGAGACGTGTAGTGCGATAGTATATAGGAGTAGTAAAGTTTGTGCTATATGCACATACTTACAAAATGCGTACGGATACACAAGGTTTCCAAACTTTCCCTTTTACACACTTAATTAAGGACACTAATAATTCCTGAACGTTCGGGATTTATCATTTGCGTCCCAAAACTAATGAGATCGCCTTACGAAACTAAATTATACTCCTACTAAAAGCCACGGCGCTCGCAGGAGCGCGCCACGAGTGCCCTGGTGCGCGGCTGTTTCCCAGCGCGCCGACACAACGCCTCTTCCTCAGCCTCGCAACTCGCGAGGTGCTGATTGGCGGCTTGCCGGCGGGCGAGCGCGATCTCACCGGTGTGCTGATCCGGCGCCAACAGGTACTCCTCCTCGCTGGAAGCGTGCACCCGGTCCACGTACCGCCAAGCGTAGATGAGGCGCTTGGGCCCGACTACACTCAGGGCTTTGGCACGGGCGTCCTCCGCCACCCTCACGGCCCTCGCACGAGCCTTCTGCCAAAGAGCCAATTGCCTGACTCTCTCGGACGCGACATAGGCCTGCGAGGCAGCTTGTCCCGCGGCGCGCTTCTATTCCTTGGCCTTCTTCTCCGCCTCTATTTTGGCGCGCTCTGCCGGAGGCAAAGCCTCCCACAAGGCGACATCCATTTCTTTCCAAAGCTCCTCAAGGCTGGGGGGCTCGGTGGGCGGCGCGGCGTTCTCCTCGTAGTGGGGAGCCGACGCGTCCTCCGACGCGCGTGCTGGCGAGATTGGGAACACCGACGCGTCCACCTCGACGCGTCGCGGCGAGGAGCGGAACGCCGACGTGTCCTCCTCGACTAGTGGCGGCGTGGAACGGAACGACGACACCTGACCGTTCGCGCGGTGGAGCGAGGGGCGCCTAGGGCTTGGGAGGGGCGATGCCATGGTGGTCGACGTGAGAGGGAGGGGGAGGAGATAGCGATGAACGTGAGCATTCTTCCGAATGCCATGGGGGGCGCAGTATTTATAGCGAGCAATGGCACACCTACGTAAGATATGGAATGAGCTGCACTGACTTAACTGCTGGTCCAGTTGCGTCACTGACATGTGGGCCAGACCCCTGTTGGGCCCATATATCAGTGACCCAATGCACCTGCAGTTAAGTAACTGAAGCAGCGTCCCGTAAGATATGTTGCGTGATTAATGTAACAGCTACGTGGGCATATTTGTTGGAGTAAATTACGGGGGAGGGAAGGGGTGGAAATATTGCTGGTCATAACGGATTGGACGAGCGCGGGGGGAGGAGAGTCATGCATGCAGATTTTTTCCACACGGGGTGGAGTGGTGGGACCGCCGGAGGGAGAAGGAGAGTCAAGCAGGCATATTGTTTTCACACATGGAGAGGAAAAGATTTGGAGACGAACTGGCTTCCTGCAGGTATGGGGAACGGTGCATAATAAGTCATCTTGCATGCTCGGCTAGGTATAGTCTCAAGTCATTAAAAACATACATGCCCTACACATGTTCATATTTCAAGGTGCACTAAATTATTGCATGCGATGATTAAGGCTGGCCATAATGGTGGTATCTTAGCTGGTATCATGCACACGGGAATAGCAAACATGCTGATGTGGCAAAGAATTAAAGAAGAGAGGGGGGGGGGTAGAGTAACTAGTGTTCATGCATGCATGCAATGTGATAATGCATTGGTAAACATATTTTTTTGTGAAGAACGAAAACATTGGTTGAGTACTTTTGCATACTACAAAAACTATTCCACTGCCTCTATCTTGGTAAGAGTAGGTGAAAATTTTGAATCGAGCCCTTTAAAGTAGAAGGGAGGTAGTAGTACTCTAATAGCTAACGTTGTTGTGATGACTAGGTAGGACACGGCACGCACCTAGACGGAGGAACTAGTCTGCATTGTGCAATGTACCTCTACTTTGACCAAACTTATAGAAAAATGTATCAACATTCACAATGTCAAATCAATATTTTTATACTCATTATGAAACGTAGTTCTTATACTCATTATAATCAGTATTGTAGATATTGATATTTTTAGTATAAATTTGGTCAAACACTTCGCAAACGGTTGACGGAAGTAAAAAGGACCAGAGGGAGTATGATGCATGCAGACTAGGCAAAAAAATTGCTCATTTATAGCCGGTCGAAGTCTCAAAGGGCGCGACCGCGCGAGGGAGGCGAAGGTCGTGGGAGGCACGACGGTTGATGGAATTAAGTGAAGTTACATCCATGCGCCGGCATGGCATGCGAACCGGCAGAAGCTATACCGTCAGGCCTACGATATGGGTCTAGTAGACATGACATCTAGTGGGTCCCGCATAGTACTCGAGAACTCTTTGGGGGCTTGCAGCCGTTTATCCATCGGGCAAGCCAACAACCCCATGCCGTTCGCACGCCCTACTCGTCCCCGTCTTCTACTACTACCTTACAACAGTTCGCTCCCAGTCGTCCCGTCCTTTCACATTACACCAGTTCAACTTCTCCTAACCCTCCTCCAAAATCGATGGCCTCCCAAATCTCCATGGTCGCCGCTCAGTACCAGGTTAGAGCCATCACCGGCGATGAGTTCATCATCATCTACACATGTGGATCCGCGACGGTGAAAGCATGCCTTGCTCGCTTCCTACGCATGTTCAACAGTTCAAAGGATGAGTGGGTCACTGGGCTAGATGTTGAGTACACCACAGTCCTGGAAAGAGAGAAGATTCTAAAGGAGGCAGAGAAGAAGAAGCCCGCCGTGATCCAGGTTTGCGTACATAACGTATGCTTGGTCTACCACATATGCCATGACGAAAGAGTGAAATTCATTCCTGTAGACTTTAGGAACGACAGGGATGTCCTGGGTCGGATAGGCCTCGTTGTAGGCCAGCGCTTCGATCTCCAGAAGGCAAGCTTGGTGTCCTCCTCTCAGCCTTCAATGCTGACCCTGGCAGGAGACATGATTGATCCTTCGTACACTAAACTAAAGAAACCTCACCACGAGTTTCATCATGCATGGGAGTCGAAGACATTAGACGAACATCACATCATGTACGCAGCAATGGATGCCTACCTTTGTTTAAATATCTACAAGGGTTGGATGAAGAAGCAGAGCCTAGTGTCCGGTTCAAGCAAAGAAGCGTCGGCGAAGAGGAAGAGGAAGAGGGACGAGGACGAAGTCGAGGACGTGGACTCGGACTCCGAGTAAGGTGGCAGTACCGTCGCTCATGCTGGTTCTACTGAAGTGTCAAGCGGACTAGTTGCTTAGTTTTATTTCAGGGGTGTGTTGTGCTGAGCCCCCAGCAGAACTATGTTTATGTTCTTTCTTGTTATTTGAACTTTATGTTCTTTCTCGTTATTTGAACTAATTAGTATGTACAGTAGTACTAGTACCAGCATGTCTTACTACTGTTATTCTTGCAGTTGGTACTATTACTCATATCTTCGTGTTCCCACTGTACTTAATACGTTTGTACTAGTAGTATAATTTGGGTCAGTCGATTTGTGAAAGAAGTTCAACGGAGCGAAGGAAGAAGACGTCAGAGAAGCTACCCCAGTATCTATATTAGGGTGGCAGGGTGCCCACGATCTATCTTATGAGTGTTGGATGTGGAATGCAGTTCGCCGGAAAAAATGGATCGTGCCCGGGGTTAAACGGATGGCGGGGGTGGGGGAGCATGGCGGTGGCAGGCGGTTCAGGGGAGGAGGGGAGGGCGGGGCGGCGGCGGTGATGTCTACTACGCAACCTTCTCCTTGTAGACGTTGTTGGGCCTCCAAGTGCAGAGGTTTGTAGGACAGTAGCAAATTTCCCTCAAGTGGATGACCTAAGGTTTATCAATCCGTGGGAGGTGTAGGATGAAGATGGTCTCTCTCAAACAATCCTGCAACCAAATAACAAAGAGTCTCTTGTGTCCCCAACACACCCAATACAATGGCAAATTGTATAGGTGCACCAGTTCGGCGAAGAGATGGTGATACAAGTGCAATATGGATGGTAGATATAGGTTTTTGTAATCTAAAAATATAAAAACAGCAAGGTAACTAATGATAAAAGTGAGCGTAAACGGTATTGCAATGGTAGGAAACAAGGTCTAGGGTTCATACTTTCACTAGTGCAAGTTCTCTCAACAATAATAACATAATTGGATCATATAACTATCCCTCAACATGCAACAAAGAGTCACTCCAAAGTTACTAATAGTGGAGAACAAACGAAGAGATTATGGTAGGGTATGAAACCACCTCAAAGTTATTCTTTCGGATAGATCTATTAAAGAGTTCGTACTAGAATAACACCTTAAGACACAAATCAACCAAAACCCTAATGTCACCTAGATACTCCAATGTCACCTCAAGTATCCGTGGGTATGATTATATGATATGCATCACACAATCTCAGATTCATCTACTCAATCCAACACAAAGTACTTCAAAGAGTGCCCCAAAGTTTCTACCGGAGAGTCAAGACGAAAACGTGTGCCAACCCCTATGCATAGGTTCATGGGCGGAACCCACAAGTTGATCACCAAAACATACATCAAGTGGATCACGTGATATCCCATTGTCACCACAGATAAGCACGGCAAGACATACATCAAGTGTTCTCAAATCCTTAAAGACTCAATCCGATAAGATAACTTCATAGGTAAAACTCAATCCATTACAAGAGAGTAGAGGGGGAGAAACATCATAAGATCCAACTATAATAGCAAAGCTCGCGATACATCAAGATCGTGCCAAATCAAGAACACGAGAGAGAGAGATATCAAACACATAGCTACTGGTACATACCCTCTGCCCCGAGGGTGAACTACCCCCTCCTCGTCATGGAGAGCGCCGGGATGATGAAGATGGCCACTGGTGAGGGTTCCCCCCTCCGGCAGTGTTCTACAACAGGGCCCCGATTGGTTTTTGGTGGCTACAGAGGCTTGCGGCGGCGGAACTCCCGATCTATTCTGTTCTCCGAAGTTTTTAGGGTATATGGATATATATATAGGCGAAAGAAGTCACTCAGGGGAGCCACGAGCGGCCCACGAGGGTGGAGGGCGTGCCCAGGGGGGTGGGCGCGCCCCCCTGCCTTGTGCCTCCCTCGTTGCTTCCCTGACGTGCACTCCAAGTCCCCTGGATTGCTTCCGTTCCAAAAATAACTCTCCCGAAGGTTTCATTCCGTTTGGACTCCGTTTGATATTCCTTTTCTGCGAAACACTGAAACAAGGGAAAAAAACAGGAACTGGGCTCTGGGTTAATAGGTTAGTCCCAAAAATAATATAAAAGTGTTTAATAAAGACCATAAACATCCAAAACAGAAAATATAATAGCATGGAACAATAAAAAATTATAGATACGTTGGAGACGTATCAGCATCCTCAAGCTTAATTCCTGCTCGTCCTCGAGTAGGTAAATGATAAAAACAGAATTTTTGATGTGGAATGCTACCTAACATATTTACCAATGTAATCTTCTTTATTGAGGCAAGAATATTCAGATTCCATGAGATTCAAAACAAAAGTTTAATATTGACATGAAAACAATAATACTTCAAGCATCTAACAAAGCAATCATGTCTTCTCAAAATAACATGGCCAAAGAAAGCTATCCCTAGAAAATCATATAGTCTAGCTATGCTCTATCTTCACCACACAAAGTATTTAAATCATGCACAACCCCGATGACAAGCCAAGCAATTGTTTCATACTTTTGATGTTCTCAAACTTTTTCAATCTTCACGCAATACATGAGCGTGAGCCATGGACATAACACTATAGGTGGAATAGAATGGTGGTTGTGGAGAAGACAAAAAGGAGAAGATAGTCTCACATCAACTAGGCGTATCAACGGGCTATGGAGATGCCCATCAATAGATATCAATGTGAGTGAGTAGGGATTGCCATGCAACGGATGCACTAGAGCTATAAGTATATGAAAGCTCAACAAAAGAAACTAAGTGGGTGTGCATCCAACTTGCTTGCTCACGAAGATCTAGGGCATTTTGAGGAAGCCCATCATTGGAATATACAAGCCAAGTTCTATAATGTAAAATTCCCACTAGTATATGAAAGTGACAACATAGGAGACTCTCTATCATGAAGATCATGGTGCTACTTTGAAGCACAAGTGTGGTAAAAGGATAGTAGCATTGTCCCTTCTCTCTTTTTCTCTCATTTTTTTGGTTTTTTTGGGCCTTCTCTCTTTTTCTCTCATTTTTTGGTTTTTGTCCCTTCTCTCTTTCTCTCTCATTTTTTTGGTTTTTTGGGCCTTCTCTCTTTTTTTTTGGCCTATTTTTTTTCGTCCGGAGTCTCATCCCGACTTGTGGGGGAATCATATTCTCCATCATCCTTTCCTCACTGGGACAATGCTCTAATAATGATGATCATCACACTTTTATTTACTTACAACTCAAGAATTACAACTCGATTCTTAGAACAAAATATGACTATATGAATGCCTCCGGTGGTGTACCGGGATGTGCAATGACTCATGAGTGACATGTATGAAGGAATTATGAATGGTGGCTTTGCCACAAATACAATGTCAACTACATGATCATGCAAAGCAATATGACAATGATGGAGCGTGTAATAATAAACTGAACGGTGGTAAGTTGCATGGCAATATATCTCGGAATGGCTATGGAAATGCCATGGTAGGTAGGTATGGTGGCTGTTTTGAGGAAGGTATATGGTGGGTGTATGATACCGGCGAAAGGTGCGCAGTATTAGAGAGGCTAGCAATGGTGGAAGGGTGAGAGTGCGTATAATCCATGGACTCAACATTAGTCATAAAGAACTCACATACTTATTGCAAAAATCTATTAGTTATCGAAACAAAGTACTACGCGCATGCTTCTAGGGGGATAGATTGGTAGGAAAATACCGTCGCTCGTCCCCGACCGCCACTCATAAGGAGGACAATCAATAAATAAATCATGCTCCGACTTCATCACATAACGGTTCACCATACGTGCATGCTACGGGAATCACAAACTTTAATACAAGTATTTCTCAAATTCACAACTACTCAACTAGCATGACTCTAATATCACCATCTTCATACCTCAAAACAATCATAAGGAATCAAACTTCTCATAGTATTCAATGCACTTTATATGAAAGTTTTTATTATATCCCTCTTGGATGCCCATCATATTAGGACTAAATTCATAACCAAAACAAATTACCATGCTGTTCTAAGGACTCTCAAAATAATATAAGTGAAGCACGAAAGTTCATCTATTTCTTCAAAATAAAACTACCGGCGTGCTCTAAAAGATATAAGTGAAGCACTAGAGCAAACGACAAACTACTCCGAAAGATATAAGTGAAGATCAATGAGTAGTTGAATAATTATGCAACTATGTGAAGACTCTCTAAAATTTAAGAATATCAGATCTTGGTATTTTATTCAAACAGCAAGCAAAACAAAACAAAATAAAATGACGCTCCAAGTAAAACACATATCATGTGGTGAATAAAAATATAGCTCTAAGTAAAGTTACCGATGAACGAAGACGAAAGAGGGGATGCCTTCCGGGGCATCCCCAAGCTTTGGCTTTTTGGTGTCCTTGGATTTACCTTGGGGTGCCTTGGGCATCCCCAAGCTTAGGCTCTTGCCACTCCTTATTCCATAGTTCATCGAATCTTTACCCAAAACTTAAAAACTTCACAACACAAAACTTAACGGAAAACTCGTGAGCTCCGTTAGCAAAAGAGTACAAAACACCACTTCACGGTACTGTAGTGGACTCATTATTTATTTGTATTGGTGTTAAAGCTACTGTATTACAACTTCTATATGGTTTATAAACTATTTTACTAGCCATAGATTCATCAAAATAAGCAAACAACACACGAAAAACAGAATCTGTCAAAAACAGAACAGTCTGTAGTAATCTGTATCAAACGTATACTTATGGAACTCCAAAAATTCTGAAATAAATTTATGGACCTGAGGAATTTGGCTAGTAATCATGTGAAAAAAGAATCAACTAAATAGCACTCTCCAGTAAAAAGTTTTAGCTAATCTCGTGAGCGCTAAAGTTTCTGTTTTTTACAGCATGATCATAAAGACTTCACCCAAGTCTTCCCAAAGGTTCTACTTGGCACAAACACTAATTAAAACACAAAACCACATCTAAACAGAAGCTAGATGTATTATTTATTCCTAAACAGAACCAAAAAGCAAGAAACTAAAATAAAATTGGGTTGCCTCCCAACAAGCGCTATCGTTTAACGCCCCTAGCTAGGCATGATGATTTCAATGATGCTCGCATAAAAGATAAGAATTGAAACATAAAGAGAGCATAATGAAGAATATGACTAGAAAATTTAAGTCTAACCCACTTCCTATGCATAGGGATTTTTTGAGCAAACAACTTATGGGAACAATAATCAACTAGCGTAGGAAAGCAAAACAAGCATAACTTCAAAACTTTAAGCACATAGAGAGGAAACTTGATATTATTGCAATTCCTACGAGCATATATTCCTCCCTCATAATAGTTTTCAGTAGCATCATGAATGAATTCAACAATATAACCAGCACCTAAAGCATTCTTTTCATGATCTACTTGCATAGAAATTTTACTACTCTCCACATAAGCAAATTTATTCTCATCAATAGTAGTGGGGGCAAACTCAACAAAATAACTATCATGTGATTGAAAATTAAGATCAAGATGACAAGTTTCATGGTTATCATTATTATTTATAGCATACGTGTCATCACAATAATCATCATAGATAGGAGGCATGCTTTCATCATAGTAAATTTGCTCATCAAAGCTTGGGGGACAAAAAATTATCATCTTCATCAAACATAGCATCCCCAAGATTGCAGCTTTGCATATCATTAGCATCATGGATATTCATAGAATTCATACTAACAACATTGCAATCATGCTCATCATTCAAAGATTTAGAGCCAAACATTTTAATGCATTCTTCTTCTAACACTTTGGCACAATTTTCCTTTCCATCATACTCACGAAAGATATTAAAAAGATGAAGCGTATGAGGCAAACTCAATTCCATTTTTTGTAGTTTTATTTCATAAACTAAACTAGTGATAAAACAAGAAACTAAAAGATTCGATTGCAAGATCTAAAGATATACCTTCAAGCACTCATCTCCCCGGCAACGGCGCCAGAAAAGAGCTTAGTTGACGGGGTGTGAGTGCCGCTTACCTAGCCTCCCCGGCAACGGCGCCAGAAAAGAGCTTAGTTGACGGGGTATGAGTGCCGCTTACCTCGCCTCCCAGGCAATGGCGCCAGAAAAGTGCTTGATGTCTACTACACAACCTTCTCCTTGTAGACGTTGTTGGGCCTCCAAGTGCAGAGGTTTGTAGGACAGTAGCAAATTTCCCTCAAGTGGATGACCTAAGGTTTATCAATCCGTGGGAGGTGTAGGATGAAGATGGTCTCTCTCAAACAACCCTGCAACCAAATAACAAAGAGTCTCTTGTGTCCCCAACACACCCAATACAATGGTAAATTGTATAGGTGCACTAGTTCGGCGAAGAGATGGTGATACAAGTGCAATATGGATGGCAGACATAGGTTTTTGTAATCTGAAAATATAAAAACAGCAAGGTAACTAATGATAAAAGTGAGCGTAAACGGTATTGCAATGGTAGGAAACAAGGTCTAGGGTTCATACTTTCACTAGTGCAAGTTCTCTCAACAATAATAATATAATTGGATCATATAACTATCCCTCAACATGCAACAAAGAGTCACTCCAAAGTTACTAATAGTGGAGAACAAACAAAGAGATTATGGTAGGGTATGAAACCACCTCAAAGTTATTCTTTCGGATTGATCTATTAAAGAGTTCGTACTAGAATAACACCTTAAGACACAGATCAAGCAAAACCCTAATGTCACCTAGATACTCCAATGCCACCTCAAGTATCCGTGGGTATGATTATACGATATGCATCACACAATCTCAGATTCATCTATTCAATCCAACACAAAGTACTTCAAAGAGTGCCCCAAAGTTTCTACCGGAGAGTCAAGACGAAAACGTGTGCCAACCCCTATGCATAGGTTCATGGGCGGAACCCGCAAGTTGATCACCAAAACATACATCAAGTGGATCACGTGATATCCCATTGTCACCACAGATAAGCACGACAAGACATACATCAAGTGTTCTCAAATCCTTAAAGACTCAATCCGATAAGATAACTTCAAAGGGAGAACTCAATCCATTACAAGAGAGTAGAGGGGGAGAAACATCATAAGATCCAACTATAATAGCAAAGCTCGCGATACATCAAGATCGTGCCAAATCAAGAACACGAGAGAGAGAGATCAAACACATAGCTACTGGTACATACCCTCATCCCCCGAGGGTGAACTACTCCCTCCTCGTCATGGAGAGCACCGGGATGATGAAGATGGCCACTAGTGAGGGTTCCCCCCTCCCGCAGGGTGCCAGAACAGGGTCCTGATTGGTTTTTGCTGGCTACAGAGGCTTGCGGCGGCGGAACTCCCGATCTATTCTGTTCTCCGAAGTTTTTAGGGTATATGGATATATATAGGTGAAAGAAATTGGTCAGGGGAGCCACGAGGGTGGAGGGCACGCCCAGGGGGGTGGGCGCGCCCCGCTGCCTCGTGCCTCCCTCGTTGCTTCCCTGACGTGCACTCCAAGTCCCCTGGATTGCTTCCGTTCCAAAAATAACTCTCCTGAAGGTTTCATTCCGTTTGGACTCCATTTGATATTCCTTTTCTGCGAAACACTGAAACAAGGGAAACAACAGAAACTGGCACTGGGCTCTGGGTTAATAGGTTAGTCCCAAAAATAATATAAAAGTGTTTAATCAAGCCCATAAACATCCAAAACAGATAATATAATAGCATGGAACAATCAAAAGTGATAGATACGTTGGAGACGTATCAGGCGGCAGGCGGTTAGGCGTGTGGCGGGCTGAGAAGATGAAGAGTGCATCAGTTTCGGAGGTTGAAGAAGCCCTTCTAGCCATCCATGTTGCATCCAACGGCTCACAAGAGTCGACTGACCCAAATTGTTCCTTAAGATTGCAGGATCCACGTGGCATTCAAGGTCTCGAAGGTAGATTCCGCGTCCGCACTCAGTTTGCGGGCTTGGTGCGGGCGCGACTGGCTTCCGCCGCGACAGCCACCATGCGCGCCTCCTCCGCACGGGCGGAGACAACAATGACACGCTAGTTCCTCCTCGCCGGTGTGCTGGAGCACGCGCTCGTCCTCCTCTTCATACGCTGCGTGCATAGACGCGGCTCCACCAGCTGCTCGCGTGCTTGGCAGCGCGGCGGCATCGCGAGGATGGACTACAGACGACGTGAGCGGTTGAGCCTTCGGCTTCATTGCACAGGGATGGCGGTGACACGACGGTGCTGGGCGATAAATTGTTGGCCGGAGCAGGCGGGCGCCGGCATGCGCAACGACGGTGGCAGCATATTGATGAGTGTGCGTATGGGAGCTTAGTTTAGTTCTATATAGGGTTGGTCAAACTTAAAAGAAAACCGTACTAGTACACGTAAACATTAGACTAAGGCAGCGCTTATATTAGTTACCACAACCATGATACGGAATCCTGTGCAAGCGCGTGAACCGCGGCCGCGCGGTCGATCGAACGGTGCGTCACCGTGTCGCGCTCGAAGGACATCCACCGAACCTTTTTGTGTGTGTGAAAACAATCCCCGAATATTACTCAACTTTTTTTTTCTAGAAAAGTTCTTGACGCTACAGTATTTCCATATATTTGAATTTAGCTCCAATTCGTGTTTATTTGGATTTGGACGTTTTAGGTGCGCCCTAGTTTTTTTAATATTGATTTTGTCTGTGTGATTGAGAGAGAACGTGTGTATGTGTCCATATGTGTGTTGTGGCGGAAGGGCAATGTGGAGACGGTGTGCGTGTGATAGAGACATAGAGAGGTGTGAATGTGCAAATGATCATGCATGAGTGAGACATAGACAGATGCCGATACGTTGTGTATACATGAGAGAACGGTCTTCTATTTTACTTGTGTGTGTGTGTGAGAGAGAGGGGGGGGAGCATCCGTAACACAACAACCATCTCTCTCGATTCGTCCGTCCCTCGCACGATCGCATGTAACACATGCATCAACGCACACATTTTGACACCCTCACCCGGCCCCTGCCCACTTCAAGGCCCGCACATCGCTCTGTATCTCACACGCACAATCTCTTCGTGAAACCATATTTAGCATGTAGCTTTTCGTCACATGCACACACATTTCCCTCCATAGGTTTGATTTCTCTCAATATCTGACACACACACACATACACACACACACACCGCACACACACACCCTCTCCCCCGAGCACACAATTCATCCCCATCCAAGGTTATATGGCGACCACTCTCGCTTGTGCTTCTCTGCACCCTAGCATGCACAACACCTCAATCTTCAAAGAGGGCATCGAGGAGATCGAAGACGGTGACCACACTGCACTAGAGAATGCAGGGCCATTTGGAAGCAGGATGATGTGACAACAGCTGACTGACTCCCCCCTCTCTCCCGCACAAAATTACCAATCCCTCTCTCCCCCGCACAAAATGATCAATCCCTCAACCCACGAGATCCTTCCCCTCTCATCCATGTTTTTCCAGCTCTCTCATCAAACATGTTGTCTCTTCTCCTTCCACGTGTACAGAATCCCGATTGCACATGCATCTCACGTATATTACATGTCTCCATCTTTCTCACAGACCTAACTTGTTCCTCTCTCTTTCTCTCTCTTTCTCTCTCTATCTCTCTCTTTGTCTCGTTAGTTCGTCTCCTACTCTCTCGTCCACATACATACAATCTTTCCCGCCCTATCTGCTCCATCTTCACAAGCTCTCTCTACACGTTTCATTCCCATATTGGGATGTGTTAAAAATGTTGCTTTTATAATGGATGATGTAGAGTTATGGTTGGTTTTGTTGCATCCTACAAATTAATAACTATGAAATGCATTTAGATTCTCATTTGACTGGGATTATGTGAGTTTGAGCATATTGTGAAGTACTATAGACCCCGTATACATCTTGGAATGCAACAATGATTGCAACTATTGAAATATAGACCATTACATTCGAAGTCAGTAGCCTAATATATTTATTTCACAATTACAACAAATGATTAATTCAGTACAAACTAAGAAAACAAATGTGTACTCCCTCCGTTTTTATCTAAGTCCGCGTATTAGCATTGGTCAAAGTCAAGTTTTGTAAACTCTCAGAAAGTTTATAACAAAAAATATTAACATATACAATACAGTAACAAATAAATACCATTAGATTCATTATTGAATGTACTTTCACATCATACATATTTGTTATGGTAAATGTTTATATTTTTCTATAAACATGGTCAAACTTTAGGAAGTTTGACTTTGGTCAAACCTAATATGCAAAGTTAATAAAAACGGAGGGAGTACTAGTAGTTACTAGTACTACTCCCTAGTTGCTTAGCCCAATCACCCAGCACGCCACACGGGGAGTTCAGTGTCACAAAATTTTGAGGTCGGCGGGAAAATCTCCCGCGACCCTGATTCGAGCAGTGCGAAGTTACCATCATAGCCTTCGGAACAGGCCTACGGATGCCGCTTGGTAGGGGGCTGTTTTCGTAACTTCAGGTTCACCCTACCCAGCCAACCCCACCCCGGCACCCAGAGTAGTACACCTGAATACTCCCCATTTTCTATACCCACCGCAAAATAGACTTCTCCACGGCACCGCAGCCTTCATGCTCCTCCCCTTATACATCGGCGCACTCGTCCACCGCAGCGCATCTACCTCATCACGACCTCGTACGCCGCACTAGAGTCGGTCCACCGTCGTCGTCGTACATGGAGCCTCTTCCCCGACACCGTCTTTCATGATCTCGGATCTGCTTCCCGGAAGCCAACGCCAATCGCAGAAGCACCACCGTCATGGAAAATGAACTGACTCCCGCTGCCGACCATGATGCACAGAGGCCGCCGCGAACATCGTTCTCCTCCTCGATTGGTAATGTGTGTATTGAATCACTTAGCAGTACATGTGCAGTTCCAATTTTGTTCATACCTACCCTTCAAATTTCCTGGTTGCTATTGTTCCCGTAAAAGTAATTGGTTAGCCTCCATTGTCCAATAGAATATCAGCTTGTAATTGTGCGTCGCTCCTGTATCGCGCTGTGCTTGGGTAGGTTCTTCATCTGCAACCAGTAGTGTGGCAAATGATGAAAAGTTTTTTAGAACTAGCAAGATGCCCATGCGTTGCACGCATCAATATGCATTCGTATGAGTAGTTTATCTTGTGGGAGAAATGGATGAACGAGGGAAGGCCTTATTTGCAAATCTGGAGAGGGGTGTGGGCATCTTTCTGCAAAATTGCCATAGTGTCCTTCCTATCCATTAGTTATAAATCAGACGGCCTATATTGCAGGATGTCAGGCACACCATCATCACCAACTCTGTTTTTTAAAAGAAAAAAAGAATAGAGAGTAGAGAAGTAGAGATAAATATTAAATATAAAATAAATATAACAGTAGAGAAGAGAGTAGAGATAGCAGGGACCTCAGGAAAGGATTGCGCAGGCGCGGGAAAAATCGGCCGGGCGCGCGCTAGTTTTGGCGCGCGGCGTCCGGCGCGCTTTATAAAATCCAACGCCCTCCCACCGCTCTGTGCCTTGGCACCGCTCTCTCCCCGCTCTGTGCCTTGCCACCACTCTCTCCCCACTCTTTCTCGCCTCGCCGCCGTTGCATCGCCAGGAAACTTGGGGATACCGCGGCGTCCGCGCGCGCCCCTCCAGCGGCTTCTCCGCCAAGACCCGGTTCCGCGGGATGCGCCTCGGCCTCGGCAATTTCAACACTGCCAACGAGGCCGCCCGCGCATACGACATGATGGCATGGCACCTCCGGTGGCCTCATAGAACATTGAACTTCCCCAACGTGCCGACGCAGGAGCGGGCGCAGGAGCTCGCGCCTCTGCCACGGCTTATCACCGACGAGGATCGTCGAGACAACCGGAGGCGGGAGCACCATCCCGGCATCGCCGAGATGGACGAGGAAGCCATGGCGCTGTGGCGCCAATGCTTCCCGCATGACATCATCAACGAGCGCGAGTTCTATGCGCAAAGGAGGGCGGAGAGGGAGAAGAGGAGGGCGGAGCGAGCCGCCTATCGCGAGGACAAGCGTACGCGAAAAGCAGACGCTCAATTCAACATGAGGCTAGGAGCAGCGTCGCCCTGGGAATCCAATGACAATCAGTATCTTCATGCCTACATTGAGACGTCGGAGGAGGACATCACCGAGGAGGAGTCGGACAACGAGGAGTAGTTGAACTATCTATTTTTTTATCTATCCATGCTATATCTATGCTGAGAACTATCCTCTACTCTCTAGTCTCTACTCTCTCTCTCTCTACTTCTCGATCTCAGCACTATAAATGCTTTTTTAAAGCGCCGCGCATTTTGCTTCTATTGGAGATGCTCTAACATGGCAGACGAGTGCTTTAATGTTGCCCACAAGATGTGTGAGTATTACTAGTAATGTATTTTTCTTGCCATGTTGAGATTTGAAAACCACGAGTGCGAACATGCAGAGGAGCAATGAAGACCAAACACGGGATATTGGGGACATCTTCAAGGAGCGTGGCAAGTTAAAGAGGAGCTGCACCAAACCTGTAAAACGAGCTTTGGTAAGTAACACCCTTTCAATTACTTTCGTTTAGCCTCGTGTTCTTCGATGTGTATATGTTGTAGTTTCTGTTTCTCTTAGCCCCGTGTTCTTCGATGTGTAATAAGAAGAGTCTTAATCATCCTAATGCTTTCATTTTTAGCTTGATGTAGGAAGTGGGTGTTCTCACCTTGTAGTTTGTTTTTATATTTTTCCTATTGAATTCACTTCTGCGAGTCCTGTTTATCTGGCTTCTACTAAATGGATCTAGGTTGCTCTGAGTATTGATCTAAAAAAGAAGTAACTTCTGTCAGGATACAGTTCCTGCAAGGAGGGAAGTATGGTCAACCTCAAGATCATGTTTCCAAAATGAGGCTGGATTACACACAAGGTGCCAATTCCCTAATGATGCTGGATTAGACACAAGGTGCAAATACCCAGATGATGCTGGATTACACACAAGCCAGGTGGAGTCGTCAGCTGTTCGTGTCCTCGTGGCTCTAGTAAAGGCTAAAAGAAAGCGTGCAGCAGCCCTTGAGAATGTAGCTGAGTTCCTGAAGAAGCAAAAAAGCAATCAGATGCTCTCTTCACCCAAGCCAAAGAAGAGATGGAAGATGCCAGAAATAAGCTAGCAGAGGCAGAGCAGGCTAGGCATCTCCTGCTATCTAAAACTGTTGTCAATACAAAATTTCCTTCATAATAGCTAGGTTCAAATGTGTATCCAGTCAGCATGCCTGTTGTGATGTCCGTGCATCTACTGATGTGGCACAAAATAATTTTTTTCGGGTCATGTAATAACAACAATTACTTTCCAAACAATAACAGACGAAGCATTGGACATGGTATAGTTCACGCGCAAGCCTGACATTCCAAGTTCAACTTCCACATCAAACTCATGTTCACAGATATCTGCACATTCTTAGATAATGTCCACAACCATGATTCACTTTAAAGCCAAAAAAATGTGAGGAGAGTTATAATTAAAGAAAAACCTCTAGTTCCTTCTACCACTGCGAGCACAACAAGTGAAGACCATGCGTAATTAATTATATTTTGGTCATTTTTTGTGTTCTAAAATGCCGGCCGGCTTGCGGAAGGACGTGTTGCCGGCACACGTGCGGATTCAATGGAGGCAGGCGGGGCAGTCTGAAGCCGGTTGCATGCGGCGAGGAGGCGTGTTCAGCCGGGCCTGCAGCGAGTGGGGCCCTTTTGGCCGGCGCGCGGTTCAATGCCTGCGCTATGAGAGGTCGCGTCCATGTCAGAGCAATCACTCCCTCCAGTCCTTTTTTGTTTGTGTATAACAAAATTTCGTTTTCCATTCACATTTTACAAGTAAAATTCATGGACAAATTTTGACCCAAACTACGATGGGGACTAGTAAACTGGAACGGAGGTAGTAGTTTTTTTATCAAAGAAGTGTTTCCCCCTTCTGATTTTCATTATTGAAAACCAACATCTAAACCATAGTATTTTCCCTAGAACTACCAGGTTCAACATCTCGCAACATAAACCCATACAACCATACGCCAAGGAGGTACTCCCTCCGTTCTAAAATACTTGACTTCCATTTGTCCAAAAATGGATGTACCTATATACTAAAACATGTCTAGATACATCTATATTTTGACAATGGAAGGCATGTATTGTGGAACGGAGGGAGTAGTAGTTATGAATTCCATTTTCGCTCCATGCCAATCGTTCTAAAAACTACTTAGTACTTATAACGCGCCATTGAATATCGGAACTCTTACCCCGCTAAAAATGATATTTTAAACGTGGCTACTCGATCTGTGGCAACTGGTGAGCCACCGCCTCCAGGTCGTTCACTTGTGGCCCCAACCATCAACTCCTACGGATCAAACTATCACGCGAGCTGACTATTCCTACAAAGGTGCGTTCCACCACGTAGCCGGTACCCGCGCATGTAGCAATCGTGCACCTAGGGTTTTAGGGTTTATTTGTTAACGGTGCCTTTAGTAACTCTCATGTGTGCGAGACAACGAGAAACCGACTGCGTGCGTGCGCCTCTTCTCTTCGTATATGTACTCCACCGTTTGTCTGGTGTCCAAAAAATTATACATTGGTAATAACTACTCCCTCCGTTCCATAATGTAGTGCCTATAGATTTTTTGAAAAGTCAAACCTCACAAACTTTGACCAAGTTTGTGGAGAAAAATATTTACATCTAGAGTGCGAAACATATATCACTATATTCATCATATGATGTAGTTTCGCATTATATATTTTTGCTATTGTAGATATAAATATTTTTCTCTACAAACTTGGTCAAAGTTTGCAAAGTTTGACTTCTTAAAAAATCTATAGGCACTACATTGTGGAATGATGCATTGCCACATGATCAAAGTTGATTAATACATATTCACCGATTTGATAGAAAAAAGAGTCTAGTTTTGAAATACGTATATCACTAAAAATATGTTATGTTTCACTCAAAATATATTCCTTTGGCGGTTTTGATGGGATAAGGGAGGAATGTTGTTGGTTTCAAGATTCGAGAAGTGGTATATGTCTAATTTCTACTCTTACTAGCAAGATGCTCGTCTGTTGCACGGAACATCAAGATCTTGTGGGAGAAAAGGATGAACGAGGGAAGGCCTTATCTGCAAATGTGGAGAGGAGTGCGGGTAAATTGCCATGGCTTCCTTCCTACCCGTTATATATAGATTGGACGGCCTATATTGCAGGATGGCAGGCACACCATCATCACCGACTATGCTTTTTATAAGAGTAGAGATAAAAAACAGAGTTGGTGATGATGGTGTGCCTGCCATCCTGTAATATATGCCGCCTGATTTATATCTGGCGGATATGAAGGAAACTATGGCAATTTTGCAAAAAGATACCCACACCCCTCTCCACATTTTCAAATAAGGCTTTCCCTCGTTCTTCCTTTTCTCCCACAAGATAAACTACTGATACAATTGCATCTTGATGTTCCGTGCAACGCATGGGCATCTTGCTAGTTGTTGCAAAAAGCCCATGTGTGTGTGAGAGAGGGGGAGAGAGGAGGAGGACGGAGTGCATGTGTGACAAAGACACAAAGAGTGTGTGTGCGAGATGTATCAGCTTAAAATGAGGCGATAGTGTGTGTGTGTGCACGATCGAGAGGGCGTGTCTTGTCGGCGTCCGAGGAACGGGGGTCCCCAGACTTGCCTGCCTGCAGCCCGCGGCGTCGCTCCACCAGCGCCTCGTACGACCCATCTTCATCAGCCAACGCTCAAGACCCTCGCGAGGGGCCAGGCCTCATGAGGCGGACGACGCAATACCTCATCGGGGGCGGCCTCACCAGGCTGGCTCGCGAGGGGCAGAGAGATCAAGGCGAGGGGCACCTCGCGAGGTTTCTGTGACGCAAGCCATGACGAGCAAGGCCAGGCGGGCGCCAGGCGGGCGCAGAGCACGCAGTGTCCTCGTTTCCTCTTTGGTGCTAAAGAGGCAAGCGCAGGCGCGGAGTTCCGAGGCATGAAGCAAAGGTTTCCATATCGGTGCAACAAGATCAAGACCAGCAGGACGGCAGGACAGATGTCACCGTGGAGCCCAAGACGGCGTCACCACCAGAGCCTTTGGCAGGCGAAACCACCTTTTGTCAGGATAACTTGTACTAGTTGTCTCCCTTCAAATTTGGCCGTTGTTGGATCCCTTCGTGCGCACCCCAGAGTTCGAACCTCAAGGGTTTTGCCAGGACCCTAAATCCGACATTTGGCGCGCCAGGTAGGGGTGCGCTGAAGCTTCCCTTCCGCCGATCCACGTCCCATCGCTCCACCGCATCCATGGCGGACGTGCGTCGAGCCCACGCTGAGCGCCGGGCTTCCCTCACCGCCCGTGTCGCTCAGACAGCTCCTGTCGGCGGGCCTCCCTGTTGTTCCCCGTCACCCGCCGCCACCGGCCTGGCGGCAAACGAGCAGCAAGCATCCTCGCTGCACCCCTCTGTGTGGCGGGACGGCCGCACCGCCACTCCGTCGCTAACCCCAGTCGGCTCGTCGTCTCACGCTCGTCGCGCGCCAACGGACGCGCAGGCCGAGCTGCTCATGGCACACGAGCTCCTGCGCTACTGCCCGGTCAACGACCTCTATGAGGACTGGCTGGACCGCATCGCCGAGCTCGTCAGTGCCGCTGGGGGCTCCCCCACACCATCCCTTTCGCTACCCCACCCTCCGCCAGCTGCGGGCGACGTAGCTCACGGAGCACCTCCACC
Organism: Triticum aestivum; assembly: GCF_018294505.1. NCBI lineage: Eukaryota > Viridiplantae > Streptophyta > Magnoliopsida > Poales > Poaceae > Triticum > Triticum aestivum. The sequence goes on along the minus strand of NC_057814.1, from coordinate 272,939,990 downwards.
ACCTCCGCACCAAGACGGTGCTCTGGCACCGGGGCGCGCGGCCTCCCGGCATGACCCACCGCGCGGGGAGCCCGCGCGAGAAGTAGGAAGCTGCAAAGAAGTTCCCCGACCGCAAGAAAACGCTCGTGCGCCCCCGGCGCCGCCATGACAAGACCGCGTGCAGCCCACGGTGGCGCTGCGCGGACACCAAGGGCAGGCCCCGCCTCTGCAAAGGGCCCCGGTGGCCAGAGCCGGCTGCCACGCCTTCACCCCAGAGCTGCGTAGCATCGTCTGGCCGGGCAAGTTCAAGCCAGACCTGCCTCCTCGCTACGACGGCACCCCCGACCCTGCGGAGTTCTTGCAGCTCTACGAGCTGAGTGTCGAGGCGGTCAACGGCAATGAGAAAGTCAAGGCGAACTGGTTCCCCATGGCTCTCAAGGATGGTGCTCGCTCGTGGCTCCTGAACCTGCCTCCGGGCTCGATTTCCTCCTGGGTTGAGATGCGTGACCGCTTCGTCGCCAACTTCCAGGGCACTCGCGACCGCCCTCCGGCCGCGGGTGACCTGCGTTGTATCAAGCAGCAGCCAGGAGAGACCTTGGAGAAGTACATCCAGCGCTTCAACAACGTTCGTCTCAAGATCCCCAAGGTGACGGACGAGGCCATCATTTCGACATTTTTTGATGGCAACTGCGACGTCAAGATGAAGGAGGAGCTCGCCATCCACGAGGAGCTATGCATGGCTCTGGAGCTGTTCAACATGGCGACCAAGTGCGCAAGAGCTGAGGAAGGGAGCCTTTCCCTCCTCGAGCTCCCTGCCATCGATCCAGAGGAGAAGAAAGCCAAAGCCAAAGACGTGAAGCGCAAGGGGGTGGCCGTGCTCGCGGTGGAGCCGGACACGAAGCGCGGCCGGGATCACCCCGAGTCATCCAAGAGCAGTCGTCCGTTCTGCGCCTTCCACAACGTACATAGCCACAACACCAATGACTGTCAAGAGCTCAGAGCCCTTCGAGATGGACGCTTTGGTCAATGCCTCGAGCGCAACGACCGGGGCTACGGCCGAGGAGGGGGATGAGGCGGAGGACGCTGGGACGATCGCGGCCCCCACCAGGAGTGGCGCGACCGGCCTCGCGAAGACCGCTGGCAGGACCAGCCTCATGAGGGTGCATGGAGGAATCAGCCTCGCGAGGCCCGCCCTCAGGGCAATGCTGGTCTCCCTCCACTGCCGCCACCGCCAAGAAGGAATGATGACCTCCATCAAGACGAGGGGGCTGGGGGCTTCCAGGAACCACCTGCTATAGCCTGCATCTTGGGTGGAGCTCAGGCTCCAACATCTCAATGTATCTTCAAGCAGTTTCCTCGCGAGGTGAACGCAGCCCTTCCCAGGCTCGAGGCCACGCGCCCACTGAGATGGTCCAAGTGCGCCATCACCTTCAGCTCAGCAGACCAGCTCAAGTGTGCAGCCACTGCTGGCGCCCTCCCGATGCTCTGCTCGCCTGTCATCAGCAACATACAAGTCACCAAGACTCTCATTGACGGCGGCGCAGGGCTTAATGTCCTATCCGTCGAGACATTCGACATCCTCCAAGTGTCATACGATCAGCTACAGCCCACCAAGCCCTTCTCAGGAGTGACCGACGGCTCCACCATGCCGATAGGGTAAGTCCGCCTCCCTGTCACCTTCGGCCAGCGCGACAACTACCGCACCGAGTTCATCGACTTCGACGTCGCCCACATCCGTCTGCCGTACAACGCCATCCTCGGGTATCCTGCATTGGCCAAGTTCATGGCAGTGACCCACCACGACTACAACATCCTCAAGATGCCAGGAAGCGGCGGGATCATCACAGTCCCCTGCGAAGAAAAAGATGCGGTGTGCTCCCTCGAGCATGCCTTCCAAGCCGCAGCAGTCGAAGACCCCGACAACGATGGCGCACACTACCCTCCTGAGGCCATCCCCAAGAAGAAGAAGCAATTACTCCGTACAGGGCCTCAGGGGAGCGGCGCCTCTAGCGGTGCCCCATCAGGATCGGTGCCCGCGCCTGGGGTGCCTCCCTCCCTCGCATAGGAAGGCGCGCCCGACGCCCTCTCAGGCAGGGCTCAGGGGCTCTCTTCTGGAGGGCCTCAAACCTAGCCAGCATCATGAGGGAGGCGCTCGGGCACCACGTGGAGGTGTGCTTTGCGGCACGTTTCCCTCAGGAGGACAACGGGCGAGGAGCGCCCGGTGCTCAGGAGTTCATCGCCAAGACCACTTAGGAGCTGTAGGATGCAAGAGCCATGTGCAGTAACCGCCGCCCACCTGGCGCAACCCCCCATCCAGGAGAGGATGGCGGGCTGCGTGTCTGCATCGACATCCCAGGGCTCAACAGGGCCGCATCTCAGGAGCGCTTCTGGCTTTCGCGCGTTGGGCGGTGTGAGGGTCCACCCACAGCTATGTCTGCATGCCTTTTGGCCTGCCGAGCATGGCAGCCGCCTTCCAGCACAACCTGCGGAGCGTCATGGCAGCCCAGGAGGCCAGGCACCACGCGGTCCTGGCGGAGATGGGGTCGGTGAAGGAAATATGCCCTAGAGGCAATAATAAAGTTATTATTTATTTCCTTATATCATGATAAATGTTTATTATTCATGCTAGAATTGTATTAACTGGAAACTTGATACATGTGTGAATACATAGACAAACAGAGTGTCACTAGTATGCCTCTACTTGACTAGCTCGTTGATCAAAGATGGTTATGTTTCCTAGCCATAGACATGAGTTGTCATTTGATTAACGGGATCACATCATTAGGAGAATGATGTGATTGACTTGACCCATTCTGTTAGCTTAGCACTCGATCGTTTTAGTATGTTGCTATTGCTTTCTTCATGACTTATACATGTTCCTATGACTATGAGATTATGCAACTCCCGTTTACCGGAGGAACACTTTGTGTGCTACCAAACGTCACAACGTAACTGGGTGATTATAAAGGTGCTCTACAGGTGTCTCCAAAGGTACTTGTTGGGTTGGCGTATTTCGAGATTAGGATTTGTCACTCCGATTGTCGGAGAGGTATCTCTGGGCCCACTCAGTAATACACATCACTATAAGCCTTGCAAGCATTGTGACTAATGAGTTAGTTGCGGGATGATGTATTACGGAACGAGTAAAGAGACTTGCCGGTAACGAGATTGAACTAGGTATCGAGATACCGACGATCGAATCTCGCGAAAGTAACATACCGGTGACAAAGGGAACAACGTATGTTGTTATGCGGTCTGACCGATAAAGATCTTCGTAGAATATGTGGGAACCAATATGAGCATCCAGGTTCCGCTATTGGTTATTGACCGGAGAGGTGTCTCGGTCATGTCTACATAGTTCTCGAACCCGTAGGGTCCGCACGCTTAACGTTACGATGACAGTTATATTATGAGTTTATATGTTTTGATGTACCGAAGGTTGTTCGGAGTCCCGGATGTGATCACGGACATGACGAGGAGTCTAGAAATGGTCGAGACATAAAGATTGATATATTGGAAGCCTGTGTTTGGACACCGGAAGTGTTCCGGGTGAAATCAGGATTTTTCCGGAGTACCGGGAGGTTACCGGAACCCCCCGGTAACTTAATGGGCCTTATTGGGCCTAGGTGGAAGAGAGGAGAGGAGGCCAGGGCAGGGCCGCGTGCCCCTCCCCCTCAGTCCGAATAGGACAAGGAGAGGGGGGCGGCGCCCCCCTTTCTTCCTCCCCTCCACCTTTTGCCCCTTCCTCTCCTAGTCCAACATGGAAAGGGGGGGAGTCCTACTCCCGGTAGGAGTAGGACTCCTCCTGGCGCGCCTCTCCTCCCTTGGCCGGCGGCCTCCCCCTTGCTCCTTCATATACGGGGGCAGGGGGGCACCTCTCTACACACAATTGATCAACGATCTTTTAGCCGTGTGCGGTGACCCCCTCCACCATATTACACCTCGATAATATCATAGCGGTGCTTAGGCGAAGCCCTGCGTCGGTAGAACATCATCATCGTCACCATGCCGTCATGCTGACGAAACTCCCCCTCAACACTCGGCTGGATCGGAGTTTGAGGGACGTCATCGAGCTGAAACTCGGAGGTGCCGTGCGTTCGGTACTTGATCGGTCAGATCGTGAAGACGTACGACTACATCAACCGCGTTGTGTTAATGCTTCCGCTTTCGGTCTACGAGGGTACATGGACAACACTCTCCCCTCTTGTTGCTATGCATCACCATGATCTTGCGTGTGCGTAGGAATTTTTTTGAAATTACTACGTTCCCCGACAGTGGCATCCGAGCCTGGTTTTATGCGTTGATGTTATGCACGAGTAGAACACAAGTGAGTTGTGTGCGATATAAGTCATACTGCTTACCAGCATGTCATACTTTGGTTCAGCGGTATTGTGAGATGAAGCGGCCCGGACCGACATTACGCGTACGCTTACGCGAGACTGGTTTCACCGTTGCGAGCACTCGTTGCTTAAAGGTGACTGGCGGGTGTCTGTCTCTCTCACTTTAGTTGAACCGAGTGTGGCTACGCCTGGTCCTTGCGAAGGTTAAAACAGCACCAACTTGACAAACTATCGTTGTGGTTTTGATGCGTAGGTAAGAACGGTTCTTGCTAAGCCCGTAGCAGCCACGTAAAACTTGCAACAACAAATTAGAGGACGTCTAACTTGTTTTTGCAGGGCATGTTGTGATGTGATATGGTCAAGACATGATGCTATATTTTATTGTATGAGATGATCATGTTTTGTAACCGAGTTATCGGCAACTGGCAGGAGCCATATGGTTGTCGCTTTATTGTATGAAATGCAATCGCCATGTAATTGTTTTACTTTATCACTAAGCGGTAGCGATAGTCGTAAAAGCAATAGTTGGCGAGACGACAACGATGCTACGATGGAGATCAAGGTGTCGCGCCGGTGACGATGGTGATCATGACGGTGCTTCGGGGATGGAGATCACAAGCACAAGATGATGATGGCCATATCATATCACTTATATTGATTGCATGTGATGTTTATCTTTTATGCATCTTATCTTGCTTTGATTGACGGTAGCATTATAAGATGATCTCTCACTAAAATTTCAAGATAAAAGTGTTCTCCCTGAGTATGCACCGTTGCAAAAGTTCTTCGTGCTGAGACACCACGTGATGATCGGGTGTGATAGGCTCTACGTTCAAATACAACGGGTGCAAGCCAGCTTTGCACACGTGGAATACTCAGGTTAAACTTGACGAGCCTAGCATATGCAGATATGGCCTCGGAACACGGAGACCGAAAGGTCGAGCGTGAATCATATAGTAGATATGATCAACATAGTGATGTTCACCGTTGAAACTACTCCATCTCACGTGATGATCGGACATGGTTTAGTTGATATGGATCACGTGATCACTTAGAGGATTAGAGGGATGTCTATCTAAGTGGGAGTTCTTAAGTAATATGATTAATTGAACTTAAATTTATCATGAACTTAGTCCTGGTAGTATTTTGCAAATTATGTTGTAGATCAATATCTTGCGTTGTTGCTTTCATATGTTTATTTTAATATGTTCCTAGAGAAAATTGTGTGGAAAGATGTTAGTAGCAATGATGAGGATTGGATCCGTGATCTGAGGTTTATCCTCATTGCTGCACAGAAGAATTATGTCCTTAATGCACCGCTAGGTGACAGACCTATTGCAGGAGCAGATGCAGACGTTATGAACGTTTGGCTAGCTCAATATGATGACTACTTGATAGTTTAGTGCACCATGCTTAACGGCTTAGAATCGGGACTTCAAAGACGTTTTGAATGTCATGGACCATATGAGATGTTCCAGGAATTGATGTTAATATTTCAAGCAAATACCCGAGTTGAGAGATATGAAGTCTCCAACAAGTTCTATAGCTAAAAGATGGAGGAGAATCGCTCAACTAGTGAGCATGTGCTCAGATTGTCTGGGTACTACAATCGCTTGAATCAAGTGGGAGTTAATCTTCCAGATAAGATAGTGATTGACAGAGTTCTCTAGTCACCATCACCAAGTTACTAGAACTTCGTGATGAACTATAGTATGCAAGGGATGTCGAAAACGATTCCCGAGCTCTTCGTGATGTTGAAATCGACGAAGGTAGAGCATCAAGTGTTGATGGTTAACAAGACCACTAGTTTCAAGAGAAGGGCAAAGGGATAGAAGGGGAACTTAAAAAAAAGAACGGCAAGCAAGTTGCTACTCAAGTGAAGAAGCCCAAGTCTGTACCTAAGCCTGAGACTAAGTGCTTCTACTGCAAAGGGACTGGTCACTAGAAGCGGAACTGCCCCAAGTATTTGGTGGATAAAGAAGGATGGTAAAGTGAACAAAGGTATATTGGATATACATGTTATTGATGTGTACTTACTAGTGTTTATAGCAACCCCTCAGTATTTGATACTGGTTCAGTTGCTAAAGAGTAGTAACTCGAAATGGGAGTTGCATAATGAACAGAAACTAGTTAAGGATGAAGTGACGATGTGTATTGGAAGTGGTTCCAAGATTGATATGATCATCATCGCACACTCCCTATACTTTCGGGATTAGTGTTGAACCTAAATAAGTGTTATTTGGTGTTTGTGTTGAGCATGAATATGATTTGATCATGTTTATTGCAATACGGTTATTCATTTAAGTTAGAGAATAATTGTTGTTCTATTTACATGAATAAAACCTTACATGGTTACACACCCAATGAAAATGGTTCGTTGGATCTCGATCGTAGTGATACACATATTCATAATATTGAAGCCAAAAGATGCAAAGTTAATAATGATAGTGCAACTTATTTGTGGCACTGCCGTTTAGGTCATATTGGTATAAAGCGCATGAAGAAACTCCATGCTGATGGGCTTTGGGATCACTTGATTATGAATCACTTGATGCTTGCGAACCATGCCTTATGGGCAAGATGACTAAGACTCCGTTCTCCGGAACAATGGAGCGAGCAACTGACTTATTGGAAATAATACATACTGATGTATGCGATCCGATGAGTGTTGAGGCTCGCGGCGGGTATCGTTATTTTCTGACCTTCACAGATGATTTGAGTAGATATGGGTATATCTGCTTAATGAAACAGAAGTCTGAAACATTTGAAAAATTCATATAATTTCAGAGTGAAGTGGAAAATCATCGTAACAAGAAAATAAAGTTTCTACGATCTGATCGTGAAGAAGAGTATTTGAGTTACGAGTTTGGCCTTCAGTTAAAACAATGTGAAATAGTTTCACTACTCACGCCACCTGGAACACCACAGTGTAATGGTGTGTCCGAACATCATAACCGTACTTTATTAGATATGGTGTGATGTATGATGTCTCTTACCGATCTACCACTATCGTTTTGGTGTTATGCATTAGAGACAGCTGCATTCACGTTAAATAGGGTACCATGTAAATCCGTTGAGACGACATCTTATGAACTGTGGTTTGGCAAGAAACCAAAGTTGTCGTTTCTTAAAGTTTGGGGTTGCGATGCTTATGTGAAAAAGTTTCATCCTGATAAGCTCAAACCCAAATCGGAGAAATGTGTCTTCATAGGATACCCAAAGGAGACAGTTGGGTACACCTTCTATCACAGATCCGAAGGCAAGACATTCGTTGCTAAGTATGGATCCTTTCTATAGAAGGAGTTTCTCTTGAAAGAAGTGAGTGGGAGGAAAGTAGAACTTGATGAGGTAATTGTACCTGCTCCCTTATTGGAAAATAGTTCATCGCAGAAATTTGTTCCTGTGACTCCTACACCAATTAGTGAGGAAGCTAATGATGATGATCATGTAACTTCAGATCAAGTTATTACTGAACCTGGTAGGTCAACCAGAGTAAGATCCGCACCAGAGTGGTACGATAATCCTGTTCTGGAGGTTATGTTACTAGACCATGACGAACCTACGAACTATGAAGAAGCGATGGTGAGCCCAGATACCGTAAAATGGCTTGAGGCCATGAAATCTGAGATGGGATCCATGTATGAGAACAAAGTATGGAGTTTGGTTGACTTGCCCGATGATCGGCAAGCCATAGAAAATAAATGGATCTTCAAGAGGAAGATGGACACTGATAGTAGTGTTACTATCTACAAAGCTAGAATTGTCGCAAAAAAAAGGTTTTCGACAAGTTCAAGGTGTTGACTACGATGAGAGTTTCTCACTCGTATCTATGCTTAAGTCTGTCTGAATCATGTTAGCAATTGCCGCATTTTATGAAATATGGCAAATGGATAAACAAAACTGCATTCCTTAATGGATTTATTAAAGAAGAGTTGTATATGATGCAACCAGAAGGTTTTGTCAATCCTAAAAGTGCTAACAACATATGCAAGCTCCAGCGATCCATCTATGGACTGGTGCAAGCATCTCAGAGTAGGAATATACGCTTTGATAAGTTGATCAAAGGATATAGTTTTATACAGACTTGCGGTGAAGCCTGTATTTACAAGAAAGTGAGTGGGAGCACTACATCATTTCTGATAAGTATATGTGAATGAAATATTGTTGATCGGAAATAATGTAGAATTATTCTGCAAAGCATAAAGGAGTGTTTGAAAGGAGTTTTTTCAAAGAAAGACCTCGGTGAAGCTGCTTACATATTGAGCATCAAGATCTATAGAGATAGATCAAGACGCTTGATAAGTTTTTTTTCAATGAGTACATACCTTAACAAGATTTTGAAGTAGTTCAAAATGGAACAGTCAAAGAAAGAGTTTCTTGCCTGTGTTACAAGGTGTGAAATTGAGTAAGACTCAAAGCCCGACCACGGCAGAAGATAGAAAAAGAATGAAAGTCATTCCCTATGCCTCGGCCATAAGGTTCTATAAAGTATGCCATGCTGTGTACCAGATCTATTGTATACCCTACACTGATTTTGGCAAGGGAGTACAATAGTGATCTAGGAGTAGATCACTGGACAGCGGTCAAAATTATCCTTACTGGAATAAGGATATGTTTCTCGATTATGGAAGTGACAAAAGGTTCGTCGTAAAGGGTTACGTCGATGCAAGTTTTGACACTAATCTAGATGACTCTAAGTCTCGGTCTAGATACATATTGAAAGTGGGAGCAATTAGCTAGAGTAGCTCCATGCAGAGCATTGTAGACATAGAAATTTGCAAAATACTTACGGATCTGAATGTGACAGACCCGTTGACTAAAATTATCTCACAAGCAAAACATGATCACACCTTAGTACTCTTTGGGTGTTAATCACATAGCGATGTGAACTAGATTACTGACTCTAGTAAACCCTTTGGGTGATGGTCACATGACGATGTGAACTATGGGTGTTAATCACATGGTGATGTGAACTATTGATGTTAAATCACATGGCGATGTGAACTAGATTATTGACTCTAGTGCAAGTGGGAGACTGAAGGAAATATGCCCTAGAGGCAATAATAAAGTTATTATTTATTTCCTTATATCATGATAAATGTTTATTATTCATGCTAGAATTGTATTAACCGGAAACTTGATACATGTGTGAATACATAGACAAACAGAGTGTCACTAGTATGCCTCTACTTGACTAGCTCGTTGATCAAAGATGGTTATGTTTCCTAGCCATAGACATGAGTTGTCATTTGATTAACGGGATCACATCATTAGGAGAATGATGTGATTGACTTGACCCATTCCGTTAGCTTAGCACTCGATCGTTTAGTATGTTGCTATTGCTTTCTTCATGACTTATACATGTTCCTATGACTATGAGATTATGCAACTCCCGTTTACCGGAGGAACACTTTGTGTGCTACCAAACGTCACAACGTAACTGGGTGATTATAAAGGTGCTCTACAGGTGTCTCCAAAGGTACTTGTTGGGTTGGCGTATTTCGAGATTAGGATTTGTCACTCCGATTGTCGGAGAGGTATCTCTGGGCCCACTCAGTAATACACATCACTATAAGCCTTGCAAGCATTGTGACTAATGAGTTAGTTGCGGGATGATGTATTACGGAACGAGTAAAGAGACTTGCCGGTAACGAGATTGAACTAGGTATCGAGATACCGACGATCGAATCTCGGGCAAGTAACATACCGATGACAAAGGGAACAACGTATGTTGTTATGCGGTCTGACCGATAAAGATCTTCGTAGAATATGTGGGAACCAATATGAGCATCCAGGTTCCGCTATTGGTTATTGACCGGAGAGGTGTCTCGGTCATGTCTACATAGTTCTCGAACCCGTAGGGTCCGCACGCTTAACGTTACGATGACAGTTATATTATGAGTTTATATGTTTTGATGTACCGAAGGTTGTTCGGAGTCCCGGATGTGATCACGGACATGACGAGGAGTCTCGAAATGGTCGAGACATAAAGATTGATATATTGGAAGCCTATGTTTGGACATCGGAAGTGTTCTGGGTGAAATCGGGATTTTTCCGGAGTACCGGGAGGTTACCGGAACCCCCCGGTAACTTAATGGGCCTTATTGGGCCTAGGTGGAAGAGAGGAGAGGAGGCCAGGGCAGGGTCGCGCGCCCCTCCCCCCAGTCCGAATAGGACAAGGAGAGGGGGGCGGCGCCCCCCTTTCTTCCTCCCCTCCACCTTTTCCCCCTTCCTCTCCTAGTCCAACATGGAAAGGGGGGAGTCCTACTCCTGGTAGGAGTAGGACTCCTCCTGGCGCGCCTCTCCTCCCTTGGCCGGCGGCCTCCACCTTGCTCCTTTATATACGGGGGCAGGGGGGCACCTCTCTACACACAATTGATCAACGATCTTTTAGCCGTGTGCGGTGCCCCCCTCCACCATATTACACCTCGATAATATCGTAGCGGTGCTTAGGCGAAGCCTTGCATCGGTAGAACATCATCATCGTCACCACGCCGTCGTGCTGACGAAACTCTCCCTCAACACTCGGCTGGATCGGAGTTCGAGGGACGTCATCGAGCTGAACGTGTGCTGAACTCGGAGGTGCCGTGCGTTCGGTACTTGATCGGTCGGATCGTGAAGACGTACGACTACATCAACCGCGTTGTGTTAACGCTTCCGCTTTCGGTCTACGAGGGTACGTGGACAACACTCTCCGCTCTCGTTGCTATGCATCACCATGATCTTGCGTGTGCGTAGTAATTTTTTTGAAATTACTACGTTCCCCAACAGACGGTCCTCAAGGAACCGCCTGAGCCCCCAGAGCCTCCCGAGGCTCAGGGCCCTGGCGGCTCATGAGGGTTGGCACCTTCGCCATGCATCTTCAGCTACCCTGACATCCCTTCGACAACGGAACCAGGTGACATTTTCCAAGTTTATTTAGCTGGGAGCGCCCCCGGGCTGCATCATTCCCAGGCCGCATGGGCCTGTCCCTGCGGTATGTATCTTTCTACATCTTTAGCTTACTCTATTGGGGGCTCCCCTCGGGCTGCATCATCCCCAAGCCGCTCGGGCCCGTCCCAGGGGCATGTATCGTTCTCGCGTTTATCTAAGTTAGCTTGTTCCATCTCATAAGCTATCTATGGTTACCGCCTGCTTGATTGTCGCCCACCGTGACCGCCCGCGTCGCTGATCTGCCCCCTGCTCATCCTGCAATGGGAGCTACTCACGCTGGCACGACGCTTGTGCTCGGGTCCGTCCCTCCAACGCTGACAAATCTGAGCGGTCGAGCTTGACTCGCGGCACACCCCGCGCATGTCACCTCACAGGCCCTCAGTGCCTTCATCTTCTTGTGGAACGACCAGTGGCAGACTTGCAATCGTAGCGGCAATTTGTGTCCCTCCTCGCGCTAACCTGCAGAAACCTCCTAAGGACAACAGCAGGCGATACCGCGAGCTCCCTTCTCTCCCATGCAATTCACTTGCGCGTTAAAAGGGGGGCTCCTGAGCATCGCGACTCAGGAGCTCTTACTGGCTCTCCAGCCCTCACCCCCTGGCCTTGACCACGACATCGCTACCTGGCATACCAGCGGCGGATGAGCCCGCTCGAGGGCCGGGACCTGAGGACGTAGAGCACATAGAAGAGCATGCAGAAGAGCGGGAGGCTCGCACGGGCCTAACCTAGCTACACTACGGTCGTCCATGCATGAACCTAGCGCAGCACAAGGGAGCGACTCTGGACTGCCAAGATAAGTTTCGCGCCCGGGTCGGCCAATGATACGTCTCCAACGTATCTATAATTTATGAAGTATTCATGCTATTATACTATCCTTCTAGGATGTTTTATATGCATTTATATGATATTTTATATGATTTTTGGGACTAACCTATTAACCTAGAGCCCAGTGCCAGTTTCTGTTTTCTCCTTGTTTTAGAGTATCGCAGAAAAGGAAAACTAAACGGAGTCCAATTGACGTCCCACTTGACGGAGATCATTTTTGGACCAGAAGAAGCCCACGGAGTACCAGAAGCAGGCCAGAAGAGTCCCGGGCTGCCCACGAGGGTGGGGGGCGCGCCCACCCCCCTAGGGCGTGCCCCCTGCCTCGTGGACAGCCCGGAGACCCCCTGACGTGAAATCAACGCAAAACTCTTCTATATATACCCAAACTTCCAGAAAGAAACCTAGATCGGGAGTTCCGCCGCTGCAAGCCTCTGTAGCCACGAGAAATCAATCTAGGCCCTCTCTGGCACCCTGCCGGAGGGGGCCATCATCACCGGTGGCCATGGAGGAGTATCCCGGAGGGGCCATCATCCCCATGAAGCCCAAGGACCAGAGGAAGGAGGCCATGGAGGAGGAAGCACAAGGGGGAGAACCTCTCCTCCTCTCTCTCGGTGGCGCCGGAGTGCCATCGAGAGGGGAATCATCGCCGCGGTGATCGTCTTCATCAACATCACCATCATCATCACCATCCTCATCTCTTTTACGCGGTCCACTCTCCCGCACCCCGCTGTAATCCCTACTTGAACATGGTGCTTTATGCCACATATTATGATCCAATGATGTGTTGCCATCCTATGATGTTTTGAGTAGATATCTTTTGTCCTTGGGTTGATTGATGATATAGATTGGTACGAGTTGTATGTTTTATTTTGGTGTTGTCCTATGGTGCCCTCCGTGTCGCGCAAGCGTGAGGGATTCCCGCTGTAGGGCGTTGCAATACGTTCATGATTCGCTTATAGTGGGTTGGTGAGTGACTGAAACACAAACCCGAGTAAGAGGGATTGTTGCGTATGGGAATAAAGAGGACTTGATGCTTTAATGATATGGTTGGGTTTTACCTTAATGATCTTTAGTAGTTGCGGATGCTTGCTAGAGTTCCAATCATAAGTGCATATGATCCAAGTAGAGAAAGTATGTTAGCTTATGCCTCTCCCTCATATGAAATTGCAATGACGACTATCGGTCTTGTTAACAATTGCCTAGGACAATTCCGCACACCGATCCATCATTATTCCACACTCGCTATTTATATTATTTAGTAATATATTCTAACTTCGTGATAACAGCACCTACTTTTATATTTTAGCTCTCCGATATCATACAAAGTTATCCTCTTCATACCCACAACATAGTTTCATTTCTCATTTCTAGTTGGAAGCAAACGTTCGGTGTACGTAGAGTCGTATCAGTGGCAGATAGGGCTTGAGAGAATATTGATCTTACCTTTAGCTCCTTGTGGGTTCGACACTCCATACTTATCACTTCCACCTTTGGAAATTGCTACGATGATTCCCTGCACTTGGGGATTATCAGCCAAGCGCTACGGCATAGGAATCTCAGTTGTTGCAGCCTCGTTATGGCAATGTCGCCTCCTTTCCTACCTCTCGGTGGCTGCTTGCGCGCTAAAGGGGACCTCTTGAGCATCGCGCCTCAGGAGCTCTTACTGGACCTTGGGCCGCTCACCTCCTGGCCTTGACCACGGCATCGCGACCTGGCATACCAGCGACGGCTGCTGCCCGCCTGGGGACCGGGACCTGTCGGCATAGAGCATCAAGCTGTCGCGAGGTCAGAAAGGGGAGACCGAGCCAGAACAGGACATGCGTTCTCAAATTTTCATAATAAGGATCATATCAACAAAGGGCATTACAGACCCCTTACACGCCCCACGGGGCCCATCTCGATTCCTCACAGGGAATAAAATAAAGGAGTTTCTAGGAGCCCTATCTACACGCACCGGCGCGGCCGATGTCATCATCAACAGTGGGCCATGGGAGGCCGATGCCAACCCCATCCAGGTCAGCGACGACGGCGGCCGGACGCTGCGGCCTTGCTCCGGGCACAGCGAGAACTCGGAGGCACATAGTTGTCGTCGCTCGTCTCCGGAGTCTCGTAGGGCTCAGGAGAGTCGCTGGACTTCCAAGCACCGCTGCCGCTGTTGGGGGAGCTGCTGGCGAAGCCAGCGGTGGGCTCGGCGTTGGCCGCTGTGCTGTCCCGGCGACCCCCTCCGGGCCAGCACTCCAGGCGGCGGCCTTCCTCGTCGAAGACTTTGAAGAACATCGTGGAGGTGCCGTCGTACTCAAAATGGATGGCGAGGGCGCCCTCCGTACGGCAGACTCGAGCAACCTCGCCCCAGCCACGGGTCATGAAGATCTTGCCTGGGGAGACGACTTCAACCTCCGCTCCAGTCGCCGGGGCGTCGCAGTCGGCGTGCTGCAACCAAAGCTCGAGGGGGCCCGTCGGCGGCATCTCGGCGGAGAAGAACTGCGGAAAGCGAATCCAAGTGCGCGGAGGCATCGCTGCCCACATCACGAGTTCGCGCGAGGAGTCCGCGGAGTGGGCTCCTGGGGCGACGACGTGCGTCACCACAGCGCGGCGACCATGGCCACGACATGGGCGGTGCTGCTCGCTGCCTCTCCTTCCGGAGCCCTCGGCTCAGGCGTGCATAGCAGCGGATACCCGGGAGGAGGCCGCTCGCACCAAGGCCTTGACACCTCTGGCCTCATGACTATGTCGCGGCGGTGGGCCAGCCTCTTCTTCGGCGGTAGTAGCCCGGGCTCATCGCGGGGGTTTTTTCCCTTCTCAGCGGCCGAGAACCTCCATATCGGCACCATGGGTGTCGCTGCTAGCAATGAAGCAAGGGAGAAGAAGCAAGCGGAACAGGAAGAGATGAGCGACGGGGGCTCCGCTCCCCTCCTCATTTATAGCGGGAGAAGGCCAACCGGCGACCCCCACGATCACAGGTAATGATGATTTTTCTCTGCATGCAGCAGGGACTCATCAAGTCAGGCAGTTGCCGAGGCAGCATGGGGAAGCGGAGACGCTCACGTCTCATCAATCACCACGCGTCAACTGAGGCCGCAGGCTGTTGGGACCCGCGGCACTCCGCACTGGCCCATTGGCTTCGCCTCGAAGCCAAGTCCGAGCATGCCTTGGGCCCGGGGCCTACTGTCGGCGTCCTGGGAACGGGGGTCCCCAGACTTGCCTGCCTGCGGCCCGCGGCGTGGCTCCACCAGCGGCCCCATATGGCCCATCTTCATCAGCTAATGCTCAACACCCTCGCGAGGGGCCAAGCCTCGCGAGGCGGACGACGCAAGACCTCCTCGGGGGCGGCCTCACCAGGCTGGCTCGCGAGGAGCGGAGAGATCAAGGCAAGGGGCACCTCGCGAGGTTTCTGTGACGCAAGCCATGATGACCAAGGCCAGGCGGGTGCCAGGCGGGCGCAGCGCCCGCAGTGTCCTCGTTTCCTCTTTGGTGCTAAAGAGGGAAGCGCACGCGCGGAGTCCCGAGGCATGAAGCAAAGGTTTCCATATCAGTGCAACAAGACCAAGACCAGCAGGACGGCAGGACAGAGGTCACCGTGGAGCCCAAGACGGCGTCACCACCAGAGCCTTTGGTAGGCGAAGACCACCTTTAGTCAGGATAACTTGTACTAGTTGTCTCCCTTCAAATTTGGCCGTTGTTGGATCCCTTCGTGCGCACCCCAGAGTTCAAACCTCAAGGGTTTTTCCAAGACCCTAAATCCGACATTTGGCGCGCCAGGTAGGGGTGCGCTGAAGCTTCCCTTCTGCCGATCCACGTCCCATCGCTCCACCGCATCCATGGCGGACGCGCGTCGAGCCCACGCTGAGCGCCGGGCCGCCCTCGCCGCCCTTGTCGCTCAGACAGCTCCTATCGGCGGGCCTCCCGTTGTTCCCCGTCACCCGTCGCCACCGGCCCGGCGGGAAACGAGCAGCAAACGTCCTTGCTGCACGCCTCTGTGTGGCGGGACGGCCGCACCGCCACTCCGTCGCTAACCCCAGCCGGCTCATCGTCTCACGCTCGTCGTGCGCCCACGGACGTGCAGGCCGCGCTGCTCATGGCATGCGAGCTCCTAGGCTACTGCCCGGTCGACGACCTCTACGAGGACTGGCTGGACCGCATCGCCGAGCTCGTCAGTGCCGCTGGGGGCTCCCCCGCACCGTCCCTTTCGCTACCTCGCCCTCCGCCAGCTGCGGGCGACGTAGCTCACGGAGCACCTCCACCACCTCTGCACCAAGACAGTGCTCTGGTGCCGAGGCGCGCGGCCTCCCGGCATGACCCACCGCACGGGGAGAGACACAAGGTTTATACTGGTTCGGGCCACCGATGTGGTGTAATACCCTACTCCAGTGCACACCCCAGAGTTCGAACCTCAAGGGTTTTGCCGGAACCCTAAATCCGACATGTCTCAAGAAGGGAAGAAAAATCTACATAGATACAAGGAGCGCGAGAGAGACATGTATGCGATAGTGGAAGCACGAGTGTGTGGGTGTATAAACCTATCTAGAGGCTAGTCGATAAATGTTTGTGAGAGAAATACAAGTCGGGGGTGCGAAAGCGAGAGTTTTGTGTGTGTGTGAGAGAGACGGTAGTCGGGAAGGGGAGTGGAAGCAGGAGTTGTGTGTGTGTGTGAGGGAGATAGAGAGGGGGGAGTTTGTCTGATCGGTAAACAAATGAATAATGTCAGTTTTATAACTTGGATGGAGACGGAAAGGAGACCGCAACAAATGTTGTGTCTGCAAGAGAGAGTAATTTTAGTGGCATGAGTCATATCTAGAGACATATAGGGTGTGTGAGAGAACCCCATAGAGAGAAAGACAAAGTGAAAGACGAGTGAGACTGTGTGTGGCGGTGAAAAATAAAGCTTAGGTACCTAGTGATACCAGAGAACGGTAGAGACGTGAGAGATAATGAAAACCGTGTAATGTATAACAATAGGGAGAGTGTGACACTTCTCAAGGGAGACGTCGAGAGACCATGTTTGCGAAGATAGGAGAAACATGAAGTGAGCGTGCGGGTGACCTGGAGAAAAGAGAGTGATAGCTACATGAAGGAGCATGCATGCGAGAGAGATGGGCGTGAAAGGAGTCAACATAAGAGGGATTCAAATATTTTAATTCGAGATGATGATACATGTAATTCATACTCGAACCAAAATTGATCTATCAAACATGCATACTCATATGAATTCACGCGCATCTATGTTATTTAATATGTAGATATTACTGATCCATACATTTTAGTAGAACATAATTTAAATTTTTTGAATTCAACCTTATGATTTTGAGATCATTGTATTTGTAAATCATATTATACATATAAAGGAGCAGAATTCTTTGCTGTGCTTTTGAAAGTATATATATATAAAATGATGTATATGGAATTTTATTCCAATTGAAAATGGATTCATCCCCGCCGTCGTCCACCTTGTCGGCGCCGCTCCCACGACCGTCTCGTCCAACGCACCCCGCCACCATCGTCTACCCTCCTAGATCTGCTTCCACGCCACCGACAGCCATCGCTACCGCAGCACCGTCAAATTCTCAGCAGATGCATACACGGCGCCGCACCAGAGGCGGTACTCTTTCGTATCTGCTCAACTTATTTATCGCAGCAAGAAAATAGATCGCCACTGCTTTACTCTGATTTCTTGTCCGTCACTTACTTGTTAGTTGAAAGCAAACATTGGTTGCGAAGTTGCCTTTGTCCGGTTTGCACCTTCAGATCCGCCATGGCACGCTCAACACTATACTCGCAATGCTTATGGTTTTCCCTTTTATATTCCACACTAGTTAAATGACAGTAGACTAAATTTCAAAATTGGGTCAGTCGATTTTTGAGAGCTCGCCAGAGCTCGCCGGTGCGAAGGAAGGGGCTCGGGTGGGGACGGTGGTTGTGGGGGGCGGTGGTGGGGCCTCGCCAAACGAAGAAAACTCGACACGGGTGGGGGCAGGGCTGGGGGGTGGGGTTGGCGGAGGAACACAGGCAGTGGGGGCCGGTGGTTCGGCCGGTGGCCCGTGTGGTGTTCTGTATGGGACGAATCAGAGACGAGGAACAAGAAGGGTTAGGAGACGTAGGATCTTCATCCAACCGCCTGAAATGGTCGACTGACCCAAATGAAAAAGGTCACGCGACTTGCATGCAGACATGCCTTTATATTCAGTACCATCATCTTACCTGCTTAGCACTGCTCCTGAATCCATCAAGCTAAACGACGTGCCACTCATAAATCCAAACTTGTTGCTCAAATACGAATCTGATCTGATGCTGATATTACTGAAACGGATAACGTTTAATTGGTCAGCTAATGTTCCTACTTTACTTTCGAAAAGCACGTGCACCACATATAGAGAGACAGCAGGGAGTTGCATTCTTAATGCGCTGTGGTTCATCATGTGTGGGCACTGCGCAACGAACATTTTATTATCCAAAATATTCTTGCTCTTCTTTAGCATGTTCCTCTTCCGTTCTTCTTGAATAAGTACTGTCTCCGTTCCGAAATACAAGTCTTTGTATAGATTCCACCATGGACTACATATGGAGCAAAATTAGTGAATCTACACTCTAAAATGTATCTGTATGTGATCCATAGTGGAAATCTCTACAAAGACTTATATTTTGGAATGGAGGGAGTATGATAGTAGTACAATATGTTCCTTGTAGTGAAGATGAGCATGGACATTTGCAGTGTAGAGGTCTATACGGTCGGTTGTAATGGACACTTTGAACTCTCCAGGCCTCTTTGATTCGTAGGATTTTGTAAACATAGGAATAGGAATTGTAGTGGCCTGCCCACTTGAATCCTATAAGATTAGCAAGGAAATGCGGGAGGTTGTGTCGCCTTTGAGAGTTACACGGATATTAACAGTACCGCACCTTCAGTTGAAGAGAGCTGGTATCCGAAGCCTTTCTAGCCGTACCGGCAATACTAGCACATATATTCCAGCAAGTTCCACTTTGCTGATTTACTTGTGATGCTTACGGTTTTCCCGTTATATCTACACTATGATCTACATAGCTGCTTTGTGTCGCACTAGCAGCAGTCCCCTCTTGAAGCTAAACAACACACCAATCATAAGTCCAAAGCTTACTTCTTCAAATACGAATTGTGATATGATACTGATATTAGTTAACAAACACACATTTAATTGGTCAGGTAATGCTCCCACTTGATTTCCCAAATGCATGTGGCCACATATAGAGAGACATCATGGAATTGCATTTCTTTAGGCGCTGTGATTCATCATGAGTGGGCAACCAACAATGTATGCAATGAAGTGGAACCTCAAGAATATGCTTCCTCTTCTGTTCTTTAACATGTTATTCTGTATTTAGTACGTATAGTATGTTCCTTGTCAGGAAGGGGAGCAGGGACATCTACAGTCAACAGCAGATAGAGCTGGCCTGTACGTGATCGATAGGTTTTCAATTAGTAGCGGCAATACAACACCGTAATTTCCAGCGAGTTCCACTTTCCCGATTTATATATCCTGGTTATGGTGTACCCCTTTTATGTAAACTACGATCTGCCTAGTTGTTGTGTGCTCTTGTTATCATGGTTTGGCAATAAACTCTCTATACAGTATATTATGAACCTATCATATGCCAACTATCCTTACTTCTGGAGCCTATATTTTGTGTACTTGTGCCAGATTATATTAATGCACGCACCATATTACAGCACACATGGGCTCTCTCATCAAAATCCAGTGATAGCACACAAGGGTTTATAGGGGTGCCCCTATATTAGAATATCCTCTGCATTACAAAGATAATCTCACTATCATTTATGTTTTCATGCTTCTCAGATATTATACGTAATCACAGTGAATATCAGAATCCGCGCATCAGAAGAATACTATGGAACACTGCAACGACTTACAAAATTGGCACCAAGGCATTGAGTGACATTCTGGATGCAATGAAACTCATACGCTCCCCACCTGTAGATTCTTGTTCAGAATATGATCCTAATTACTATTCTGACCTCGAGGAGTCAAAGGCAGATGACCTGTCATGTTCACCCATCAAGGTGCCTGTTCTAATTTGGCAAGGTTTTATTGATTGCGCGTATCTTGCATAAGTTGTCTTGCATTTCTTCTACTTTGTAGCACCGCCATTTGCTTAGTTTACTCATCATATATGTCAAGATGCCATGCCCATCCATTATCAATACATATTCCATCTGTCATCATACCATGTTTTTTCACTCAAATGCTGTTCTTGTGCATCAGACATCAGAAAGGAAGGGGGTGATTGCCGAACCTGAAGGAGCACCAGCAAAGTCCTTGAAAAACGTGGTGGTGCCGGAGAAATCAGACAGCACCCCACTTATATTGGCTCTACAACTGTAGCGACCAGACCTCAAATGGCCTGTGCTGCTGTGCACCAGTGTCATCCCTGGATCAGTAATGCTGACACGCACAGTACAAATGGAGGATTTATAACAGAGTAGCAATCACACACTTATTACATCGAATATCTCCGAAGAGATTAAGTATGAAAACATGGCTTAAGGCCATCTAAAACGATAACAGCGGAAGACTTGGAAGATAAGTGAGTCCATCAACTCCAGCGGCATCACTGAGTATAAGACCACGACCTAAGGCACCTTACTCGTCGTCTGAAAAGTCTGCAACATGAAACGTTGCAGCCCGAAAACGGGTCAGCACATAGAATATGCTCGCAAAGCAACACATAGAGAACCATGAACAATGATAAGGCTATACTATATGCATATATGGCTGGTGGAAAGGCTCTATGGTTACAGTTTTTGCGAAAAGCCAATTTTATCCTACTTCAAAGGAATAAATTTTATTTAACTATCATGGTGGTTGAAACATTGAGAAGGTACCTCCAACTCAATCCCAATTAAGTAACATCATTAACCCAACAAAATTAATTATAAGTATCACGGTGATGAGATTCAAATGATAATCCAGGTACTAGATACTCAAGTTGTCCATAACCGGGGACACGGCTAATCATGATCAGTTTGTACACTCTGCAGAGGTTTGTGCACTTTTCCCCACAAGACTCGATCGCCTCCGCTTGATTCTCGCACTACATGATGTTTGAGAAACGGATGACCGAGACACAGTCTTTCAGAAACAGTCACTCTCTACTCTGGATGGACCGGTACACCTACTTTCCCCTACATCTGCTAGTCCACCTCTTCAAGAGATCCTGTAACCTACTCAGCTATGCTAGAGCCCATAATAGCTTGCGGCTGCACACGGAAGTTTCTAGCATGAATAATCTTATGATCCCTTTGAGCCTGGGTGGCGGACCTTATACATACAGACAACACTGGGTTCTCCAGGTGCCTCAATCCACCCAGATGTGAGTTTTAGTTGCCACCTTAAGTTGAACCATTATTAAACACTCACATCTGTCATGAATATCTCTCAAACCCAATCCACGTCTACGCATAGCATGGCTATAATAAAAGCAACGTAGAAGTAACTCCCAAGGGTTTGATAGTAAACAGGTAATAGGTACTACCTCAACTACTTCCCAATACCCACAGTTTAATTAGATCCTAATCATGCAATGTGTTTGAGGAAATAGATCTAATGCAATAAAACTGGGTATGAACGGGGTATGATCAAAGTGTTACTTGCCTTGCTGATGATCCGCAAAACCTAGCGAGTCGAAGTAACAAGCGGCACACTCCGGGTACTCTATCGCAAACAAACAAGCATACAATCAGTACTCATCTAATGCACAGGTAAAACTCGAATGAAAGATCCAACCAGAAAGTTCAACTTAAGAACTCCGGTTTGCAAAAAGAATCAACTCGAAAGAAGCAACGAAAGTCAAACGGCGAAAGAAAGAAACTTCGTTTGCTAATCTGGATCTAGGTCAAATTTTACTGTAGCAAAAACTTGTTTGAGTAGGTTAAACGGAAAGAGAATTTCGAGACGAAACTCTAGGCGCTTGAATCACCTGATTCCGATAAACGAGCGAAAAGTTAAACAGATTCGAAGTTTCGATCAGAAATCGAATCTGAGAAAATAACGAGAAAATCCGTCGAAAAAGAAAAACTGACGAACGGTTAAATAACGGACGTTCGTTAACAGAGAAAAACCGACGAACGCGTTCGTTAAAACGAACGGTTCGGTGAACGCTCGCAAATAAGAAAACCGAAAAAAACCGATCTAGGGTTTTTTTTAAACAAAAGGTTTTTTTTTAGAAAAACCGGTCAACACGAACGGGCAGTACCTCGACGGGGCTCGCTCCGGCGAGGGCTCCGGTGGGCGGGGTCGGCGGCGGGGCAGCGGGGCTCGGGCGGCGGCTCCGGCGGGCGAGGGTGCGGGGCTCCGGCGCTCCCGGCGGCGAGGGGCGAGGCGAACGGCGGGCGGCGGCTGGCGGCTAGATGCGGGGCGGCGGCGGCGGCGAAAACAGAGGGGGGGCTATATATAGGTAGGAGGGGGGGCTAGAGGGCTTGGGGAAGGGGCAAAGCCCGAGGCGGTGGCGGCTTCGTGCTCCCGGCGGACTCCGGCGGCGTGGGGAAGAAGGAGAGCACGGGCGGGCCGGCCTGACTTCGGCTGGGCCTCGGCCCAGTCGGGCAAGCGCGTATATATATATATTTTTAAATATGTTCCGCGGAAAATATTGCGTAGAAAAATAAATAAAAATCAGAAAAATACGAGATAAATTTTCCCCGTCTAGTTAGAAAATCTAGAATAGGGTGAACATTTTTAAAATCAAAAATAAATATTTTGAAAACATGCATATTTTTAAATGCAATAAAAATTGCAAATAAATTCCAAATAATGTTTTTAACATTTTTTCCTCCAGTATTTCAATGTTTTGGAGAAGTCATATTTTCTCCTCTCGTTTATTTTAAAATGAAATATTTTTCCGGAGAGAAAAATAATTAAAAACCAAATCCTCGTTGGAAAATCAAATAAGAAAATTCGAGAAAATCCCCAACTCTCTCCGAGGGTCCTTGAGTTGCTTAGGATTTATCGAGGATTTGTCAAAATGCAACAAAACATGATATGCAAATGATGATCTATGTATAACATTCCAAATTGAAAATTTGGGATGTTACAAACCTACCCCCCTTAAGATGAATCTCGCCCTCGAGATTCGGGTTGGCTAGAAAACAGGTGGGAGTGGTTTTTCCGTAGATCTTCCTCTCGCTCCCAGGTGGCCTCATCTTCTGTGTGGTGACTCCACTGAACTTTGCAAAACTTGATAACCTTGCTGCGGGTAACTCGGCTGGCATACTCGAGAATCTTAACTGGCTTCTCCTCATAGGTCAAATCACTTTCCAACTGAATCGCTTCCAGTGGCACAGTATCTCTCAGTGGTATCTCAGCCATCTCTGCGTGGCACTTCTTCAACTGCGAAACGTGAAATACATCATGTACTTCAGACAATCCTTCGGGCAATTCCAGCTTGTAGGCAACTTCTCCCATACGTTCCAACACTCTGTATGGTCCGATAAAACGAGGCGCTAACTTTCCCTTAACTCCAAAGCGCTTCACTCCTCGAAGTGGTGATACTCGAAGATACACTCTGTCTCCGATTTCGTGAACTGTCTCCTTGCGTTTAGAATCAGCATAACTCTTCTGCCTGGACTGGGCTACCTTGAGCCTATCGCGAATCAACTTCACTTTCTGTTCAGACTCCTTAATCAAATCTGGTCCAAACAACTGACGGTCTCCAACTTCGTCCCATAACAACGGTGTTCTACACCTCCTTCCGTACAAAGCTTCGAAAGGGGCCATCTTCAAACTGGTTTGATAACTGTTGTTATAAGAAAACTCCGCATATGGCAAATTGTCGTCCCAACTTGATCCATAATCTAGCGCACATGCTCTCAACATGTCCTCCAAAATCTGGTTGACTCTCTCGGTCTGTCCATCTGTCTGCGGGTGAAATGCTGTACTAAATTCCAGCCTGGTTCCCAATGTTTCATGTAACTGCTTCCAAAACTTCGAGGTAAATTGGGTTCCTCTGTCTGATACAATGGTCCTCGGAACTCCATGCAAACATACTATCCTGGTCATGTATATCTTTGCCAACTTAGCACTGGTGTAAGTGGTCTTCACTGGAATGAAATGAGCCACTTTCGTCAAACGGTCGACTACAACCCATATCGAGTCATAGCCTGAACGGGTCCTGGGTAATCCTGTGATAAAATCCATGCCTATTTTATCCCACTTCCATTCGGGTATCGGCAATGGCTGTAGCAATCCTGCTGGCTTCTGATGCTCTGCCTTCACTCTCTGACATACATCACAAACTGCTACAAACTCCGCAATATCCTTCTTCATTCCGGTCCACCAGAAAGTATTCTTCAAATCCAAATACATCTTGGTATTCCCTGGGTGAATCGAGTACGGTGAATCATGGGCTTCTTGCAAAATCAACTTCCTGATCTCCGGATCATTTGGCACATATACGCGGTCCTCGAACCATAAGGTATCGTGCTCATCCTCACGAAATCCCTTGGCTTTTCCTTTGCTCATCTTCTCCTTTATCTCTTCAATCTCCTTGTCTGTCTTCTGAGCTTCTCTGATCCTTTCCATCAAGGTAGACTGAATCTCCAATGTCGCTAAATAGCCTCTTGGGACTATCTCCAAACATAGCTCACGTATGTCCTCGGCTAACTCCTGAGGTAACTCTCCTGTCATGAGGGTGTTGACATGACTCTTGCGGCTCAACGCGTCTGCTACTACGTTAGCCTTTCCAGGGTGATAATGCAATCTCATATCATAGTCTTTGATGAGCTCCAACCATCTCCTCTGTCTGAGGTTTAACTCCTTCTGCGTGAAAATGTACTTCAAACTCTTGTGATCCGTGTACACCTCACAATGGTTTCCGATGAGAAAATGTCTCCATGTCTTCAATGCATGCACCACGGCTGCTAATTCCAAATCATGCGTAGCATAATTCTTCTCATGGGGTTTAAGTTGTCGTGAAGCATACGAAACAACTCTTCCTTCCTGCATAAGCACTGCTCCAAGTCCTCGACGAGAAGCGTCGCAATAAACTTCATAGTCCTTGCGTTGATCTGGCAGAATCAACACTGGTGATGTAACCAATCGTTTCTTCAACTCCTGGAAACTAGCTTCACATTCCTCAGTCCAATTGAATTTGGTGTCCTTCTTCAATAGCTCTGTCATGGGCTTAGCAATCCTTGAGAAATTCTCGATAAATCTCCGGTAGTATCCTGCAAGTCCAAGAAAACTCCGGATTTCTCCAACTGTAGTGGGTGATTCCCAACTGGTCACTGTGTCAACCTTGGCAGGGTCTACTGCTATTCCTTCTCCAGAAATAACATGTCCAAGGAATCCAACTTCCTTCAACCAAAACTCACATTTGCTGAACTTGGCATATAACTGATGTTCCCTGAGCTTCTCAAGTACCAATCGTAAATGCTCCTCATGCTCTTCTTCATCCTTGGAAAAGATTAAAATATCATCAATGAACACCACGACGAACTTATCCAAAAACTCCATAAACACTTTGTTCATCAGGTTCATGAAATAGGCCGGTGCGTTAGTCAGTCCAAATGACATAACGGTATACTCATACAATCCATATCTGGTGGTAAATGCCGTCTTGGGTATATCCTGCTCTCGAATCTTTAACTGATGGTATCCTGATCGTAGATCGATCTTGGAAAATACTTTAGCTCCTTGCAGGCGGTCAAACAAATCATTGATCATCGGCAGTGGGTACTTGTTTTTGATGGTCACTTCATTCAATCCTCGGTAATCAACAACCATCCTTAGTGATCCATCTTTCTTCTCTACTAGAAGTACTGGTGATCCCCAAGGTGACGAACTTGGGCGAATATAGCCTTTATCCAGTAACTCCTTGATCTGCTTCTTAATTTCCTCCAAATCCTTTGCGGGCATCCTGTACGGTCTCTTAGATATTGGCCCTGTGCCTGGCAAAAGTTCAATCAAAAACTCAATGTCTCTATCTGGTGGCATGCCTGGCAACTCTTCTGGAAATACATCCGGATAATCCTTCACCACTGGTACTTCCTCCTGTACAACTCCTGATAAGGAATTCACTTGAGTCCTCTTCGGCATATGCCTGGATACATACTTGATCCTCTTTCCTTCCGGGGTGGTAAGCAAAATAGTCTTGCTGGCACAATCGATGTTTCCTCCATACAACGATAGCCAATCCATTCCCAAAATCACATCCAAACCTTGCGATTCCAAAACAATGAGGTCTGAGGGGAAAACATGCCTACCAATGGCCAACGGTATCTTAAAACATCCTTGGGTGGCCATATACTCTGCTCCTGGCGAGGTTACTAACATGGGGCTTTTGAGAACTTGGGTGGACATCTTAAACTTGTTTACGAATCCCCTTGATATGTATGAATGCGATGCACCAGTATCGAAAAGAACAGTTGCAGTAAATGACTTAACCAAAAACTTACCTATTACTGCATCAGGCTGAGCTTCAATCTCCTCCACGCTCACGTGGTTCACATGTCCTTTGTTGAACGGGTTCGGCTTCTTCCCAGAGCTTCCATTGCCATTTCCATTTTGGGCTTCGGGACAATCAGTTGCATAATGTCCCGTCTTCTGGCACTTGAAACAAGTAATGTGACTTAGATCTCTCTTGGTTGGGGTAGATGGGTTGGTGCGGTTCTGTCCGTTTCCTCCTCCATTCCCATTACCATTCTTGGAGCCATTATGGTTGTGCGAACTACCTCCTCCATGGGTATGCTGAAACTGTCCTCCCGGCTTCGGGGTAAATCGTGGCTTCTGCTGGGCTCCAGAATTATACTTCCCTTGTCCATACTTCCTCTTGCGGTTTTCAATCTGCTGTTGCTTCCCTTCTATCATGAGAGCTCTATCTACCAGCTCCTGGTAGTTGTTGAAAGTTGCTACCATCAACTGCATACTCAGCTCATCATTCAATCCTTCCAGAAACTTCTCCTGCTTGGCTGCATCCGTAGCAACGTCATCTGGTGCATAACGTGCTAACTTACTGAAATCTTCCACATACTGGCCTACGGTGCGTCCTCCTTGGCGTAGGTTGCGAAACTCACGCTTCTTCATAGCCATAGCTCCTGCTGAAACATGAGCTGTACGGAAAGCTTGCTGAAACTGGTCCCATGTGACAGTGTCAATAGGGTGCGTGGCTGTATAATTCTCCCACCATGATGCTGCGGGTCCATCAAGCTGATGTGCGGCAAAACGCACTCTTTCCGCATCTGTGCATCCTGCAGTGGTCAACTCCCTTCCAACTTTGCGGAGCCAATCATCTGCTACAATCGGCTCGGTGCTACTGGAGAACACCGGCGGGTTTAGCCTTAAGAAACGGGCTAAGTGGTCAACAGGTGGTGGTGGCGGTGGGTTGTTGTTGTTGTTGTTGCCTTGGTTCTGAACTAACACTTGCATCAAGGCATTCTGTTGCTGAATCAACTGGGTGATTTCTGGCGGGAAAACAAATCCGGTGTCGCGTCTCGGAGGCATCTGATAGGTTTAGAAAAGATGAGAATTAAGAATAGAATGAGGTCTAGAGAGAAAACACTACCCATATGCTCATGAGACAAATTCAATCAATATCACTCAATCAATCCAAACAAGGCAAAACAATCGATCTAACTAGCGTTACAAAGTGCTTGAACTATACTACTAAATGGGGGAAAACTACTACTGATATGGTGGTCTACTAAAAAATTCTGATCCGTTGAAGACTCCATGATGTCTTCTCCAGCTTCATCAATCCATTCGTCTTCACTTGGTTCCGAGTTGGTGTCGTCGATGATGATGTAGTTTTCCGGACAAGTGCATTCGTCGACTTCTGCTTTTGGCACTGGATTTCCCACGAATGATCCAATCTTATTCTCCAGGTCGTCAATCTTCCCGACTAGTGCGTTGATTTCCTCCAAATAATCTTCGCGGGTAGCCTTGAGTTCTTCTTGGAGCTCCTTGATCTTCGTGAATGCCTTCTTCAGTTCTTCCTTGTCCGTGCATATCTGGTTCTCCTGGCGTCGAATATGTTGGTTCGGCTCCTGGATGAAAGCTGCAATTGATCCATCCTTCTTGGTCTTGATCATCTCCCATTGCGCGTCTCGACGTCCACAAATTTGATAAATTGTATCCTTAAGCTCCTGGTGATAGACTTCTCCAATGCGTCCCATGGCGATGTGTGCGGCCATGCTCTTCCCTAAACTCCAAGTTGGTGCTTCGAAAACCAATCTCATGGGTTCCATAATTGGCGCAAACGTCCTTCCTGGAATGATAACTTGAATCTTCCAGCTCTCCTCTTCAGGTAATGTAGCGTTGTAGGTTCCGGTGACGCTTGGTATTCCTATGTTCAAGTACTTGGTGACTTCCTTCAAGTGTCGTCCAAATGGCGTGTCTTCATCCGGTTGCATGAACTTGCTCCTTGCATTCGCCATTCCTAAAAGAGTAGAAAGTGGAGAGGGGTCAGAAATGAGAAGAGAGAAGTTTTCTAGGGCTTAAGCTTAGTGGTCGTGTCCTATATCAGCGTGTGCTCTGATACCAACTTTGTAGCGACCAGACCTCAAATGGCCTGTGCTGATGTGCACCAGTGTCATCCCTGGATCAGTAATGCTGACACACACAGTACAAATGGAGGATTTATAACAGAGTAGCAATCACACGCTTATTACATCGAATATCTCCGAAGAGATTAAGTATGAAAACATGGCTTAAGGCCATCTAAAAACGATAACAGCGGAAGACTTGGAAGATAAGTGAGTCCATCAACTCCAGCGGCATCACTGAGTATAAGACCACGACCTAAGGCACCTTACTCGTCGTCTGAAAGTCTGCAACATGAAACGTTGCAGCCCGAAAACGGGTCAGCACATAGAATATGCTCGCAAAGCAACACATAGAGAACCATGAACAATGATAAGGCTATACTATATGCATATATGGCTGGTGGAAAGGCTCTATGGTTACAGTTTTTGCGAAAAGCCAATTTTATCCTACTTCAAAAGGAATAAATTTTATTTAACTATCTTGGTGGTTG
Organism: Triticum aestivum; assembly: GCF_018294505.1. Classification (NCBI taxonomy): domain Eukaryota; kingdom Viridiplantae; phylum Streptophyta; class Magnoliopsida; order Poales; family Poaceae; genus Triticum; species Triticum aestivum. Next base: position 272,910,900 of record NC_057814.1, on the reverse strand, counting down.
AAACATTGAGAAGGTACCTCCAACTCAATCCCAATTAAGTAACATCATTAACCCAACAAAATTAATTATAAGTATCACGGTGATGAGATTCAAATGATAATCTAGGTACTAGATACTCAAGTTGTCCATAACCGGGGACACGGCTAATCATGATCAGTTTGTACACTCTGCAGAGGTTTGTGCACTTTTCCCACAAGACTCGATCGCCTCCGCTTGATTCTCGCACTGCATGATGTTTGAGAAACGGATGACCGAGACACAGTCTTTCAGAAACAGTCACTCTCTACTCTGGATGGACCGGTACACCTACTTTCCCCTACATCTGCTAGTCCACCTCTTCAAGAGATCCTGTAACCTACTCAGCTATGCTAGAGCCCATAATAGCTTGCGGCTGCACATGGAAGTTTCTAGCATGAATAATCTTATGATCCCTTTGAGCCTGGGTGGCGGACCTTATACATACAGACAACACTGGGTTCTCCAGGTGCCTCAATCCACCCAGATGTGAGTTTTAGTTGCCACCTTAAGTTGAACCATTATTAAACACTCACATCTGCCATGAATATCTCTCAAACCCAAACCACGTCTACGCATAGCATGGCAATAATAAAATCAACGTAGAAGTAACTCCCAAGGGTTTGATAGTAAACAGGTAATAGGTACTACCTCAACTACATCCCAATACCCACAGTTTAATTAGATCCTAATCATGCAATGTGTTTGGGAAAATAGATCTAATGCAATAAAACTGGGTATGAACGGGGTATGATCAAAGTGTTACTTGCCTTGCTGATGATCCGCAAAACCTAGCTAGTCGAAGTAACAAGCGGCACACTCCGGGTATTCTATCGCAAACAAACAAGCATACAATTAGTACTCAGCTAATGCACAGGTAAAACTCGAATGAAAGATCCAACCAGAAAGTTAAACTTAAGAACTCCGGTTTGCAAAAAGAATCAACTCGAAAGAAGCAACGAAAGTCAAACGGCGGAAGAAAGAAACTTTGTTTGCTAATCTGGATCTAGGTCAAATTTTACTGTAGGAAAAACTTATTTGAGTAGGTTAAACGGAAAGAGAATTTCGAGACGAAACTCTAGGCGCTTGAATCACCTGATTCCGATAAACGAGCGAAAAGTTAAACAGATTCGAAGTTTCGATCAGAAATCGAACCTGAGAAAATAACGAGAAAATCTGTCGAAAAAGAAAAACGGACGAACAGTTAAATAACGGACGTTCGTTAACAGAGAAAAACCGACGAACGCGTTCGCTAAAACGAACGGTTCGGTGAACGCTCGCAAAGTAATAAAACCGGAAAAAACCGATCTAGAGTTTTTTTTTTCAAAACAAAAGGTTTTTTTTTAGAAAAACCGGTCAACACGAACGGCAGTACCTCGACGGGGCTCGCTCCGGCGAGGGCTCCGGTGGGCGGGGTCGGCGGCGGGGCAGC